>NC_137505.1:13875000-14475000 GCF_041902795.1 Electrophorus electricus | reverse complement strand
CATGTTAGAATAGTGGGTGTGTAATGTAAAGTGGTGTGTAGGGGGGAAAAAAAACCTGGACTCATCAACAAAATACTATTTAAACCTTTTACATTTTCATGAATGAATTCAGCACCGTTTGTGTTAAAGCAATTGCCGCTGAATCACCACAAACTACGGAATCAGCCGAGACTGATTTCATGATGGCGATATCTGTGTTTTTGGTCTAGGTCACCTGAGATCATCCTGGGTCTCCCTTTCTGCGAGGTCGTGGATATGTGGTCGCTGGGCTGTGTCATCGCCGAGCTGTTTCTGGGCTCCCCCCTGTATCCGGGAGCCTCTGAATATGATCAGGTAAGCACACGGGCCTTTGAGCTGTGCCTAGTCTTTTTCACGCATCTTGGGCTTGGATTCACGGAGCTCTGTAGAATTTCGCTGATTTGGGGTCGGTTCTTTCACTTTCTTTTCACACTTTTCTCACTGTGTGATGAAGACGTAAATCTTGTTTGTGAAAAGAGTGGCGTAGTGTTGCTAATGGAAATGGCCGTTCTTCTAACTATGCAGTTTGTTAGGGAGTCCATAATGGCTAGCAAGGAAGAGAGTGAATGTATGGTTTGAGCTTTTAGCTACTGCTTTGGCTAGCTTATTTTTAGGAATAATATAAATAATAAGAGTTTCTATGGCCTGTTTTTCTTTTCTTTTTCTTTTTTTTATACATGCATTTTGAAAATGGAAGGATGAACACAAAATAAAGTCGTAATCCTCTTGCCGTGTGGTGTCTCTGCAGATCCGTTACATCTCCCAGACGCAGGGCCTACCAGCAGAGTACCTGCTGAGCGCAGGGACCAAGAGCAACTATTATTTCCACAGGAGCCCTGACTCCAGCTGCCCCCTGTGGAGACTCAAGGTTTGCCAGTCTTTAAATGCCAAATACCATGTGTTTGTTTCATAAGGGATGTAACTTAATGATGTCATGTAACTTTATGGTGGAGCTGAATGGTTGATTTTTTTTTTCTTTCCTTTCTCCAGACGCCTTCAGAGCATGAGGCAGAGCATGGCATCAAGTCCAAAGAGACACGGAAGTACATTTTCACCTGTCTTGACGACATGATGCAGGTTATTTTGGCTTTTGTGCACATAACTGTACGCATTGCTTTACTGTTGTGATGTGAATTTGAAGAACGTGAGAAACAGCTTCCACGGCTCACGTTGTAGAGCAGGTTGAGCAAGGTGCTAGCTCAAAGGTCGAGCGTTCGTGCCGTTATAATGAGGAACGCACATGAATCGCTCTGGAGAACGGCGTCTACGAAAGGCAGAGCAATGCATAGTAACTTGCTGCAGAACTTGCTGCGTCTTAGGTGGATCGGTGCCCTCTGCTGGTGTTTAATATGACTCACCCCTGGGTCTCTCGCGCAGGTCAATACGACCAGTCTGGAAGGCGCAGACGTCTCGGCGGAGAAGGCAGACCGGCGGGAGTTCATCGACCTGCTGAACAAGATGCTCACGCTGGACGCTGACAAACGGATCACGCCGATGAAGGCCCTGAAGCACCCGTTTGTCACCATGAGCCACCTCCTCCAGTTCCCTCAAAGTGCCCAGTGAGTTGTTCCAGGCCTTCCAATCTACATGTCACAGTTTTTAAAAAAAATTAAGGAACACCATCTTAATTTACAAATCCAAATGGTAGTACTGTAACTTGCCCCCCGCCCGTGTCTCTCTTTCTCTCTCTCTCTCGCTGCAGTGTGAAATCTTGCTTCCAGAAAATGGAGATCTGCAATCGGCAGTGCACAGGGTGTGATGGCAGCAAGAGCCTGTTTGGCAGTGGGGGTGGGGCGGGGGGCGGGGCCAGCACAGCTGCCAACCTCAATGACACCTTCAGCAGCTGGCTCGCCCAGCACAGCCAGGTGGGACAACCGGCACAGCAGGGCGGGTTCAAGAGGTCAAAAGATCGCCAAGCAGAGAGCCGGGCTAGGTACTCCCTGCTTCTTATTGCACTTTTTAATGGTTGGCATTAGCGCTAAAACTCCACACTAATTCAGTGCAAGGGAACCCTAGAACTGGACTCGAGACCTACTGGTCTAGTGTGTGGGTCTGCATAGTGGGTACAACTGTAGTAACAAGTGCTGGATGGCTAGCTAGCTTGCTCAGTGTAATGATCAGGATTATGCTGCAGATATCAACACTTTGTTACGAAGCAAGAATTTCACTAAGGAGTAATCCTTGTTTGATCATTGTACCAGCAAGGAGTGGTCTGAGGGCAGACGGAGGGCTATGGAGTAGGTTCTGATAAATATACATTCTTGAAAAATTGTATGGGGTAGCTGAAGGTCACATTTTAGATTAGATTTAACCTTGGAATATCTTTCAGCCCCTGAAAGAACATTGTGGCATATGGTGCACTCACGCTCAACCAGGAGGGAAGATGCTGGCACCGTCATGTTGCCCAGGAGCGTTGACCTGACACACGGCAAAGTGTCGCATGATTTCCTGCATGTCTTCATCATAGAACAGAATGTCGAAGCAAGTTTTGTCCTCAGACATGCATGCCAGGGTCATTACAACACAACAAATGTTTTAGACCTTAGAGCAATCAGCTACGTACCACAAGCCACAGTATCAGAGTCTTACGGTTCATTCCGATGTCATGGTAGGTGAGGATGACCGGTCGGTTATCCCTGGGGATACCTGCCATGGTGCAGCATACAGTGCCGCATTGTCCTCCTATAAGACCCAGGTGGAGTATAAAGGTCTAGGTCTAGATGTATAAGAAAAACCTCTAAAAAGAGGTCTGATTCCACAGCAGTGGTTTTGTGTGTCAGGACATTACTCTGTCACACTTAGAACTACTTCTGTGGAATGAGCCTCTTATGAGAAATGTCAATCATTTATTTATCATTTATCATTAACCAAGTTAATTTGTTTACAAAAGATCATGTTTGACTCAGAAGACACATGACAGTGCTTGAAAACATGCTTTATGGGTAAAAGCATTAGCTTATTGAAAGATCTGTGAAAAGGCAGTGCTACTTACAACTTGACCCCAAAATGCCCCCTTAAAATCCTTCAGACAAAACACAGAGAAAAATAGATTTTGGAGTGGTAACATTTCATTCTGGATGTGAAAAGATCCATCCCATAGAGGGTGGGACAACCATCTCCATAACTTGGCTTGCCATGACGTCAGAGGAGGTGTTCATACTATCTATGCGTAGCTCTGATGATGCCTGTGATGCTTTCAAGTCATCCTGCTCTAGGAAGATTTGCATGACCATACCACAGAGCTCACAAGATGAGACCCCTTCAAGGTCAGGATTTATTAAATGACGGCACAAAAACTGCGTCCTTCCTTTTATGCGGCGATTGATGTCTTGCAACAGTTCAGCAAATTCCTCCATCTCATCATCAAAGCGCTGAAGCATATCCAAAACCGGAGAGCCAGCTATAGGAATGGTACTTATAGGTCTAGATGTACCATCGTCTTGGACATCTGAGGATAACGATGTCAAACTCTCAGTATCTCCTATCAGAACCTCACTCATTGCTTCTGAATTTGTATCTTCCATAGTAGAGTGGAATTTCATCAAAATTTGGGAACTCCCATGGTCATCCAGGCAACTGTGATGTGTATCAATAACTGCAGTCCTAACATCTCTGCTTAGAGAGTCTATATGAGCTGTCCCCTCCTTCACGTGGACTGAAGCTGAATGATGTATCTCACAATATCTGGTACGGAAAGCATTCAGCAAATCTGCAGTTTCCTTCTTGGAATCTGAAAGCAACACTGATCTTACATCAACATCTAACATTTCTTCCAGAGATGAAAGAAGACCCATCACAGTTACTTCAGTGACAATGTCCGCAATGAATGAACTCATATGAGAGATCATGACCTTTGTCTCCTGTGAAAGAAAGGAGAGATAACATAGAAAGGCGAACATTGAAAATGGCTCCAAAATGGTTTTGGTTGTTTGATTTACAATTAATTTGAATCCCATTTAAAATATGTTGATGTCTAAGCAATGTAGTATGACTTACTGGACTAGGGATTGCTTTCCGGATAGATCTCCACTGCCTAAAAGAATGTGAATAAAAGCAAAATCTCATGCATTAAAATGTATACCAAAAATAAAAATGATAAAAAGAAGAAGAAAAGGTTTAAAAATGGCATACTCATGAGTCAGATCCATCACAAAATGGGTCAAGATTGGTGCAATATCCAGCTTGTCCAAGTCTGGGATGATTTGTTTGGCTCTATCAAGGAGTATTTTGCTGTCATTCCTCACAGGTTTATTCTCGTCTTGTCTCGTGCTTTTTGACTTGCTCTTGTTTTGAGAACCATAGAGGAGGTTGAATAAAAAGACATTAAATATCAGGATAACATAACAACTGTGCTGACATGTCACTTATTAGCAACAATTCGATTTTCTGATAAATAACAAATTTGGCCATTGTAAACTCACCTTTTTAAATACTGAAGAAGCCCGTGGCACTTTTGGAGGTGAAGGAATTTTACTATGGAAACAACAAAAATATATAAGGAAATGTTGTTCGTTTGTCATTCTTCAAACATCAACAGCCTGAACTAAAATCCATGGTCAAATTATTTTGAGAGAGCTTGTGTCTAAATTTATAGATTGTTATTCTTATTCTCTATTTAATGGATGAATCTCTGATAGAGCTCTGGTCCATGTTGTATTTTGTTAATTGCACAATACAATCAAAATTATTTTATTCTACTTTAGCACATTATAAGGAAAATAAGACTAATTCCTTTAACATTACTTCCTAATCTTTTAAAATAACAAGGCTGATGAAACATGTTTCATCTGTTTCATGTTTCATCGTTCCGATACTTTGGAATAGTCCAGAAAGTATTTAGAGTGCAAGCTCTATTGGTGTTTAATACAGATTAAAGAGTGCCTTGTTTAGCTTGGTCTAATTGTTCAGCTTGTTTAGCTGGTTTAATTTAAATTCTGTTTCAATTAATTTCATTTTCTATATTTATATTTTGTGACTTTTAACTGTTTTATTTGATCAATGTTTTATTACTGAATACTGTTCATTCATTTCAGTGTAAAGCACCTTGAGATTTTGGGTTCTATAAGGAATATGCTATATAAATAAGAATCATTTAAAATTAATATTGTTATTCTAAGATTTTTTAACATTGTAGTGCAAAGGCCTTACATCTTCCTGCCAAAAAGACGCTTTCTCCATTTGTCCTGGTCCAAGTTTTCTTAGGACTCTCCTGGAATACTTTGTTCTGAAAAGGCGATATGAAGTCAAAAGCATAAATCATTTTTACAGTTTGGTGGACAGACAGCAATCTAACATGTAAGCAGGCAGGCTTGAGGATCAGAAGGCAGACAGTTATACATGTGAATGGCAGTCAGTTCAGAAAGACTGTCAGTATGCAGACCAACACTCATGGAGGACAGAAAACAGGCAAGAAAGCAATCAGAATGGCAGCACACCTTTACAGGCAAATTTCAACAGGCATGCAGCTGGGTATGCATATCCCTAAACCATTAGTTCAAAAGGCTAAATCTTACTGCATTGAATACAAAAAGTTTATGAATGGTTTAAACTGATTTTATTAGTGGTTAATAATTAGGTCACAAACAACTTAAACATCATTAAGTAAACAGTCATGACACATACACAAAAGGGGCAGCAGGAATGTGTTGACCTGTAGAATGTGTTGGTGGGTATATGGAAGTAACTTATTAGCTAACAAATATCTGACCCCACGTAATGGTGACTGTTGGAGAAGGCAAACTAAGATAAGTAACCAGTCAGGTTAGCAGTACACATGAAGGTGAGCTAACTAGCCCATATGGCAAGCAACAGGTCAGCTGCTCTTTTTACGCATTTAAACTGTTCATTTATAGCCATTAACAAGGTACTTTTAAACTCTAGACTTTGGAACTCTCAAATGGAACTCTCTTTTGAGTTAAGGGCCAAAATATTTGCTCATAACATAAAACCCATTTTCGTTTCACTGCTTCAAGCAATAAGTCCTTTTTTTTGATAATTCTTTTACATATATTTTTTTCCGTTTCAGACAACGGGACGAGTATGACAGCGACTGAAACGCACCCATTAACACTAGCTTACGTGTTAAACAACAGTCACTTCCAAATATTCAACCTGCGGCTCGGCACCGCTAAAATGATTTTATAACCGTGACGGCATCTGACAGAATCAACACATAACCGACAACTGCTGTGAAAGTTAGAAAGCACAGAATACATACATTGTTTTCGCTCACACAGCGCACAAAGTGTTAACGGTCAAAATTATCAAATTAAATTGTTTATATTTAGCAGATTCTCTCTAGTGAGTGAACAGAGGTAGACGCAGAGAGAGGGGCGCTACTGTGGATCGACTCTTCTCTGCTAAGTAGAGCTGTTCGTCTCAAATTGCCCGCACTTAGGAACGTTATACGCACCTGCAGCGTGGACGTACCACATCGAAATACGTCACCAATTGTGGGCAGACGAGAAAGGGCGGGTATGGTGATGAAATTTGGTTTAATCACTTATATTACTTGTCTTGTACCTTTAAAACAGCAAAATCTAAATAGCATAAAAAGCAGTCGCTTATGCGTGACATTAAGCCTTGTATGAGAAAACAGGTGGAACGTCAATGCATTCCATAACTATATAAAACTACAGCAGACAGACCGTTCATCATAAAATTAGAAAAGCTCTAGCTATAGTAGCTAAGCGAACATTTAGACAGACAAACAACCCAAACTGCAATACAGACAGAGGTGGGTAGAGTAGCCAAAAAGTAAAACTACTAAAGTATCTGTTAAGTGGACGTACCGAACCAGGAATGGGTTTGCTCTTCCTCGACTCGTTTTGGCCAAGGGTGAGCGAGGGACTGTGGGTTCCATCAGTGCACATTCCTTGACCAATGTATTCTTAATGATCCATTTTATTTCTCATTCACACTACATCAAAGACAGTTCACTTAATTTTCAAATCCAGTGTGCATGCCTTAAAAGTATGCAAACTGTTCAAAACATATGCCTTAAATTAGAAAATGATATGCTGTTGATCATTGAAATAATCAACTTTCTGGAGAAGGAGAACCAGTCTCGATTGCAGTGGCTCGCACTGCTCTGTGCAAACAGTGTGCACAGAAAAGAGGGATCCTCACGATTCTTTCCCAGCTGTTCCTCTTGGTTTTATTTGATAATGATTCTCTCATCAGAAATGCAAAATATAAGTACTGAACTCTGTTAAAATTCTTATAATAAATGCATTTATCTATTATATTTACACATATTTTCTGTGTTTGAACAGGCATGGTATGGATATATATACTTTGACATTTCCCAGCTCTATAAACAAATCTCACATACAAGACAGAATTCTGATACCGCACCTTTTGCAAAATTGTACATTTGCCGTTAGATCATGTTTGGCTTGTGTTTTAACCTGTGCTAGAAGCCTCCAGGGTAAAACACAAACCAAACATGATGCCTTGCCGGCTCCTGAATATCCCTTTCAGTATCTACAGATAGACTACGCACATGCCACCTTGTAGTCAGTTGAAGTACCTGCTGGTGATTGTAGACAGGTTTTCCAAGTGGACTGAGGCATTTCCTTGTTCTTAGGTTAAAATCCTAGCCAAGGAGATAATACGGAGGTACTGTGTGCCTTGGGTAATAGATTCAGGTTAGGGACCCTGTTTCATTTCCAAGGTAACTCAGAAACTATGCACCTACCTAACTATTGACTGGAAATTTCACATCCCTTGTCATCCTCAGTCATCTGGCATTGTTGAGAGAATGAAGCGTACCTTGAAGGAAAGGTTAACAAAGGCTATGATGGAAACAAGAAAGAAGTGGATACATCTACTGCCAGCGGTGTTATGTGAGATCAGATTGACGCCCAGTGCCACCAATAAATTGTCACCGTTTGATGTAACTTTTGGTAGACCATTTACCATCCCATGGGTCAGATGTAACCCAGGTGTTTCTCATTCAGGTGACATGGACGTGATCTTGGTGGACTACACCCAAATGTTGACTGAGAAATTGAACAGTGTGCATGGTAATGTCGCTTGCTCTCTCCCTCTTCCCGCAGACAAGCCTACTCATGCATTTATTCCAGGTGACACTGTTTTGGTCAAATCACTGAACCCTTGGAAAGCTGGTAAAGCTGCGTATGGACCCCCAACAACCGTGATCGCAGTGACCCGAACCGCTGTGCTAACATCGGGATCAGCACAGTGGATACACACCAGCCGGCTGAAGAAATCACCAGTAGCTGACGCGTCCGACAAGCAAAATGCACCTAAACACATTCACATATAGTACAAAATTTGTTATATGATTTCATGCTGAGGGACTGGCCCTTGGCTGCACCACACGCCAAGGAAGTACTCCTTGTCCCTGTATGTCAATACACTTTAGCATTGGTATTATAACTTGATAGATATCCTTTCTGCCTATTAACATCCTTTTGCTGACTCTTTGGTCCTTTCCTGAAAGGTTCTTGCAAAACCTTACTATAGGAATAATGGGCCCCATTCATTTTATAATATTGGCATTATTTTCAGTCTCAAAAAGTACAAAATGGGGGATAGTGGGCTTTCAGAGTCATCAACAACAGTGTAATGGTAAATTAGCTTGTGTGGTCTCCCTGGTAGCGGTAGGAGAGGTGGAGCCAGGGAAGGACTGTTTGGTTTGTCAAGCATTCCATACACCCTGGGTACCAGTCCTGGTAGATGATGTTATGGCAGTAGCACTTAATCATAATTCATCCGACTGTCAGATCAATATGGGAGTACGGTTTATATGAAATGTATCTAAGGCAGCAGCTGCCAGTGGTAATCTCCCCGCATGGGCCTTGTTTGGTGGTTCATGGCCAAACCACAGGACAGACTGTGACATTGGCATTAGTAAATGGTATTACCCCCATTTCAGAAATATGACCCTAGCAGTATTACCTGTGAAAGGTAGCACCTGTCTATGTTCTGCAGGCTTGCCTGATTGTCCATTTTTTGGTCACACGCTGTGTATAAATGAGGTATGGACATTAGGCACGGGACTGGGCAGATGCACAATAAATAATATAACAGGCACACCGTCTCTTTGCCCTGCGATCCTGGGCACTGGCATATCTGCAGCTATCATGTGGGTATGCGGTAAGATGGAATACTCCAGCCTACCCACTTTGATTGTTAGTCATACCCGTCATCAATTTCCCTGGAAAGGATGTTGTACCCCAGCATTAACTATCCCATCTCTGGTCAAATATATACGTTCGCAGTTGACATCTGACAGAGCTAAAAGGTCTGTAATTAATGGCACCCCTAATAGGTATGGTGGGTATGTACTGGCCAACCCATGGACTAATCCTGGAACGAACGCGGGTGGGAGTTTGTTCCTGGGAGGAGGAACTACTGCAGCCCTTAATAAAATTAATGGTTTGGCATGGCAGGTACTTAATTTAGCCAATAGGAGTGACAACGCCATGGCATTACTCAATGATAAGGTAAATAAGATCCGTACCGCTGTCATGCAGAACCGCCTAGCCCTAGATCTCCTCTTGGCAAAGGAGGGAGGCATCTGCAAGGTCATTAATGAAACGTGTTGTTTTGACATCTCTAGTTACTATAACAGCATTACTGACATCATTTTGCACATGAAGACCGCTATTGCTGAGCCTCCACCCGCCGATGATTCTTGGTTCAGTTGGTTAACTGAGCTTGTCGGCCCTTGGGGATCTTGGCTCATAAACATATGTTTTCCCGTACTCCTGATTATTGTGTTGATTCTTGTTTGTGGACCCTGTTTATTGTCACTCCTGTCTCCTTTCATAACTCTCATTTCTACCTCCGTGATTAATCATGCTAATATTGCCTTGGTGCCTGCGTATGAGAAAGGTCTATATACTGATATGTGATTCCTTTGGAATCAAAGAGGGGCGTGTTAGATACTGGAGCCTTTCTGTCTTCAGGCACCCAATGCAAGGTCTCTGCCTATCAGCCATGACATGGCGGTTTGACCGCGAGCTGGTCGCCCGAGGTCATCCGCTCCCTCTTCTTGTCTCCTTTACCGCTCGCTTTCTCTTTCTCTCTCTCCCTGTCTCTCTTTAAGGACAGCAGTGGCTCATGACGGGCACGGGAACAGCTAGTGGCTCGTTCATGCAGAGAACATCTAATCTTTACTAACCTTGTTTCTTTCCTTTCTACATAGACCCTTAGAACATGCCTCACTTTTCCCCGTCATCCTGTAGATTTAGATAGTAGATATAGGACACATACATACTCTGTGCTTTCCTCAATAAAGTTGAACTCTCTTCATTCACTACCTTGGTGTCAGTGTCTCTTGACTTCCCCAGATCCGGCTACAGAGGACAGAGGGCAGAGGGTAACTTGGAGGAGATCGAAACTGAAGGACTTGTCACTTTGAACCAGTTCCTAACAAGAAGTACAAAATACATAAAGTCTACCTTAAACATTGATAAGTACAATAAGTACTAGAGTACTACTAGACCAGCAAGTAGTAAGTTGCAGTAGTTTAGCTTTGAGATCACAAGAGACCACACAAGCACCTGGGTAGCTACCTGCGAGAGAAGGGGCCGAATCCTTCGTATGTTACAAAGGAGAAATCTGAAACATGAGTTGAGAATGACAACTGGTTGTCCAAAGTTATGATCGTGATACTAGGGAGTTCTCAAAGGGAACTGTGAGGTTCTGATAAGGGCTGGGAGTACCCGGGATGTACAGAAGGTTGCATGTTAGCTAGGACAGCTAGCTGGCTCATTCGCTTTCTATCCATCTTAAAACTGCCAAAGTCTCGAAGTAAACATCACTAGTGAGTTATTCTACACATCTGGCATTAGCAGAGTGTTACAATAAGAACAGTTCACCGCAGCAGTAAAGCAATAAACACTTGTCTTATGTAGCTGACAAGCTCGCAAAATACACCAAGCCCGTTGTCATAGCAACCAGCACTTAGCTTGCTCGAACTAGCCTAGCTAAGATAGCCTTAATGGGCTAACAAAGACTCATTTCTACGCCAGGCGCACATACTACAAATGCATATTAGCTACATAACTGTTCAAATAAATGCGTGTATTACCATGCTATTCATTAATTTTCCTGTATGCACAACTGTAGACCGGGGGTTCTTTAACGTAATCCTCTTCGCCATTAGCTTAGCTAGCTAATAAAGCTAAGCTAGTTAGCCAGCCTAGCTAACTAACTGATATATTTCAATGTGGAGACGCAGTAAGAGTGTCTCTAATAATTTGAGTTTGTTTTCAGTCGGTACGTACACTCAAACGGTGTCATACAGTTATTGAATAAATCAGCAGAAGCTGTTATTAAAATAATTTTCTGCGTCCTTTCGAGGTCTTACCTTGACAGTGGTGAAGCTTAGCAGTGGTAACCTACATACGATTCGCATTAAATAAATTAAATACAAAAAAAAAACATATTTCTACGGTCAACCGAGAAGTCCATGTCTTTGTGAAATTTATTCTATGAGAATAATTTAATATTACTTGCTTTGGAAAAAGCAAACACTTCATGGCAAACTTAACGTGTGCAGGGCACAGTAATTGCTGTAGAAGACACACATGTATTTTCACAATACACAGGCTGTTCATGTCTGTTCAGTACATATGGTTATATTACACCTTGGTTATGTGTAATATGGATATAAATGTTAAAATGTTCTATTACAGAACACGACACCTGTTGCGTTTTATATTGGTAAATCTCTGATATGACCGCTGCAACATAAAGTTGCGGTTATAAGTACGTGAAATATTTTGATCGACTGAAATGTAGATGTAGGTACATGCAATATATTTGTGATTATGTAAATCATACAGCTATTCTTATTCTTATGGCTAGCTAAATAGATTGCAATTTCGTCATCTTCAAGGCATGGCATGGTGTTTATTCATTCTTTGGCATACAAAACGACGCCTTTTCACGTTGTGGAACTACAAATATGGCGGCCTTTTTTCTTTAGCGTTTGAATGACGTAAAAGCAGAGTCTCACCGTAAAGTCGGGCAGGAGGACCTGGACTCCTTTATTTCTTCGTATCTTCCGCCATCTAGCGGTCAATAACGGGTAGTCTTGAATTGATTTCTATCGCGTAATACTTTGGATATAAATGTTTAAATTTCCTGTTGCAGGACAGACAAAGTATAGTCAACCAGTTCTAACCTTTTGATAAAAACTTGAACTTCAAAGTAGGTGAATCTATTTCCTTAAACCAATCAGATCACAGTTCATTTACATAACATCAATGCTTTGAGTGCTTTAGATATGAGAACATCACAGTGATCTTTCTGCTCACACATCAGTCAGTCTATAATTCTGTATTATGTGTTTCTATAGCTTCCAACTTTCATGAGTTCCTTGAATCTGTGGAGAAAAGTGCAGACCAATGTAGTTTCTTATTTGTGAACATTTATACATTTATTGTAATTTCTTTATCATTTACATTTTTTATTACTTTTAATTTATAGACATAAGGACACAGAAAACAGTTCATATACTGAATGAATTGTTACAAGGTAATATTTTCTAGACTGTGTTTATCATATGTTCTTATTTCTAAACGTTAATGCAGTGTGTTAATCTGTCACACCGAGGCAGAAGGGGTGAATCTGATATACCCCTCTTCCATTGTCAACTATTCAGAGTCCTCCAGTGGAGCTCATACAACTAAAGAAACACATACAGAGGTCACTGGAGGTTCTAAATTACATCTAAAGTGGTCTAGTTGTGACGTTGCGAGGATAAGCAGGATGCGGGGACGAGGCACGATGAAACGCACTTTTATTTTTGCAAACATGCAAAACATACAACAAAGCTCAAACACTATGCACATCTCAAACACCAACACACGTACTCTGACACACGAGACATATATACACCCAAGCCGATTACACATAACAGAGAACAGGTGAACGACACGAGAGGGTGTGGCAACACAGACGAACACACACACACCAAGATGTTTGAGGAGGGGGCAGGGCCACAACATGACACTAAGCCTGTACACACTGTTCCAACACTACCCCGTAGGGCACCATCTCCATGGAAGTATATTTTTAAAAGCATGTTTGATAACCATATTTATACTGGAACGATTTAATCAAATGTGTTGTGTTTTTGTTCTTCTCTAAGACCTTTCGGACGCCGATATTCAGATTTGAGTCTGAGCAATTTGAGAAAGCCTCTGTGAGGGTTTCTGGGTGCTCTGGAGGAACACCCAGAAGTTGTACACCTGCACCATGCCTGAGACCCCTCTGCCCCTGACACAACTGCCCAGGAATGTGGGCATGTACCTAGACTATGAGGCTGGGCAGCTGTCTTTCTATTACATACTAACATATCTACATATTTATCGGAAACCTCTGGGAGAAGAAGCTGTATCCCCTCTTTGCGCTGCTGGACAGACACACTTATGACACTGTACTCATCAAAAGCAGCACCAGAGATGCATTGAGTCATATCCCACTACACACCTCTCAGGCCAGCTTGTTTGCACATTTTGTCATAAAACTTAAGATGTCAGTTGTTGCTGTTATATATAAAATTACCAAATTAAAAAATAGATAAATCAAAAAGTACTTGTGGCTAGACGAACACAGTCAATCACATAAACAAGATATAATGTCAGTAATGTTTGCGGCAGGTGTTTCAAATGTGCCCAGACTCATATTCATAAATATCCATGTTTCAACAGTTTGAAGGTGGCCATGACACTAACAGTCTGGTGGAAATTCCACAAGATATCAAACTCCACACTCACACGAACTATTCATTCTCCCATTTGGAACAATCCAGGCTTTACCATGATCAAAAATATTAAACTTTACATCTTGGATAGAAAAAGGCATTACAAACCTTAAACATATTTATCATAAGACTTCTTTCATGTCACGCCCACAACTAGCCCCAAAATATGGTATAGAAAGCCCCCAGTTCCTACAATACCATCAGCTAAGATCACCTATGTGTTCAAAAATCAATTCCGATACCTACATCCATATCAGAATTTATAAACAAACATTCTTAATACAAAAAACCTATTATCTAAGCTATACAAAATAATAGTGAAATCAAATCTCACAATTACCCTCCCATCGAGACAATGGGAAGAAGATTTATTACCAGCCTCCGACGCCGCAGTTTGGATTAAAATGTGTAATAATCATTACCACATGACAGCAACACTAACCTACAATGCATTCAGTACAAAATAATACAGAGTACATTATGCTACACATTGGATGTTTAAAATTGGTTTCACAAGCTCAGTAATCTGTACATACTTTACTCAAAACACAGCTGACGATTACATTCACACCACTTGGCAGAGCACACCTATCAAGCAATTTTGGCAAGTCGTCATCACCAACATATCCCATGCTTTAAATAACCATATCCATCCAACACCATCTTTATGTCTCCTAGGAGACATATCATCAACCAATATGACAGGATACTATGTATAACATTATTATATTGATATAATAAAAATATTATTGCAAAAAAACAACAAACAAAAAAAACATACTCATGAACTGGAAAACAAAAAATAATGTTAGTGTCACCCAATAGAAAAATCTATTGATAGACAATATATCAATAGAATAATTCTCAGAATTAATCAATAACAGAACCAATAATCTAGACTGGACACCTTTGATAAAATCCATACAGAGCGACTCAATAAACGCTAAATATCACACTCTAATACGTGTACATATACAATCCAACATACTTGTACTCACACATAACCACATACATATATATATATATATATATACACATACATACATACATACATACATACACACACGCACACACACATCATTCCTGTAATGGTGCAGATGGCGAATACTTAAAAATATTCTATATACATTTTGCGTTTGTCTGTTCATCTGTCTGTCTTATTTTTAATAATAAAGCTCTAAAGGTCCTCTGATGGGGGGTAATAAACGAATATATTTATTTCTCCAGAGTTCTATCTCTGAGAGAAAAAAAATGTCCTTTTACAAATTGCACCTTGTTGTGGACCTCGGCTAGGTTTACATTCCAAGTGATTATTTTAGAATTCAAGGGGAGGAGCTGCAGGAGTTGGAAGAATGAATTAGGAAAAAAGAAGTTATCAGAGCAATAGAGGAATTAAACATACGCAAGACTCCAGGAGCCGATGGTTTACCTGCTAAATTTCATAACGTGTGCATTAGTGAAATTGCTGATCTTCTAGCTGATGTTTTTAATGAAGCATTAGATGGGGGGCAATTGCATGATTCATTTTATCATAGTGTGATATCATTAATATATAAAAAAGGAGATCCTTGTAAGTTGGATAATTGGAGACAGGTTAACCCTATTGAACTTGGAGTACAAAATTTGTGCAAAAATAATTGTTAATAGGATGTCAGAAATATTGAATGATATCATAGAGTTGGAACAGATATGTGCGATAAGAGGAAGATACATGTGGGATAGTTTAGGAGTAATAAGGAGTTTGGTTACTGAAGGGTCTGAGAGGGATTTTTATATAATAGTAAAGGATCAGAAAAAGGCCTTTGATTATATTTCTAGAGACTACTTAAGGTGTACATTGGAACATTATGGTTTTCCAGAGAGGTTTGTAAATATGATTAAATTATTGTATAGTAAATCAAAAGTACAAATTAATGTTAATGGTGTGTTAACTGAAGATTTTGAAATACATAGAGGGGTTAATAGACACTTTGAAAAGTATGAAGTTGTGGCTGGAGCGAAATTAAATGAAAGTAAAAGTGAAGGGGTATGGAAAGGAGATGGGCAACCTGTACCAATAAATGTAGAAATAAAAAATGAAATTAAAATATAAGGTTTGATGGTAGTAAATGGTAGATGTAGCAAACGGAATTGGGAGAAGAAGGAGTGTGAAATTAAACTAGAATTGGGAAAATGGAGGGTGTCAAACTATAAGACTAGAATACAGGAGGTTAAGACCTTTGTTTTGTCGAAATTGTTGTTTTTGGCTACGGTTTTCCCTCCGGATGAGAAATGTATTAAGAGGTTGAATAAAATGTGTGTTCGTTTTATTTGGGGAAATAACAGAGAAGTGACAAAATGGGAAATTATGTACAAGTCGAAAGATAAAGGCGGATTAGGGGGAGTTGAGTTAGCTCGGAAATTAGAAAATGCCTTTTGCAAAAATGTAACGAAAGCTATATTTCGGAAAGCAATTTGGGCAGGAGATGTAAATCAGTGGAAAGAAAAGAGGCAAGTCAAGGAAACATGCTCCTTATTTTAAATTAGTATATGGAGATTTTTTGTTTAAATATAGGCAGCTTAATATTGATTGGAATAAGTCCCCAAATAAAATGATAGATAAAACAATACAAGATTGTGATTTTGGGGGAATGTCAATTATAAGGGTCTGACAGTGACAGAATGTGAAACCTGTGTTAAAGATGTGCAGTTTAAAAGTATCTCGGAAAATGTTCGAGATACTGCATGGCTTATATCTGTTGGAAGACTACCTGTACGATGTATTGTCAAATGGAGTTGTTTTGTTACAACAAAGGAATGTCCGATGTATAATTGCATAGCCGATGAAACGATAGAACATATATTACTGCAGTGCACAAGGGCTATTGAAATTTGGGAGAAAATGAAAGGTATTGGGATTAAATGGGATCGTAACAGGAAAAGTATTAGGTATGGAGTGTTTAATGAGCATTTGACTGAGAATGTGAAGGACCTTTGTTGGATGATTGTTTGTGTGACAAATTCGAAGATTTGGAAAACACGATGTAAGATGATTATTGAGCAATGTATAATACCTGCAGAAATAGTTTTAAACAGATTGCGTGTGAGTTAAAAAGGTTGAAGACGTTTGATATGAGAGGAAAAATTCCCTGGACTCTTTTGGACATATAAATGGATGATGTATACCTAATTTACAGATGTAAATTGTGTTGTTAATTATTAATGTATAGAGTGAAGGTAGTCTGTTCCCTCTGGTAGATATTGTTTGTGAGGTTTTTGTGATGGAGTGTTTGTATTGAATTGAATTGAATTTTCTTAATAAAGTCAATTTAAAAATGGAGAAAGGCGGTCTTAGAAACATTATTTATTTACGTGAGCTTCGAACGAGAGGGTGGGATCCATAACTCCAAGATCTTTAACCGTTAGATAAGATGTGATTGGGAGACCATTGAGGTTCATTGAGTAATTAGAGAGTGCGGACCTAGCTGACTCTGGGCCTAATAGAAACACCTCTGAATGTCTCCGAATGTTAGAAATTAATTAAAAATACTAATGTCAATGTATTTACGACACATGCATTTAAGACATGTAAGTTTTTCAATCACAATAAAATATGTTGTTGTATTTTTTGCATTATGCTTACTACAGAATTAACAGTCAAAAGTTCATTGACTTTGCATGCACAGTTGTAACTCTGCTTATTACTAGAACTGTGGCTAGAATCAAAATCAACGCTAGTGTCATTCCTAAATCCCCAATCAGCTAGTCGTGAAGTTAACATTCAAATAGAAAATAAAAATGCAGACTTCAGAATTAGTTAAATAGCTGAGGGAATAGAATAAATTATCCGTTGCTACCCCTGTCTTTTATCATCCCTCCATCCCTCCATCCCATGCTATCTTCCTCTATTATTTGCTTTTCTATTTTGTTCTGGTATCTCCTTATCTCTTTTTAAAAAAACATTGGCCAAAAGCAGCTGCATCATTACCTGGTTTGGGAACTGCATCACCTTTGACCGCAAGACCCTCCAAAGAATAGTGAGAACAGCTGAGAAGATCATTGAGGTCTCTCTTCCCTCCATCATGAACATCTACCTAACACGCTGCATCCGGAAAGCCACCAACATTGTGAAAGACCTCACACACCCCTCACATGAACTGTTTACCCTTTTGCCATCTGGAAGAAGGTACCGCAGCATCCAGTCCCGCACCTCCAGACTGTGCAACAGCTTCTTCCCAGAAGCCATTAGACTCCTGAACTCTGGCTGACTCCAATTCCAATTCAGATTCCAAAATGGGCACTTTTATACATGCTTATAGACAGTCACTCACACTCACACACACACACACACACACACACACACACACACACACACACACACACACACACGTACATACATACATACATACATACATACATATCTATACACACACTCACACATTGTTTTGCATTGGACTAGTGCTGAAGTCAAACGTCACACAAATAAACTATGCACTCCTGTTGCAGTCTTGCACATTATCCTACTTGCTGCTAGAGTACTGTACTAAACCAGCACTGTACTCTGAACTGTTCTGGCTGCTACCGGTGACTGCTATGTTCAGGGTAGCATATCACTGATTGCTATGCACAACTCGCTTTACATATGCCCAGTACTGTGTACTGGACTAAATTGCACTGTCTACTCATTTTCTATTTTGTATTTGTCCTGTCCTGTATTTATTATTGTTTATTTAATGTTTATTTAATGACATTTTGCACTATATTGGACTGTTTGCACTTGTGTAGCATGTTGTCTGTTGCACTGTTGTTTTCAGGTTGCACCATGGTCCTGGAGGAACATTGTCTCATTTTTATTGTGTACTTGTATATAGCTGAAATGACAATAAAACCTCTTGAACTTGAACTTCAACTTAAAGTCCCTCCAGACAGGCCAAGCCCTACAGCCTTGTACTGGGCCGCAGGATCAAGCAGCGCCTGTGGGAAGCGCTCTTCTGTCTGACTCTGCGAGAGGAAGTGAAGCCTGATGGACAGTTCGACGTGACTGAGAGCTTCTCTACTCCAATTTTCAACAGCTTCGTGCCGCACTTTGAAGTGGACATGAGTGGAGAACCCATGCCTGAACAGCCTAAGAAGAAAAGCCGAAGACACTGACTTTATTATTATTATTGTGATTGTTATTGTCATCCTTGTTTGCATTATTACTATTATTCTTATTATTATTGTGATTGTTGTTATTAACTTTTTATATTCTATATGTAGAGTTTCTGTATTGTTTAAAATTTGTTTAAGCTTTTCTTAATTTTAAATTTAGTCAATCAGTCTGTCCCTTGTAAAATAATTGTGTAATAGTTCATGAGATGTCATTGTAATAACATTTGAAAATTATTTTGCATTATAATAAATTTACTGTAAATAACAATAACTTTAAATGTTTAAGGTGTGGCATCTTAAATAAATTGATAGAACTGTACATCTTTTTTCTAACGTTACAATTCGAGTCTTAATTTACATCCCTTATCAGTGGAAGATGCACTTGCTCACACCTTTCCTTTAGATTCCTTTTGTACACACTACAGACTGTGACCATGAGATGCTTGAATGAAAATTGAACATTCACCCTTGTGTATGAGTGCTGAATGTTAGCTAATGCATCATGATGAGCCTATCCTTGTTGAGTTACTTACTGAGATCATTCTCATAGCAAGTTCATTACAGCTTGTGTACTTGTTGTAGTGCAGTGAGCAGTTTCAATCTTAGTTACAATCTTAGTTATCAAAGACTCATTCCACCCAACCACAATACATCAGAGAGCTGTTTTGCATGTCAGTGCATCTTCACCTTGAACCACAAAGTTAAATAGCTTTTAGGCCTGGTTCAGGCTTCAGTTCTTACTTCACAGTATTCTCACTGCTGAGCTGAGTATAGAATTCATTTTGTGAAAATAAATGTTTTCCCTCAGAATAGGGAGACATATCTAGAGTTGTGGGGCACAGCAGAACCACTTCAAACTGGCAGTATTTGAGTGCTGTCATATGGCAGATTAGGTCTAGTGGAGCTCATTTGATGGTGCAGATAAGAAATTTGGGTAACATTACTGAAGGGCACTGTTCAGAGTGCTAGATGACTCCCACATAAGCCCTTAATGACAATTGACATAAACATACTTGAACATTTATAAATGCTTATGCCAAAAAGCATCAGCTGACATTAAAAGCTGCTTTTGACATCTTTGATATCAAGTTAACATAACTAAATCAAGTGGCACATTTTTGGTAAGATTAGGAGATGTAATAATGCTAGGTGGGGAGAAATTACATCACACATTATAACAACTGACTTTGCAATTATGTGGGGGTTTTTTCAACTAAAATAAAATTACATTTTAACAAAATGTTTAATTAATAAAATCTTTTATTCTTTAATCCTTTAATGAACCATCATGTTCTTCAGGTCAGTGAAGACCTGCCAAAAATACTGCGGGTCATTGTTAATCTGCAGCATCTTGCCACTCATGCGGTTAGCAATGTCCAGGGATCGGGCCCAGAAGGCCCCTTTGTTTTCCTCCACCAGGAAAGCTTTGGCTGGGTAGCTGATCTCCTCACACATGTAGGAGCAAGACACATACAAGCATGTGAGCAGAACGGCCTGCAACCCCTTCTTGGTGGCCACCTCAGCTGAAATGATGTCACGGCACAGCATGAAGAGAAAGACCACGGTGCTTGGAATGAGGAAGCATTGCTCCTGCCGTTCTGTCAGTGTCACGTAGCGGTCCACAATGCGCAGCCACTGCACGGGCTCCTCAGCAGTCAGGTCCTTCAGCAGGCAGCAACACCGGCACAAGAACGCACCCAGTTATGTGAGCAGCTCGCTGGTGGAGGACTGCATGAGCAGTCTAGGCATGCTTTCAGTGCTGGCCTGGCCCAGCCTTTCAGGCTTACTCGCAGTGGCGGACTGGGTTAAAGAAACATCACAAAAGACAGTTCACAACTGGAACCAGATTATGAGTGATAACAGTGGGCTCAACACCTTCCTGTCTTTTGTCCTCATGTTGGATGATAACGGTACTCACAGTAACTCCATCCAGGCCATCGCCAGAGGCAAGCTTTATGGACCGCTTTGTCTTGGGTGACAGAGCTTTGCCAGAAGAGCAGGGTAAAGAACTGGCATTTCTTGACTCTGGTCTTCTTTTTCTTTTCTATCTGAGATGCTGTCAAATCCAAGACCCCAGAATTCTTAACACAGATTGGTATGGACAATTCACTACCCATATTGTATGGACTATTTCGGATCAAGTGGAATGTGAACAGAAGAGAGTAAGGTGGAATTAGTATTTGCGGAGAAAAACGGTATATCGATATTAGTACATCCATGGCTTATTAAATTCCATTTAATTAAATTCCATTACATCCATGTTTTATTAAATTCCATTTAATTAAATTCCATTTAAATTCCATTATGTATTCAACACTGGCTACAGATGTTATGTAACAGTCACCTCAAACGCAATCCACACGCTGTCTTTTCCCCTTTACCGGCACGCGCGCACTTAAACGTTCCAGTGGAGCAAGGAGTGAGCATAGTTTAGAACATGCCATGCTGATCCTTGCGTTCCGTGGATCAATGCCTTTGGGACAAATATGTTAAATATGTCATACATGAAAATGTGTGTGCTGGTTTTCTAATCAAACAGCAGGCTCCAATGGATAGCAATGCTGACTACTTTAAAATGCACCCATTCTCTTGTTTGACAGCACTTGTTAAAAGGGTTGAACAGAACAAATGAGGGCTGACGTTCAGGTAGTCTGCCACATTAATGTCTAAAGAGCCAGTCACAAAATGCGACAAAATCTGTTCCTCTTTGGCTAAATTGACTGACACTGAACTTTAATTTTTCTGTTGAGTTATCGTTAGCTAGCTAGCTTTGCGAATGAACCTAGCTTGACTATCATGTTAGTGTTTTATTTTCTTTATTTACTATAATTTTATAACCAACTAATTGTAGCCAGCTTGCTGTGAGACACCAGATCTAAAATAATGGACCTGCTGCGTTGTATTTGTAGAAGCAATGGCAGATATGACGGGAAACTCGCTAGTGCACCCGGGTTACCTTGCCTACTGATGAAAGTACAATCGACCATGGCAGAGACAGAAAACTAGCAATCTAGTTAGTTATCTGATAATATAACTTTACCCCTCTAATATTAAGGGATTACCATCACAGATGCCTGTATGTTCAGAAAACCCATCCCCAATTAGATAGTTTTAAGATTAAATATTCAAATAGAAAATAAAGATGCAGACTCCAGAATTAGTTGACGAGAATAGCTGGTCCCGTGCTTTATTGCAACTTAAATATAAACATGCTTTTGAGGGACCCTCCGGAGAATGTCTGAGGGGTACACAAGAGTTTAATCCTTATAAGCTTTTTCAAGGGCAATTATGTAATCAACCCTCCTTTTTTTCCATATTGTTCTTTGAAGTTTCCACCATTATACTCAAATTACACATGACATTATAAAAGCTAGTCACCTATGAACCTGCGGGCTTATATAGAAGGGAAAATAAACTATGGACTATTCGTGCTCTGCATTCTTGCGTATTTATTTATTCTAGGCTGTACTTAACGCAGCCTTAAAAACATGGGATAAAAATCCCCATGTAACACAATTCAGGTTCTGTCTAAATACATGGCTAGCTAGCTAGTTATTTTACAATCCCATTTAGCACATATATCGTCACGAATGTCCTGAACAAAAGGCGCTGTACCTAATCCCCATAAATGACATATCTCTCACTGAATAAAAACTTGTATGCTTCAACAGTATACAGTGGGAGAAATGGCGATCACCTTTAAAAGGATTTCTTACTGTAGGCCTATTATAAACAACATGGAGGAAATTAAAATAAAAATACTTGAGTCAGACCGTGGGCACAGGCTGCTAATAAATCAGGGAAATGAAACTGGATGGACTGCTTAATTTTGTAACAACACAACATTTATGGTGACAAGGATGTTTCACACATACACTCTTAAGTGATGCTGACCTCAATATTCATATTTCACATTGTTACTGTAACACTATAGATGAACCTAAACCTCACATTCTCGTCACGTTGATAAGCTTTTTGAAAGATGCTTTTTATTTTCCATGACAATCACGGTAAGTAATCCGTTAGGAAGCTAGGTCGGGGTGTGATACACTGAGGGATATCCGTAGTCTCCCTGGCTACTAATGCGCAGCGTTGTCCCTTGGGACCTGTGGGGGAATAAATTGGGAGACACAATGATGAGGAGCAGGTGTCTCCAATCAGTAATCGGGCGAATGAGAATGGGGTAGACGGTAAATGGTACGGCCCCCGTCTGACGTGGGTGTCTTTCGGTGGTGGACCGGACAACCATGGCAGAACCCCCCCCCAAAGACCCCGCCAGCCGCCTGGAGCGGGGCGGGCCTCCGCTGGTGCGGTTGGTGGAAGGAGGCAATGAGGCCAGGGTCTAAACTCTGGGAGGCCTGGATCCAACATAAAGAGTAGAGATGATTGGAGAGAAGAGAGGAGAAGAGAGGAGGAGAGAGGAGGAGAAAGGAGAGGAGAGAAGAGGAGAGGAGAGGAGAAGAGAGGAGGAGAGAGGAGAGGAGAGGAGAGGAGAGAAGAAGAGAAGAGAAGAGAAGAGAAGAGAAGAGGAGGAGAGAGGAGAAGAGAGGAGAGGAGGGGAGAGAAGAAGAGGAGAGAGGAGAGGAGAGGAGAGGGCTGGAGAGGTTAAAATGAGAGAAGAGCAGAGCAGATGACCCTGATGCCCACCCAAGTGTAAGTAAATAAAAGTAAATAAAAATAATAAAAAATAAATAAAAGCATCACTTTCCTAAATTTTGGTCACAATATCTGTACTTGCCTTTATATAACAGCACATATATTTGTGTTTATATTATTATGATTATACTTTATTAGTCCCTTATAATAATAATTTCATCTCATGGGTTAATGAATTTCTTGTCCCACGGGTAGATTTGGTCCCCTCCAATGTTCTGTTCATGGCTACGGCCTTGCTAGTGTGAGTACCTGTAGGGGATAACTTGACGTTTAGTCTCCCATGCTCTTCCATTTGATAGATGATGAAATCGGTCACATCTGCCAAGTCTGTGTACTGTCTTACAATGATTGATGAATGTCAGGTCATTCTTTTTCAGCTGATAACCCAAAATGGTATAAACTAAAGTTAGAAAAATTTATTTATATCTTACAAAACTCAGATTTTGGAACTCATGTTATTTGAGTTCAAGAACTGTCAGAGACCACAACAGATACCACTACACCTTCCTGTAACATTTTTAAATGTGCTACATTCTAGATGATGTTTTCATTCTCCCCAGAGTATGGAGTTCTTTACTATGGTGCAGAGCCCTTAAAGGGACAAGGCATAGGGAAAAATGATTCATGTTTTGCGTTCTCTCGCAAATGTTCTTCTACATTTACTATGTTTCAAAAAATGCTAAATAAATTCAGCATATATAACTTTCAGCTTTAGCCTCATAAAATTCCCAAGAGCTTCATGTAGCTTACATCTGGTCACGTAGTCTATAGCTGGTCATTTCACTAAGGAGAACTAACAACTAAACTGGCACTTTCTCAGTACCGCATCCAAAAGATTCCAGTCTTCGGCATTACTTCTAACATTATTACCATTTGTCTATGAACTAACCATGTTAGTAGGTAAATGTCATATAAACAGCAGCTTCAGCTATTGTTATTGTAACACAGCATAGCAGGATTTTATGTAACTGTAATAAATGTCTCTCTGTAACTAATAGAATTACAGTTAGACATCTATATATGTCTAATAGAACTGTAGTAGATTGTATAACTGTAATCAATGGTTTTTACATATTTTCATGTGAAACCCATTTATTACTATTTCTCACAATTCTTGATTCACCAAAACTAATGGGCCAAATTTCTGATTTACATTCAATTTTAAATTTTTACTTTTTGTAAACATAGTTCTCCTATATTTGGGCTTGGACTCTGACATTTGTAAAGCTGCTTTGTGATAACATCTGTTGTCTGTTACAACAGACAACATCTGTTGTAAACAGCACAACGCTGTTTTGTTCCGCTCTGCACGTCTCTGAAAGGCAGGTGAGTTAATCTCCTGGAAACATAAAAGCATGACCCTAAATCTTTCACTTTGTTCTTATATGCGAGTTGTCAATAATTCAAAATTCTTGTTAAAACTCTGGAACTCTGTTGCAGCTCAGTCTCTCTGTTTTGCATTGCCAAATCGCTGGACAGAAGTATGTCCAGCTTTGACATCCAGCTTTGGCTTTTGCCCTGCGCTGACCAGTACCGCCAGCAACCACAACACATGTGGAGACGTAATCCTCTTTAACTACTTGTCCTTCCTCCATGAATATACACTCAAAACTCCAGTTTAGAGTGGTTAATGGCACTTACGCCAGCGCACTGTACCGGTTTGTTCACCTGTAGTCAGAGATGCATGGACCCGTTGGTGCATATGCGTAACTCGGAGCAGGTGCTGCTCTACAAGGTTATGCTGCTGCTTATTGTCACTCTCTCACGACCACAAGCCCTCATCTACTTTAACAAGGCAAAGTCACTGATAATGTAATAACAAACATGTTTGACAAAATACTAGGTCATGGTTTGCAGTCTGAAGTACTTCTGACCTGCTGAGAGTTAGCCTGATTTGATTTAGCTTGTTCTTAACCTTTGTTTAGTATGTTACGTAAAAGCTCACTCATTAGGGTTTTTTTTTAATAGGCTGTAGTAATTTCAGGAGCTCAGGCAGGGGCATACTTATATTTATGAGTGGCTATGCAACACCCACTGAAATAAAAGCTGAGGATGTCATTGCAGAGGTAGGAGGAGCCAGAGCAGAATATTACATTGCTTGAATAGTGGCTCTGTATGCCCTGGGGGTATTATTGAAACCCAAAGGCTGGGGAGAGAGAGAGAGAGAGAGAGAGAGAGAGAGAGAGAGAGAGAGAGAGAGAGAGAGAGAGAGAGAGAGAGAGAGAGAGAGAGAGAATGTGTGAACATATTCTTGTCACGGTACGGCCCCTCCCCCCAAACGTCTCCCCGTGTGCGTTTGCTTGTGTGTGTGTGTGTGTGTGTGTGTGTGTTCATCCGTGTGGCCACGCTCCCTTGTGTTTCACGCCTGCCCTTCGTTATGTTGTTATTGTTTGCGTATATAAGTCCTTTGTGTAAACGTTAACGTTGTCAGTGTTTGATCCCACGATAGCCTTATTGCTACGTTGTCTTCCATGTCTCTAAATAAACATCGTTGTATGCATCATGGCTCCTCTTTTGTATCCTGCCAATCCTCCCTGCGTTACAATTATGATAAAATTTGATAAAATACAAGATCATAGTTTGCAGTCTGAAGTACTTTTGACCTGCTGAGAGTTAGCCTGATTTGATTTAGCCTGTTCCTAACCTTTGTTTAGTATGTTGCGTAAAAGCTCATGGAAATATTTCAGATGTAACATACATGTAACTGACCTAGTAGAGCAAAATTACAGAATTTTAAGGAGGAAGTGACGTTCTTGGGGCATATCATTAAGGGAAATACACACAAGCTGTCTCAAAACCGACCACAAGCCATAATTTCGCTACCTAAACCATAGTGGCATACTCCCATCTTACTCTTTTAGTCCCACACGCAGTACACCGAATACTGCAGGACCAAAGAGTGTCACACTTCTCAGCCCAGTGGTAGCTGAGATACCACACCACCCTCTTAGATATGCCTAATATAACTGTCAAAAGGTGTATAACACTGAACCCAGCTACACTCCTTCCTACGGAGGAGGATGGAGATCCACAAGACTGCACAGCAATCTTAGCTGAAGTATATATACCGCGGGTTGATCTCTTTGAAGAAGCCATAAGTAACCCAGACCTATGCCTCTATGTGGATGGGTCAGCATGCAGGGACGACACAGGGGTCAATAGGGAAGCATACGCGGTAGTAACAGATCATGAAATACTTAAAACAGAAGTATTACCATCCTCCTATTCAGCGCAGGCTGCTGAACTAATAGCACTGACGGAAGCATGCAAACTAGCTGCAGACAAAACTGTTAATGATTTTGGAGCCATATGGAAACATAGGCAATTCCTGACAAGCTCGGGTAAATATATTAGACATCGCCATCTTGCTAGAAGCCATTTTGCTGCCAAAGACAATTGCAGTTGTTAAGTGTGCAGCTCACAAGACTACAGAAGACCAAATCAGCAAGGGGAATAATTTTGCAGATAGAGTAGCAAAGGCAGCTGCAACTAAAACCGCTGTGCAAGCAATACAGGAAACCGCTGCTACCCCGCAGGCCACATTATGGGAGATTCAGTCAGGGGCTACCGCCACCGAGCGGACCAGGTGGAGATAACTAGACTGCACAGTGTACAATGGTGCTTGGACACACACACCTACAGGCAAACCTTGCCTACCCAAATCATACGTGCAGGGCCTAATCAGAATTGCTCATGGGCGTAGCCATATGAGCAAAGGGGGAATCGTGGACAGCATATTAAAGTACTGGTTGAGTTGGAACTGTGTTGAGTAGGGTGTTAAAGGCAAGACCTACCCTTTCGACACTCGGAACCATCAAGAAACCCATAAGATGGGTGTGTTGGTGCTTGTGATACTTGGGGTCTGGCATAGTGTCCACTTGAGTACATCCGAACGTATAACCTGGGATACCTCCTCCTCCAGTTATTGGACCAGGTTAAACAACGGCTATTTTAGCACCTCTAACAAGGAACAAATCCCATGGTATCAAGCCTTCAATAAGCCAGTGCAGCAGACAATTACAGGTCACCTAAGAGAAAACACCACAAAGCAGTATCAAATCATTAGGGTTCCGTCTGATTCTTATGATTATTCTGCAAACAGAAAATATGTATGGGACATCAGAACTGATAGTGAAGTTAAACAGTCAATCTTACTATTGCCAGTGCGCCCGGGGATGGAAATGCCATTCAGGTAACGTTACGAAGAAACTGGAACAATCCCAATGGTAGCTATCTGTGCTGTATAGAAAGGGTGGGGGCTGACATTTGTGTGCCACTGACACATGTAGCACTGCCACATAGAGAAAATCAGACACAGCTAACACAGTCAGAACATAGACTGCATATTAACATGGATGAAGAATCCCACGACTTATCAGAAGACTTGTTACCATTTCAGGGTCCCAACGCCATTGAGGCAGAACGATTAGCAGCTAAATGCCAACAAAATACAGCGTGTATGTCAGTCATTGTGCATGCCCAACATATCGAGCAAGAGTGCCTGGTGTGCCAGCATACCAGTGTTCCATGGACTGTAATCCCTCTGAAAAACGCAGATGTAGGAGAAGTGAATATGACAATCTCTATGTGCCAGGTTATTAACCAGACCTCAAACTGTCCCAGTCCCACTAACCCTGCACCACCAAAAATGATGCTGCATGTGGCAGCTAGTAAGGGTGAGATATTTGTATAGCAGATGAAGCAGCAGGTGCCGGAAGGCTGGTCCAGATGCGTCGACTATGTGCAGGTGCACAGCAATGGCACTTGCAGTGACTCCAATAGCAGTTCCCTCTGGAATTGTTCCATGACAACCCTGCAGGGATATTGGAATGTAATGTGGGTCTGTGGTTCGGTGGCCTATGGTGAATTGCCACAGAACTGGACTGGTTGTTGTTATCCAGCTGTAGTGCGCCCAAGGACACAGGTGTATACACTTCCCCATGCCAAGCAGCACAGGGTGAGGAGAGACATAACCAGCACAGACTATTGTGGTAGAATTCTGAGGGACCCATGGACCACTCCGGGTGAAACCATTGGTTGGTTCCTTTTCCTGGGCGGTGGCACAGTAGCAGCCCTGCAAAAGATCAATGGCTTAGCTTATCAGTTACTGCAAGTAGTTAATGACACCTTAGCAGCAATAGGTGCCTTAAAGATAGAACAACAAGTGATAAGGGCAGCAGTGCTTCAACATAGATTGGTATTAGATCTCCTAACCATGAAGGAAGGAGGAGTGTGCAAAATGATTAACACTTCCTGCTGTTTTTACATTCCAGATCTCAGCGCTAATATTGCTGATTATATGAATCATGTGTGATCTGCCTTCACTCCGCAGCCTACAGTTCCAGGTGGATTCTGGGACTGGCTGACGGCCTGGTTGGGCAGTTGGGCAGCGAACCTAGCAGCTGTAGCGTTGCCCATTCTGCTACCCATTCTTCTTCTTCTTCTGTGTTTACCTCCTTTTTTGTCATTGCGTGTCAGACGTCTTTCTAGTGTGTTCACCATGCCAGCGCTCAGCGGTCATGCCAATGACCAACCCCAGCTCTGTGAAGACATTCCGCTCCCCAAGATGGGCGGTGCCGGTGATCCACATGAAGACATCGTAGTGCTATTTGCTGAATAAATGTGTGATAATGTGTGATATAGAATAAAAGGGGGAAATGTTGTGGAAATTTACTTTGCTTCATTTTGTGGAAATTTACTTTGCTTTATTTTACTTTGCTTTATGTTTCTATAGTCACAGCATAACAGTCTGCAGATAAGCGTGTGAGTCAGGGACTCCAGCTGCTCACATACCGTTCTAACCATAGAGATAGAAGAAGCCTTCAGCGCTCAGGCTAACCAAAACATGAATTAGCAGATACTCTGTAGGAGTCGTTTTTCTTTTTTTCTCTTTCTTCTGTTCTGTGTATAAGGGGAGGGGGACCGTACTGCGGGTCAGTCCTCTTACTCTGTTATACAGGGGACAGAACTCAATAAACTTTTACTCTTTACTACTCAATGCATAAAGCTGTCTGTGTTTGATGTGCTCTCATTTTCCCACCACATCCATTTAGCAGTACTTCTGAATAACCGAAATGGCTTAAAACAGCTGAGGGGATGTTTGAAACTGAGTGATAAGATGTTCAGCAATTTATATATGATAATACAAGGCAGTAAATTAAATTTGGCTGAACTGGACAATAGTACCTGGCATGAAAAGTATGTCGTAGAAAGAGTAACAAAAAACTCAACCTCTCACCTCGCGCTCTGAGATGTCTTCGTCACTGTCTGTAGTGTCCTCTAGGATACTTCTGCCCTCACTAAAGTGTGTCAACCTGACCGGGTCAAACATCTCTTGAACATAATAACTACACAATGGAAAATCAGCTTCAAGTGCTGCATTGAGCAAGAGTGCACTGTAAATGGCCAGATATAAATGGCAATGTCAGTAGTAAATTTATATATGCAGTCATGGAACAGGACCTAGCTGTAGAGCACAGCTTTAAGGTGCATATTATGATGTGCTCTTACCAATCATCCTCCTGGCTGTGTCTTGCTCTTTTGGCCAAATGTTTCTCTTCCAAAGCAGACAGACCAGACTCGCTGCATATTACTCTGTGCACTATAAATAAACCACATGTATAATGCCTTGTAAACAATGGAAGAAGGGAAATTTGAACTGTGACTACTCTGTTAAAGGGGCGGATAAGGCACCCCACCCAAACCCCCGAAAGCTGTTCTGTTATCCCTAATTGCTATGCAATAGTCCTGTGATTAACTCAAAGGCTGGAGAAGTTTCACCTTTCTCTATTTGAATCCTGAAGGCTGTTCGGTTCCGTCGCCCACAATCCATCCTGTGTAATTAAACATTCACATCATAACTCGACACCGTGTAATAGGGCAAACTCACTCGGATCGGGGAAAGGATCACAGACTACCTGTACTGCTGCTGCAACTCTGCGGCCATTCCAACAACATCCACATACATTCCAGCAACATCCTATTATAGGACACAGTGTATCTGGCTTAAGTACACCCATTTAATAGCATGTTGGACCTTCTTTGGCCTCCAGAACTGCAGCAATTCTTTCTGGCATAGTTTCCACTATATGCTGAAAATACTCTGCAGGAATCTTGGTCCAATCTTCATAGGATATTTTCTCTCAAATTACATAGAGGGACTGACATGTTCTAAACTGCCTGTTATACCTTTACCCAGGGATGTTCTATAGGATTAAGATCTGGGGACTGTGAAGGCCAGGAAAACATTGAAAATTTGCTGTCTTGATACTGGAACAAATCCGTGATTATACAACCCTTGCGGCAGGGTTTCTTGTCTTGTTGAAAGTGTCCTTCTGCCATAGTTTAAGCAGCTGCATGAAGGGATGCACTCGGTCGCAATACATAGGTAAGCCCTTCTGTTCAAACATCTACTGATTTCAGAGGACCCATGGTGTGCCAAGAAAACATTCCTCACACCTTTATGCCACCTCTACCAGCTTGAACTGTTGACACCTGACAGGAAGGACTCTTTAATTCATGCTGCTTATGCCAAATTCTTACCCTCCCATCATCATAGTGCAACAGAATTTTGGATACATCTGACAAGATGATGTTCCACTGTTTAGTTTTCTGCTCTTCTGCCCACTGGAGTCTTGCCGTTCTGTTTGCCTCAGACAGCAATGACACTCGAACAGATCATCTGAACAGGTCATCCAAATGTGCTAAGGTGATGACCTGTGCATTCAGACATGTTAGTTGGAGCAACAGCATTGTATCTGGCTGCAATTTGCTTGACTGTGCACCACTTGATCATCAGAATTATTCTTGATGTCATCCTCCTTTGATCCCTTTCAAAATATTGGTCCTGGTTAGTCTGGTCCATGCCTCGTTCGCAGTTCGCTTCGCTCAGACCACTTGACTTTCCCATTCTAATGTTTACATGGCGTTTTTTGCAATTAGTCAAAACTGACCTTTCATGACCTTCATTATAAACTTTTCTAAGCAGTCATGACCTCACCCTGTCATAATATTTACTATCATATCTTCCCTGTGTCCAAAGTGATCTCATGGCAGGAATTTTCTAGCCAACCATTTCTAAGTCAAGCCAATTCAAGCAGAAATGCCACTGAGAGTGTTTCTGATGAACTCCTGTCATTGTACTAATTCGGTAAGAAAGGGTTAACTACATAAAAATAAAAGTGAATGACTTAAAAGTTTGATCATTTTAACTGAATCTATATTTTATGGAATGGTGTAATTAACCTTCATTATAAACTTTCCTTAGTCGTCATGGCCTGTCCCTGCCAGAATATTTACTATCAGATTTTCCCTGTGTCCAAAGTGATATCATGGCAGGAATTTTCCCAAGTGTTTACATTAAAGGAATCTGACTATACTGATTACTCTTTGCCAGCTAACAGCAAATAAAAGATGCTGGATTTTGGATTATGTGAGTATATAACACGTGACTGTGTTTGTGTCAGAGAAGGGAGAGGAGAGGCTTTGTCTCCAGCCTCCCGCTGCTTGCCGCTGTTCAGCTTCTCACTCCTGAGATCCTTCTCGTTCTCCTTCTCCCCATTGCGTCCCACTCCGCCAATGCTGCTGCAACTTCAACCGCTGACAAAGTGCACCAGCTCAAAGCGTGGTCTAGAGCCAAATTTCAACACGGGCATCTTCCTCATTGGCTCATCTCCTCAGAGGGGCAACACATGCACAGTTTCAGCTCCTATCGATGCCCACATAGAACCTTATAAAATCAAACTGACAATGACAAGGAAACCATATTTTCAACACCTCCAGCACAAGTAGTAGTTTTTAGCAATGCACTACTTTTAGTGGTTGTTGAGCATCTGGAAAGAATGCAAGTCACCAGGGTAACATCATCAAGAAGCCCTTTTAGACTTACTTCCATCAGATGAATTCGGCCTCTTTTTTGCTTCAGTATTTGGGACTAATTCGTAGGAGGGCATTTTGCCAACATGAATCCCCTCTGCCATGTCATGCACTCTCTGCATCAGTTGTGGGCCATACCTGCTAGACCAAACATTTACATTCTGAATACTTTGGCTCAAGTTGTTAAAATCTTAGTATAAAAATCAACACTTTTATCTGTATCTTAATTTCAGGCTGATTTAACAAGTAGATAAGCTAACGTAGTGAGCGGTTGTCTTGGCTTGTCCTAATGGCAGTCAGGGGCCAAAACACTTACTGTAACACTTTATACTTATGACACACTTTCCTTAACTATTACAGATGCCGTTTAACAATGTTCTATTTTTAAAATATGGAAACAGCAACTCAGCACATAAGGCGTTAGACCATACCTGCATGCTAAGAACACATGGTTCACTCAGACCATCGATAGAGACAACAGCTGATCTAAGTCTCTTGCTTCGTAATTTTCAACGTGCTTGTTTATGAATAACTTTCGAGCTAACCACTGCTTATCACTTTCAAAGTGTTGTCAGAATTTATTGATATGAAAGGCTCTCGTCATGCTGATAATTGTCTGGTAGGACCAACTGACAACGTTATTGCCCCGACATACGCCCGGTGAGAAAAGCATTGTGGGAATTTCAAATATGGCCTGTGCAATGCTCGGTTTGCCTGCTAGTGCCTTCGAGCAGGGAACCTCCAGCTTTGTTCACGTTCTGCCCAGAAATCTATCCGCTTCAAGATTGGTCTAATGGGCCAGTCATTGCTCATCCTCCGCCGCTCTTGTTCAGTCGGCAGAGGGTGGATTTTCGTCCTGCTCTGTCTCTGTCCCATTGTCAAATGCGCTAACATTTGCTGAACTTGAATCTTTTTAATTCTATGGCAGGGGTAACATTCCAGAACTGTTGTCAGTGTAGATCATTTGAATAAATGACTGTTCTGTTTGCCTGCTACGAGCTGCCATAGCTGCAGGTGTTTGGTGACTAGACCAGTCAGCATGCAGGAGTCTGCCTATGTTCAGTTAGAACAGGCATCAGTAAGACAAGACTCGCTGTACTCACTCATTATCTTAATACTGTTCATTAAATTAAGTCAGCGGTTTATATTGAGTTTACGTCATTTGGTACGACGACTCTACAGTCTTGAATTGATTTATGCAGTGTAATATGGATATAAATGTTAAAATGTTCTATTACAGAACACGACACCTGTTGCGTTTTATATTGGTAAATATCTGATATGACCGCTGTAACATAAAGTTGCGGTTATAAGTACGTGAAACATTTTGATCGACTGAAATGTAGATGTATGTACATGCAATATATTTGTGATTATGTAAATCAAACAGCTATTCTTATTCTTATGGCTAGCTAAATTGATTGCAATTTCGTCGTCTTCAAGGCATGGCATGGTGTTTATTCATTCTTTGGCATACAAAATGACACCTTTTCACGTTTTGGAACTACAAATATGGCGGCCTTTTTTTCTTTAGCGTTTTAATGACGTAAAAGCAGAGTCTCACCGTAAAGTCGGGCAGGAGGATCTGGACTCATTTATTTCTTCGTATCTTCCGCCATCTAGCGGTCAATAACGGGTAGTCTTGAACTGATTTCTATCGCGTAATACTTCGGATATAAATGTTTAAATTTCCTGTTGCAGAACAGACAAAGTATAGTCAACCAGTTCTAACCTTTTGATAAAAACTTGAATTTCAAAGTAGGTGAATCTATTTACTTAAACCAATCAGATCACAGTTCATTTACATAACATCAATGCTTTGAGTGCTTTAGATATGAGAACATCACAGTGATCTTTCTGCTCACACATCAGTCAGTCTATAATTCTGTATTATGTGTTTCTATAGCTTCCAACTTTCATGAGTTCCTTGAATCTGTGGAGAAAAGTGCAGACCAATGTAGTTTCTTATTTGTGAACATTTATACATTTATTGTAATTTATTTATCATTTAAATGTTTTAATTCTTTTAATTTATAGACATAAGGATACAGAAAACAGTTCATATATGTATAGTACATCAATCAATGTATAACACTTTTAGTACTTAGTATATGAATCAATGTATAATATTTGGACTGCTTTAACACCAGTACAAAAGTTTAATATAATAAAGAAATAATGCACTGTGATTACGTGTGGCGGCACGAGTGCCGTAGGGCGAGGGGCAGGACGCACAGACTCCACTGACTGGGACGAACATTTATTAACATAAATGACAGCGGCACTCATGTATTAGAAACAATAAACATGGACCTGAAACAAATGAAGTTAAACAAACATAATACACAAGAATACATCTAACATAAACACGTTACATTCAGACATTACACCGACAATGACCAACACCCTGTACACTTTAACACGGGTTTATATACATTGAGACGAACAAGGTGCAGGTGTGGTTGCAAACACAGCCCTCCCACTGAACGTGGCAGGCCAAACCACATGACTCGGGGGAGGCTAACATTCCATGACATTATGCTTCATCTTGTAAAAGCTTTACATGACTGACAATTTCAGCTTTTTCAGAGGACCTATTTAATTCTTTCTTACATTGTACTTCTTTCCATTCCTAGTCTAATCTTGAAATAAATTTAATTTTAATGGAAGTCTTCATAATGTGTGTTTCAGGTTATGCAAATACTTTGGGAGTTGTTTAAATCAGTCAATCTACTGAATTCCCCACCAACAACAGTATGAATAATTAATTGTCATTTACATTTATAACTTTTAACATACTAGTAGCATGTGAGTTTCATGAATTTGTACTTCATTAACTATTTGTATCACATTATTTACATTACTGTTGTAATAGTAATAGTAAAAATTCAATGGTAATAGGGCACATTGATTTGACACAGTTCAATGGCATTAAACTGCTATTAAATGAGTTCCAGTGAAGTAACTTGCTACTTGAGTATTCTTGTAACAGATACTTTCTTACTTTTACTTAAGTAATAATTTAAATGACTACTTTTACTTCTACTTCAGTAGTTATTATTTTAAAGTAACAGTAATTTTACTTGATGACAGTTTTGCCTACTCTACCGACCTCTCTCTGTATTACAGTTAATGTCTTGATCTTTATCAAAAACCCATGTAGTGCCTGCATGGAGGGACTTCGTGTTGTATTGGAAAACTGTAATAAATGTCTATATAACTGTACCCATCTTTCAGCTACGTACTCAGCTGCCACTAAAAATAGGGATTTCACATATTTTTTAAACTTTTGACTTATTTTCCCAATGACCAAAATGTCAGCGCAACCCTGTAGTAACATCACAATGTCTATGACGTCACAATGGCTATGACATCACTACATCTATTTTAAAGGTGAGCGCAAGCATCTATATGTTATTTCACTTGACACACTTCAGCAGTTCAAAGGTTGGGAGACAATAGGGTGAATTAAACCTAACCATAGGTGGTGGATTACTACTGAATTTTACAGAACAAGGTACAGTGGAATCTTTAGTCTCTTAGGGATCATTTTGATGCATTTCAAACAGAGAAGGTCTGTCAGAAAAACAGCTGTAACATCCAAAACATACTTCATCAAGCATTAAAAAGTGGCATGGTGTTCTTGTCATATAGATTTTAGGGAATCTGTCATTAAACTGCTCAAAAGTATTTTAGTGATGTCATAATATTACTATTACAGGAGAGCTGCAAATATTCTAAATTGGAACTGCACAGCCTAATATCCAAATAAGTCTGTACTGAATCTCTGTGACCAAAAGGAAACGACCCTTACAGTGGCACCAGCAATGCAGACGGTATTCAGACAGGGAATCGATTTAGCGAGGAATATTTGCTCGTCAACTTTTGGGATAATGGCAAAAAGGGTAGGTTGAGAATACTTGTTTAATACTACCTTACAACCAAGTTTTATCTAACTTTGTACTGAGAATTTTTGCTTCTTAACCCCCAGGCCCTCTATAACCCTCTATTGGAGGATGATGAAGAAACATCTGATGATGCCTTTTGTATGGACCCGTTGTGTCCGGTAAAATAAGGCTGTATTTTCAGACATTGAGTACTGTTAATAGAATAAAGTCTATGGGATGGATCTTTTCACATCCAGAATGAAATGTTACCACTCCAAAATCTATTTTTCTCTGTGTTTTGTCTGAAGGATTTTAAGGGGGCATTTTGGGGTCAAGTTGTGGTAAGTAGCACTACCTTTTCACAGATGTTTCAATAGGCTAAAGCTTTTACCCATAAAGCATGTTTTCAAGCACTGTCATGTGTCTTCTGAGTCAAACATGATCTTTTGTAAACAAATTAACTTGGTTAATGATAAATAATAAATAAATGATTGACATTCCTCATGATAAGAGGCTCATTCCACAGAAGTAGTTCTAAGTGTGACAGAGTAATGTCCTGACACACAAAACCACTGCAGTGGAATCAGACCTCTTTTTAGAGGTTTTTCTTATACATCTAGACCTAGACCTTTATACTCCACCTGGGTCTTATAGGAGGACAATGTGGAGACCCCCTTTGGCACTGTATGCTGCACCATGGCAGGTATCCCCAGGGATAACCGACCGGTCATCCTCACCTACCATGACATCGGAATGAACCGTAAGACTCTGATACTGTTGCTTGTGGCACGTAGCTGATTGCTCTAAAGTCTAAAACTTAGCATAAGCGTCATTTATTGTGTTGTAATGACCCTGGAATGCATGTCTGCAGACAAAACTTGCTTCGACGTTCTTTTCTATGATGAGGACATGCAGGAAATCATGCGACACTTTGCCGTGTGTCAGGTCAACGCTCCTGGGCAACATGAGGGTGCCAGCACCTTCCCTGCAGGGTGAGCGTGAGTGCACCATATGCCACAATGTTCTTTCAGGGGCTGAAAGACATTCCAAGGTTAAATCTAATCTAAAATGTGACCTTCAGCTACCCCATACAATTTTTTCCAGAATGTATATTTATCAGAACCTACTCCATAGCCCTCCGTCTGCCCTCAGACCACTCCTTCCTGGCAGTCAGACAGGACGACTCTATGCCATGGTGTTGGTGCCCACCTAAACTAACATCTGGAGGCCCTGACTGTCAGCATGTCTAGCTGGCACCGGCTTGTCATGCACCAGGGTTTCTTTCATGAACTTTTTTCTTAGCGTTCATATGCTACATTGATGGCTGTGGCTCCAAGTACATCATAGCTAGGTTTAGCAGGTTCAAATCCTGAAGAATCAGTGGCGTCCCTTAGAATTATAACTCACTCAGGGCAATTTTTTCCTGTAGAGTCACATATCCCTCAATGGACAAGCTCTCCGAGACCCTCCCAATTGTGCTCAAGCATTTTAAGTGAGTGAACCAGATTAGCCATTTACTCTGAGATTAAACTGTCAATCCTTGTTCTAATCTGAAACCTTGCGCTTTAATGGTTTAAAGTTATGTACATTTTTTTCTCTCCACAGAATTAAGAGTGTTATTGGAATGGGTGTTGGAGCAGGAGCAAACATCCTCACACGGTTCGCTGTGAGTTGTAGCACTGTCTTTCTTCCCAATAGATTTTAACACAATGATCAAACAAGGATTACTCCTTGGTGAAATTCTTGCTTTGTAACAAAGTGTTGATACTTGCAGCATAATCCTAATCATTACACTGTCAAGCTAGCTAGACATCAACTCTCCAGAATACTGACACTTCACTATTGTTCCTCTGCTTGCACATGTAAAGAAACCTTTTTCTAAGTGCAATGTAAAGTGCAAGAATGCCAAATATGGAGACTCTTAATTGCTCATTTAACTACAACAGTTTGACATATAGTAAGTAATTTTGCCCTGAAGGTTTATCTCCCTTTGACTGCTCATGCATAAATGTCTTGCAGTTGAAGTACCCAGACTTGGTTGAGGGCCTTGTCCTGATGAACATTAATGCTCAGGCAGAGGGCTGGGCAGACCGGGCAGCATCCAAGGTATCACAGTCTAATGCAATAGTAATTATCATTCTGTTAACACCCTGCTTAAACATCACGATCCCTGTATCTCTACAATTATGTCGTTTAGCTGGTCCCACCTAGCGTCCATGTCTATGGTTTCCCTGTCTCATGTCTTTTGTTTTGCTTTACTTCCTTGTTGTGGTTCCGTTGCTTAGTTTCATTTTCTTTGCTCCTTATTATTTGCACCTGTCTTGTTTAACTCTTATTACTTCATGTATTTAAACCGTCTTGTTCCCTGTGTCTTGGCTGTTCACTGAATCCATATAACTTTCAATGTGATAACAAATAGTTCTCAGCATATTACTCTTAGTTTTCTGCAGTTTCCAGTTAACCTTTCATGCCAATCATATGGTGACAATCGACCCTATATTTTTATTCTTTTGGGATCCTTAGAAAAGTGTCAAGCCTCTTTTAATAAAGTAATGTATTTGATCAAAGCTTATGTGTACTCCAGCCACTAAAGATCAACCCACACTTTCCACAGATTTCCAGCTGGGCCCTTGGTCCCCCCAGTGTTGTCATCTCCCACCTGTTCGGTCAGGTACGAAATAACGCCTAAAATGAAATGTATATTGTATGTATTATTGAGCAGTACTTGTCAACCCAGTCCTTGTGATACATCTGACATCCCACATTTTCCCTCTATCCCAGCTCCTGACAACATCATCCTAGCTCCTAAACCAAGCCATTAGGAAAATGAACACCTGGTACAGGTGTACTGGGCTGGGTTAGAATAAACATGTGGGCCATTTCATGTGTACTGTGGACTGGGTCACTAAACACTGAACTAGAATATTTAAAAGTTAAATGCCTTATTACTAAAGATGAGTGTTCCAAATGAGCTGTCCTGAATTTAGACTGTGTCCTTTTCGTAACTAAAGAACCAGATGCCTACATTATTGTCCATCAAAAGGTCAACAATGTTGTTTTTTTTTTACATATTCTTTTTATTATACATTTCTGTCTCGAGTGCCTGTGCAGACTGTGCATATAGAGGAAGAGACATTTAATTTCATATTCACATCAAGTTTTGATGTTTTGTGACTGATTGCGTCTTGGACTGACTCCTTTATGGCACCGTGGCAGGAGGAGATTAAGAAGAAGGCAGAATTTGTAAAGACCTTCCATCACAACATCAGCAAAAGGATTAACCAGACCAACCTTCTGCATTTTATGAAGTCCTACAACAGGTATGACTGACATCTGCATTCTATGGAATCTTCTGAGCTCTCTGCTTCTAGACTTGTTTGTCATATGAACAGCTCCCAGTCTTATTAGATCTGATCAATTTTCAGCCGAAGTAAACTGAACATTAAGAGAACTTCTCTGGGTAGAAAGACTCTAAAGTAAGTGAGAAACTGTTTCTCTTTTATCCTTATTCCATGTTATTTTTTGATGTAAAATGCCCCTGTGCCACCACATGCCTGAAAGGTTTTGTTGCTGTAGGTGTCACACTCTTCTGGTGGTAGGAGATGACTCTCCTGTGGTGGATGCTGTGGTATGTACAGCTTGTTTTACATGCAGAAGTTTAAAAACAACATTCAAAATCCAACCCAGCATTCAAATCAAACTTCTATATGTACCTGGGAGCCTGCGTGCAAATGTTTGTGTTTTCTGTCGTAGGTTGACTGCAATTCCAAAATGAATCCCTCAAAGACAACCCTCCTCAAAGTTAGTGACCTTCAAACCTCAGCAAAGCAATACTTAAAATGTTATGTTTTGCTTTTTTTATTTGACTCTCATTATAAATGCAGAAGTCATTATATGTCACTGGGGGCTTATAAATCATGAACGTTGTGATGAACTTGTGGTGAATAACATTGTCCTTCATGTTGTCCCTCATGAAGATGGCTGACTGTGGAGGTCTACCACAGCTTGATCAGGTCTGTCGTTACCCATTAAAATAATGCTCTTGCATTCAAACTGAGTGATGCACTGTGTAATCTATTGTGTCCTGTTCTTACCTTATAGCCTGGCAAGCTGGCAGAAGCCTTGAAATACTTCATTCAAGGACTGGGCTACAGTAAGTAAATACTGTAAACACACTGTCAAAAGGTTGAAATTAAAAATCGTTCAGCCTCTGCGCAATGTAAAACCCATAAATCCAGTTTAGAAAAGTTCATTACTGCCTGTTGTAGACCTTCAGGCTTTCACAACTATCTTTAAGTTATGCATGCTTTCTAAATGGTGCAGTTAAGTAGGGACCTTGAGCTATGTTACTTCACCTTGTCCTTCTGCTTATCTGCCTCTGACAGTGTCTTCTGCAGGCATGACACACCTGTCTCATTGGCACCCCACCTTCTCCACCAGAATGGCATTCTTCCACCCCTGGGCCATCACTTCCATGGAGAGCACCTCCAAGCAACGCTGAAGATGAGGCTCTCCTACCCGCTGCTCCATCCCAGTGTTGTCATGCTTAGTTCGGCTCCATTTCAAATAAAAAATACTCTAAATTGAGGGACCATTGATGTGTTGGTGTTAGTGTTTGTGTGTCATTGTCCCAGTGGACTAATTTAGACTTGCACAAAAGGAAAAAAAAAAAACCTAAATGATAAAAAGCTGTTTAAAATGTTTATACTTATCAGGCTCAGTGTTGTACCTTTATTTAGTAGCCATAAAAAAGTTGATGTATAGTACATCAATCAATGTATAACACTTTTAGTACTTAGTATATGAATCAATGTATAATATTTGGACTGTTTTAACACCAGTACAAAAGTTTAATATAATAAAGAAATAATGCACTGTGATTACGTGTGGCGGCCCGAGTGCCGTAGGGCGAGGGGCAGGACGCACAGACTCCACCGACTGGGACGAACATTTATTAACATAAATGACAGCGGCACTCACGTATTAGAAACAATAAACATGGACCTGAAACAAATGAAGTTAAACAAACATATAACACAAGAATACATCTAACATAAACACGTTACATTCAGACATTACACCGACAATGACCAACACCCTGTACACTTTAACACGGGTTTATATACATTGAGACGAACAAGGTGCAGGTGTGGTTGCAAACACAGCCCTCCCACTGAACGTGGCAGGCCAAACCACATGACTCGGGGGAGGCTAACATTCCATGACATTATGCTTCATCTTGTAAAAGCTTTACATGACTGACAATTTCAGCTTTTTCAGAGGACCTATTTAATTCTTTCTTACATTGTACTTCTTTCCATTCCTAGTCTAATCTTGAAATAAATTTACTTTTAATGGAAGTCTTCATAATGTGTGTTTCAGGTTATGCAAATACTTTGGGAGTAGTTTAAATCAGTCAATCTACTGAATTCCCCACCAACAACAGTATGAATAATTAATTGTCATTTACATTTATAACTTTTAACATACTAGCAGCATGAGTTTCATGAATTTGTACTTCATTAACTTTTTGTATCACATTATTTCATTACTGTTGTAATAGTAAAAATTCAATGGTAATAGGGCACATTGATTTGACACAGTTCAATGGCATTAAACTGCTATTAAATGAGTTCCAGTGAAGTAACTTGCTACTTGAGTATTCTTGTAACAGATACTTTCTTACTTTTTCTTAAGTAATAATTTAAATGACTACTTTTACTTCTACTTCAGTAGTTATTATTTTAAAGTAACAGTAATTTTACTTGATGACAGTTTTGCCTACTCTACCGACCTCTCTCTGTATTACAGTTAATGTCTTGATCTTTATCAAAAATCCATGTAGTGCCTGCATGGAGGGACTTCGTGTTGTATTGGAAAACTGTAATAAATGTCTGTATAACTGTACCCATCTTTCAGCTACATACTCAGCTGCCGCTAAAAATAGGGATTTCACATATTTTTTAAACTTTTGACTTATTTTCCCAATGACCAAAATGTCAGCGCAACCCTGTAGTAACATCACAATGTCTATGACGTCACAATGGCTACGACATCACTACATCTATTTTAAAGGTGAGCGCAAGCATCTATATGTTATTTCACTTGACACACTTCAGCAGTTCAAAGGTTGGGAGACAATAGGGTGAATTAAACCTAACCATAGGTGGTGGATTACTACTGAATTTTACAGAACAAGGTACAGTGGAATCTTTAGTCTCTTAGGGATCATTTTGATGCATTTCAAACAGAGAAGGTCTGTCAGAAAAACAGCTGTAACATCCAAAACATACTTCATCAAGCATTAAAAAGTGGCATGGTGTTCTTGTCATATAGATTTTAGGGAATCTGTCATTAAACTGCTCAAAAGTATTTTAGTGATGTCATAATATTACTATTACAGGAGAGCTGCAAATATTCTAAATTGGAACTGCACAGCCTAATATCCAAATAAGTCTGTACTGAATCTCTGTGACCAAAAGGAAACGACCCTTACAGTGGCACCAGCAATGCAGACGGTATTCAGACAGGGAATCGATTTAGCGAGGAATATTTGCTCGTCAACTTTTGGGATAATGGCAAAAAGGGTAGGTTGAGAATACTTGTTTAATACTACCTTACAACCAAGTTTTATCTAACTTTGTACTGAGAATTTTTGCTTCTTAACCCCCAGGCCCTCTATAACCCTCTATTGGAGGATGATGAAGAAACATCTGATGATGCCTTTTGTATGGACCCGTTGTGTCCGGTAAAATAAGGCTGTATTTTCAGACATTGAGTACTGTTAATAGAATAAAGTCTATGGGATGGATCTTTTCACATCCAGAATGAAATGTTACCACTCCAAAATCTATTTTTCTCTGTGTTTTGTCTGAAGGATTTTAAGGGGGCATTTTGGGGTCAAGTTGTGGTAAGTAGCACTACCTTTTCACAGATGTTTCAATAGGCTAAAGCTTTTACCCATAAAGCATGTTTTCAAGCACTGTCATGTGTCTTCTGAGTCAAACATGATCTTTTGTAAACAAATTAACTTGGTTAATGATAAATAATAAATAAATGATTGACATTCCTCATGATAAGAGGCTCATTCCACAGAAGTAGTTCTAAGTGTGACAGAGTAATGTCCTGACACACAAAACCACTGCAGTGGAATCAGACCTCTTTTTAGAGGTTTTTCTTATACATCTAGACCTAGACCTTTATACTCCACCTGGGTCTTATAGGAGGACAATGTGGAGACCCCCTTTGGCACTGTATGCTGCACCATGGCAGGTATCCCCAGGGATAACCGACCGGTCATCCTCACCTACCATGACATCGGAATGAACCGTAAGACTCTGATACTGTTGCTTGTGGCACGTAGCTGATTGCTCTAAAGTCTAAAACTTAGCATAAGCGTCATTTATTGTGTTGTAATGACCCTGGAATGCATGTCTGCAGACAAAACTTGCTTCGACGTTCTTTTCTATGATGAGGACATGCAGGAAATCATGCGACACTTTGCCGTGTGTCAGGTCAACGCTCCTGGGCAACATGAGGGTGCCAGCACCTTCCCTGCAGGGTGAGCGTGAGTGCACCATATGCCACAATGTTCTTTCAGGGGCTGAAAGACATTCCAAGGTTAAATCTAATCTAAAATGTGACCTTCAGCTACCCCATACAATTTTTTCCAGAATGTATATTTATCAGAACCTACTCCATAGCCCTCCGTCTGCCCTCAGACCACTCCTTCCTGGCAGTCAGACAGGACGACTCTATGCCATGGTGTTGGTGCCCACCTAAACTAACATCTGGAGGCCCTGACTGTCAGCATGTCTAGCTGGCACCGGCTTGTCATGCACCAGGGTTTCTTTCATGAACTTTTTTCTTAGCGTTCATATGCTACATTGATGGCTGTGGCTCCAAGTACATCACAGCTAGGGTTTAGCAGGTTCAAATCCTGAAGAATCAGTGGCGTCCCTTAGAATTATAACTCACTCAGGGCAATTTTTTCCTGTAGAGTCACATATCCCTCAATGGACAAGCTCTCCGAGACCCTCCCAATTGTGCTCAAGCATTTTAAGTGAGTGAACCAGATTAGCCATTTACTCTGAGATTAAACTGTCAATCCTTGTTCTAATCTGAAACCTTGCGCTTTAATGGTTTAAAGTTATGTACATTTTTTTCTCTCCACAGAATTAAGAGTGTTATTGGAATGGGTGTTGGAGCAGGAGCAAACATCCTCACACGGTTCGCTGTGAGTTGTAGCACTGTCTTTCTTCCCAATAGATTTTAACACAATGATCAAACAAGGATTACTCCTTGGTGAAATTCTTGCTTTGTAACAAAGTGTTGATACTTGCAGCATAATCCTAATCATTACACTGTCAAGCTAGCTAGACATCAACTCTCCAGAATACTGACACTTCACTATTGTTCCTCTGCTTGCACATGTAAACAAACCTTTTTCTAAGTGCAATGTAAAGTGCAAGAATGCCAAATATGGAGACTCTTAATTGCTCATTTAACTACAACAGTTTGACATATAGTAAGTAATTTTGCCCTGAAGGTTTATCTCCCTTTGACTGCTCATGCATAAATGTCTTGCAGTTGAAGTACCCAGACTTGGTTGAGGGCCTTGTCCTGATGAACATTAATGCTCAGGCAGAGGGCTGGGCAGACCGGGCAGCATCCAAGGTATCACAGTCTAATGCAATAGTAATTATCATTCTGTTAACACCCTGCTTAAACATCACGATCCCTGTATCTCTACAATTATGTCGTTTAGCTGGTCCCACCTAGCGTCCATGTCTATGGTTTCCCTGTCTCATGTCTTTTGTTTTGCTTTACTTCCTTGTTGTGGTTCCGTTGCTTAGTTTCATTTTCTTTGCTCCTTATTATTTGCACCTGTCTTGTTTAACTCTTATTACTTCATGTATTTAAACCGTCTTGTTCCCTGTGTCTTGGCTGTTCACTGAATCCATATAACTTTCAATGTGATAACAAATAGTTCTCAGCATATTACTCTTAGTTTTCTGCAGTTTCCAGTTAACCTTTCATGCCAATCATATGGTGACAATCGACCCTATATTTTTATTCTTTTGGGATCCTTAGAAAAGTGTCAAGCCTCTTTTAATAAAGTAATGTATTTGATCAAAGCTTATGTGTACTCCAGCCACTAAAGATCAACCCACACTTTCCACAGATTTCCAGCTGGGCCCTTGGTCCCCCCAGTGTTGTCATCTCCCACCTGTTCGGTCAGGTACGAAATAACGCCTAAAATGAAATGTATATTGTATGTATTATTGAGCAGTACTTGTCAACCCAGTCCTTGTGATACATCTGACATCCCACATTTTCCCTCTATCCCAGCTCCTGACAACATCATCCTAGCTCCTAAACCAAGCCATTAGGAAAATGAACACCTGGTACAGGTGTACTGGGCTGGGTTAGAATAAACATGTGGGCCATTTCATGTGTACTGTGGACTGGGTCACTAAACACTGAACTAGAATATTTAAAAGTTAAATGCCTTATTACTAAAGATGAGTGTTCCAAATGAGCTGTCCTGAATTTAGACTGTGTCCTTTTCGTAACTAAAGAACCAGATGCCTACATTATTGTCCATCAAAAGGTCAACAATGTTGTTTTTTTTTTACATATTCTTTTTATTATACATTTCTGTCTCGAGTGCCTGTGCAGACTGTGCATATAGAGGAAGAGACATTTAATTTCATATTCACATCAAGTTTTGATGTTTTGTGACTGATTGCGTCTTGGACTGACTCCTTTATGGCACCGTGGCAGGAGGAGATTAAGAAGAAGGCAGAATTTGTAAAGACCTTCCATCACAACATCAGCAAAAGGATTAACCAGACCAACCTTCTGCATTTTATGAAGTCCTACAACAGGTATGACTGACATCTGCATTCTATGGAATCTTCTGAGCTCTCTGCTTCTAGACTTGTTTGTCATATGAACAGCTCCCAGTCTTATTAGATCTGATCAATTTTCAGCCGAAGTAAACTGAACATTAAGAGAACTTCTCTGGGTAGAAAGACTCTAAAGTAAGTGAGAAACTGTTTCTCTTTTATCCTTATTCCATGTTATTTTTTGATGTAAAATGCCCCTGTGCCACCACATGCCTGAAAGGTTTTGTTGCTGTAGGTGTCACACTCTTCTGGTGGTAGGAGATGACTCTCCTGTGGTGGATGCTGTGGTATGTACAGCTTGTTTTACATGCAGAAGTTTAAAAACAACATTCAAAATCCAACCCAGCATTCAAATCAAACTTCTATATGTACCTGGGAGCCTGCGTGCAAATGTTTGTGTTTTCTGTCGTAGGTTGACTGCAATTCCAAAATGAATCCCTCAAAGACAACCCTCCTCAAAGTTAGTGACCTTCAAACCTCAGCAAAGCAATACTTAAAATGTTATGTTTTGCTTTTTTTATTTGACTCTCATTATAAATGCAGAAGTCATTATATGTCACTGGGGGCTTATAAATCATGAACGTTGTGATGAACTTGTGGTGAATAACATTGTCCTTCATGTTGTCCCTCATGAAGATGGCTGACTGTGGAGGTCTACCACAGCTTGATCAGGTCTGTCGTTACCCATTAAAATAATGCTCTTGCATTCAAACTGAGTGATGCACTGTGTAATCTATTGTGTCCTGTTCTTACCTTATAGCCTGGCAAGCTGGCAGAAGCCTTGAAATACTTCATTCAAGGACTGGGCTACAGTAAGTAAATACTGTAAACACACTGTCAAAAGGTTGAAATTAAAAATCGTTCAGCCTCTGCGCAATGTAAAACCCATAAATCCAGTTTAGAAAAGTTCATTACTGCCTGTTGTAGACCTTCAGGCTTTCACAACTATCTTTAAGTTATGCATGCTTTCTAAATGGTGCAGTTAAGTAGGGACCTTGAGCTATGTTACTTCACCTTGTCCTTCTGCTTATCTGCCTCTGACAGTGTCTTCTGCAGGCATGACACACCTGTCTCATTGGCACCCCACCTTCTCCACCAGAATGGCATTCTTCCACCCCTGGGCCATCACTTCCATGGAGAGCACCTCCAAGCAACGCTGAAGATGAGGCTCTCCTACCCGCTGCTCCATCCCAGTGTTGTCATGCTTAGTTCGGCTCCATTTCAAATAAAAAATACTCTAAATTGAGGGACCATTGATGTGTTGGTGTTAGTGTTTGTGTGTCATTGTCCCAGTGGACTAATTTAGACTTGCACAAAAGGAAAAAAAAAAAACCTAAATGATAAAAAGCTGTTTAAAATGTTTATACTTATCAGGCTCAGTGTTGTACCTTTATTTAGTAGCCATAAAAAAGTTGATGTATAGTACATCAATCAATGTATAACACTTTTAGTACTTAGTATATGAATCAATGTATAATATTTGGACTGCTTTAACACCAGTACAAAAGTTTAATATAATAAAGAAATAATGCACTGTGATTACGTGTGGCGGCCCGAGTGCCGTAGGGCGAGGGGCAGGACGCACAGACTCCACCGACTGGGACGAACATTTATTAACATAAATGACAGCGGCACTCACGTATTAGAAACAATAAACATGGACCTGAAACAAATGAAGTTAAACAAACATATAACACAAGAATACATCTAACATAAACACGTTACATTCAGACATTACACCGACAATGACCAACACCCTGTACACTTTAACACGGGTTTATATACATTGAGACGAACAAGGTGCAGGTGTGGTTGCAAACACAGCCCTCCCACTGAACGTGGCAGGCCAAACCACATGACTCGGGGGAGGCTAACATTCCATGACATTATGCTTCATCTTGTAAAAGCTTTACATGACTGACAATTTCAGCTTTTTCAGAGGACCTATTTGATTTTTTCTTACATTGTACTTCTTTCCGTTCCTAGTCTAATCTTGAAATAAATTTAATTTTAATGGAAGTCTTCATAATGTGTGTTTCAGGTTATGCAAATACTTTGGGAGTTGTTTAAATCAGTCAATCTACTGAATTCCCCACCAACAACAGTATGAATAATTAATTGTCATTTACATTTATAACTTTTAACATACTAGCAGCATGTGAGTTTCATGAATTTGTACTTCATTAACTATTTGTATCACATTATTTACATTACTGTTGTAATAGTAATAGTAAAAATTCAATGGTAATAGGGCACATTGATTTGACACAGTTCAATGGTATTAAGTACCCAATGCTCTGCTTTGAAGAAGAAGAAGTACAACATTGAATTATTTTACTGCACTTGTACTGCATATTTTCAATGTATTTACATCATTTTAGAGAATGCCATATTAAGGAATAAATAAATAAATAAAGTTTATTTACCTGCTATTGTTCTTACGTCCACTGAAGTCCAAAATAATCTTTAAGGCTCTAGGTTACTTAATAGCAAATACATTTCTGTGGTATTCTGATTTATTTTCTACTTGAAAGACAGGGAATATTCTGATGTCTTTATTAGTAACTTTAATGCACCTAATGCACCCTTTTGGGGCACCCTAAAACTCTGACTAGTATTACGTGAGTAATCGCTCTAGAGCAGGGAATTGAAGATAACAGGATAATTGAGGAAAAAAGGGGAAATTTTGTTTTTTTTTCTAAAATGAATGATGTAGCCAGCGATATGAAGCCCACCCAGCCTGTTTCACTATTTGGTATCTATAGGCCACCACGGCCCTACTCAGAATTTATTAAGGAATTTTCAGATTTCCTTTCTAATCTAGTCACTTTTGTAGAAAGAGCCATTATTTTTTGTGATTTCAATATTCACCTTGATAATGCCCAAGACCCTTTGAGATTGGCCTTTAGCTGTATATCAGAATCAATTGGTTTCATCCAATGTATAAGAGAACCCACACACTCTGATGGACATGCGCTTGACTTACTATTGACATACGGTGGACACGGAGAACATAGTCAGACTACCCCAGTCGGATGCCATCTCAGACCATTCCTTAATTTCATTTGAACTACATACAAGCCACAATATAATAACCTCGCCTCGCTATCATAGCAGACGCACGATCACATCAGCCACTGCATCCCCTGTAGATTCACACACTGTTCTTTATAAAGGCATCTCTCACAGTTTAGTTACATGTAACATTTTAGCTTTTAAGCATGTAGCCACCTTTCCATATCCTTTTCTAACCTTTAAAGGGAGATGTTTCTAGCATCACCTTTGACCACATTTCCATACTTTCAAATGCAATAAATTCTTTACAAGAGGTGGTCCCTGTTATTACTGAGGTAATAACATGCGTGTTTACAGGGAAAAGAGGCCTAACAGTGCATTGGACAGATTAATAACATAAAACATAAGGGAGTTTAGAGATTCTGTGTCCTTTCAGAATGACTTGCATACAGGGCTTCAGGCTTCAGTAAAGGATCCTGCGTAGGCTTTTGGTGGACGTCAGGGTAAGATATATGAACTCTCCACCAGGCTCAGGACCATATAGAAAAACAATCTTCTTTAGGACAAGGCTAATACAAATCTTCTCTTGGAATGTAGTGGTAATGGCTTCCAACTGGTGTGGGTATTGAATAGCAGTTTGCATATATTGACTACTGTGTGGTTCAGATGTAATGGTGGTGAATGCAAACACTAATATGTAAAGGAAGGTGGGGTGAATACATAACCACTTCTGAAAAGTGTATAAAAATATGGGTTCTCTGTTTGACAGTTAGACCTTCACGAAGGGTGCCTCAATAATGCTTGTTAAGGTTAACCGGCAATAAAGGATGGGACCAGCTATTCTCTTTAACTAATTCTGAAGGCTGACTCTTCATGTTATGTTTGAATGTTTAACTTTAAAACTAACTGACTGGGTATTTAGGAACGACATTACTTTCCAAACTTCATTACTACTTTTCATCCCTTCTCATACCTTTCGGTTTCTACCCTTTATCATCTTTGTTAGCTGCACAGCAGGGGCAGGATATTGGTGGAATCCTGCAAGGCATTCCAGCACTCTCTTACAAAACTATTAAAACTGTTTTTTGCCATATCCATATAAGATATCTCAAATGTGTATAGAATGTAGGTAAGCAATTCTGCTTCCTCCATGGTGCAAATTTGGTATAGATTGAATAACCCTATTTATAATCTTCAGTAGCATATAAGAAATCCAGATCCTCAAATAGCCACATTAGAAATTGTAATTTGGTACAATTTTAAATGCTTGTCTATCACAGGGTAGACTTAGATTGAGACACCATGTTTGACAATTGTATTCGAAACCACCATACCTAGTAAAATTTACTGGGCTCAACCAACCCTTGTAATTGCACATCTTCCTACATCTCACAAGGGACAACTTTCTGGAGGGACATTACTTCACATAATGTCATTCCTTTAATCTAGCATCTTAAACACTGATGATGGGTTTACTCCAGCTACACAAGCTAATGCTAACACTTGCTAATGTCCTCTTTTCTCAGGCCTGGTGTACTTCCTCCTTTCTAACAAAAGGCCGTTTAATCCTGTCAATGATTTGTGATACCCAGTTTGTTTTCTTTGTATCATCATTTTAAAATCAAGTGAAAATCTAAGACTTACAATAGTACACTTACATTGCTTTAGGTAGTTTGGTTAATCAGCCTTGGTTACTACCAAAGAGCTGCACATATGTAATCATGATGTCAGGACATCTCAAGGATTACACTATGAACCGGATGGACAAGTTGACTTGTGGAATTGATCACCTGCAAGTGGATATTACAGTAAACCTGGACTGCATGGATAATCGTTTGTGCTCTTCAGGACTATGACATCAGCCCCAGCCTGAAGACCAAGGGGGGAAATTTAGGTACCATGCCAATCCAGCAGATAGCAGCACCATCATCACCGCATTGAGCAAACTTGCATCAAATGGAAGAAAGAGGGTGTGCCTAAAAGCAGGTGGAATTCAGGTGTCTTAAATACCCTGATCAACAGACCTTTACTCTCTCCCTGGTTTTTCCTCCATCAAGGTTAGACCTAAAAGAGGGGCTTTGTCATCTCTCTCTCAGATACTTTCTTCACTCAGCACCATGTGGACAGTTAACAGCAAACAGCTGAGAATCATATTTCTCCATTTAATTGATCCAAGAGATGGTGGAATCTAGACTAACGTCTTGTTACCACCCCGTCTAGGCTATGGCACCGTACCAAGGAAAAAGAATGATAAACGGCTAAAGGAATGGAACATGCAACTGTTAAAGAGTAACAGAAAGAAACATAAGCACAAATGGTAGACTCTTTTTAGTGTATTGTTGTATAATACAGAAGTTACAAATAAACACACTGGTGCAATTTCTTCTGAAGTGACCCAGGCCAAAACAATAAATAAGACACACACCAGCGAAAGAAAATTGAGGTCCAAGCAGGGAAAAGAAGGTCATACACACAAATGATACAATTACAAACAAGCCAAAACCGACTGCTGAACTAGCTGCCACTGCCGCCACCCCCGCTGCCGCCAACTGCCTCACTGCCTCCAACAGCCTCACTGCCTCCCTCCTCTTCTGCCTTCGGGAGGGGCCTTTATATAGGAGTGGCCAGGAGTGGCCAGCAGGCAGGTAGACCTGGGGAGGAACAGAGCAGAGTCAAGTTCAGAAAAGGTGAGGAAACCTGGCACCGGATCTGGATTCTGAGATACACCTGAGATAGACACACGCTTACAGACAGAAATCTGATCAACATTACCACAGCAACAGGTTCACCAAATTTCTTCAAGCAAGCTTGCAAATGCGGTCAGTTCCCTCCTGTTAAACTGCGGATGGAACTCATATTCCCAGCATACCTTGACGACGTCACATTTTATCAACAAGAAACCAGGGGTGGAAATTCCCTCCTAATTGTAGACAAACTGAGTGAGGATGACCAACTGAGATAATCACCAAAAATCATCAACATGTGAGACTTTTACATCTGGGCATAGTTTATAGTCGGGCATATCTGGGCAAAAGTATATAGGTTACATTTAGCTGATGCTTTTATCCAAAGCAACTGAGTACAACTTGAGCAATTGAGGGCCTTGCTCCGATGCCCAACAGTGGACCTTGATCCAACAACCTTCTGATTATAACTCAAGTAACTCAAGTAACAGCTGCCACTGCTTGAATTAAACAGTAAAGTTTAATCAAGATCCTAGTACTTTCTTGAAAGTATTTGGGCTTGGTGTACATACCATTTTGTTTGGATAATCTTAAGTAATATTTGTACAGACTGGAAGTTCTTTTTCCTCTTTGCATACAATCTCTCTATGTCTTGCTTTTTACTAGCAAACATAGGTATCATCATGTCACTTCAATAGGCACAGACACATTGACCTTATTGTTCAGTTAGTAAACCTGCCATTACCCTTTGTTCTAACATCATGTGAGAACAAGCCAGCTGAGCTCATTAACATACAGTCACATTGCTGTTTAAATTCTGCACCATTTTATTGCTGGCACAATAGCATGTCCGCCTCCTTCTCGCTCTCGCGAGCGTGTACCGACCTGCATGAAAGCATTCGCTCTCCTCTCCTTTTACATACTCACACACATAAACACATGCTCGCTATATTTTAGCTTGTTTTTCTGTAAATATACAGATTGTTTATGCTATTGTTTGTGATTTAGAGTAGTTGCGTTAATAAATGTATCATTTATTCTCACCAAGTTGTCTGTCTTGATATCATTCAGATTGTGCTTGTTGCCAATATCCTCAAACAAATGACTGTAATTTAAATCTTTCAGGGATCAAATCATTAATGTTACTTTCTTTGTTAAAAATGAAAGATTGTGATTTCAATATTTGAGATGATTTAATGGGACTGATTAGTGTGTCAAACCACTACAGTGGGCCTGTCCCTCTTGCTGGGCGCCCAGCGCACTGTGACAGCATGACTTTAAACTTAGCAAACAGGAACTGTTTGGATTGCTTCAACCACAGTGGCAACAAGACTAAAGATATGTGAGGAGGCTTCTCAAATAAGCTTCTCACTTTATTCAACATGAATTGGCATTTCATTTTCGTTTTCATCATTTGATGTAAGTTATTTTCTATGCAATACTACAATATATACATTGTTAGTTTTTTTTTTTTTTTTCATATGTAGCATTTTTTAATTCCTTAGCAGAAACAAGAATTCTTGTGTTCCAGTAACAGTGGTGCTGGGTTGTATATGCAGGCACTGAGAAATGGAATTGGTCACAGAAGCAGTTAAGTCTTCAGAGTGGAGCATCTGTCAACATCTGAAATATAAACAACATAAGAAATACTGGTGCTGTGAGCGTGTAACAGCATTCAATTACTGCACGATTATGGCATATGCCAACAATACAAACAAGAAAGTGACAGTAACTGATAACCCAGCTCAGAGTCTCTTTACTGTCACTGTGAGGGATCTACAGGAGAGAAACACTGGAGCATATTGGTGTGCAGTGGAGATTTCAGGAATATTTCAACCAGATGTCAAAACACAGCTATATATCACTGTGAAATCAGGTATTACAAATTCTTTATGAATATTGAATATTCAGTTTAGTGACATTTCTCATATTGCATATATTTCATCCATACATATTCATACAAAAGTGCCTTTCTTTGTTTCCAGCTCCTGCTGTGTCTGTGACCAAGAGCAGAGTGAGTGGAGAGGAGGGGAGCAGCGTCAGTGTCCAGTGTCTCTACAGCGCTGCATATAAGAAAGAGGCGAAGAAGTGGTGCAGATCTATAGACTGGACCTGCTACACAGTGGGGAGGACCAACACATCCCAGAATTCAGCAGTGCAGATCAGTGATGATGGGAAAGGCACCTTCACGGTGTTGATGACTGGACTGAAGAAGACTGATGCTGGCTGGTACTGGTGCTCCACTGGAGGTCTAGAAGTTCCTGTTCACTTTGACGTCACTGATGCACTTGCAGGTATATTGTTTTGTATCTAATCAATTAAATGGTGTAAAAATTATTAATGTTGTTTAACCTTTAAAAGATGACAACAGTGATTAAAGAAAGAAAAAAAAACTATGCATAGGGTGCCTTATTAGATTTGGTTATGTCACGTTGCAGCCCCGCCCCTCCTCAAACGTCTTGGTGTGTACGTGTGTGTGTTCGTCCATGTCGCCGCGCCCTTTCGTGTCGTCCACCTGTTCTGTATTATGTGTAATCCTCGTGTGTGTGTATATATGTCTCTTGTGTTGTAGTACGTGTTGTTGGTGTTTGAACGGTGTTTAGTGAGGTGTGCGGTGTTAGATGTGTCGTCTGTGTTAAATAAAAATGTGTGTTTGAACGTGCCCCTACTCCACATACTGTTAGCCTCGAATCATCACAGAAACACCAACCAAAGAAGGATGCCTGGGAAGGGCAAGAAGAAGGGGAAGAAGGGGAAAAGACGCACTTCCCCAAATAGTGCCTGCAATCCCTCCGTGCTCTTGGGTACCCTCCTGACTCCTGCTGCAGAAGAGCGTGGTCTGGGGGCAGAGGTGGAGGAGTCACACGGGATTACGTCTGACCATAATGACTGGTATAACTATTTCCAGTCCTCGGAGTCGGACACCGCGGACTTTTCCTGTACCAGGGTGAGGCCATCACTCATCCTGTCTTCGCTCCATGGGATCACAACAGAGCAGGGACCTGCTGGGTACTACGGAGACCTACCTATTTATGAGGACAGGTACTTGGAGGTGGAATCCGCAGAGTCCTACATGGACCTTACAGAGGGATATGCGGAGTATGGCGAGCGAGGGGAGTGCCGTAACGTCACCCTAGAGTCAGACTTGGGGTCGGATCATGAGGAGGACCCGTCGATGGAGGTGGAGGAGGTACCTCAGGGGAATCTAGGCGCTCTGGAGTCAGCAAGCAGCCCTGGGTGACTGGTGGAGAGATGGCATCATCAACAGAGGAGGACATTCCTCCCCCTAGGGCGAGGACCTATGCCTAAGTCTCGGGGAGGTAAAAAGGCAGCGGCACCGAGGTCTGCTCTGCCGGGGTCTGGCAGGGTCACCAGGGTCTGCTCCAACACCTGATGGTGAATGACATCTCAAAACTATTCTTGAACGTACTTTTTCAGATTTGAATTCCTTACTGAGAAGTTTGAAAGAACTTAGGAGTCGTTGTTGAGTTACGAAAAAATGTGTCTGGAGTGTGAATGGCCATCATAACTTGCGTTTTTCATCGGAGCCTTGCTCACTAAAGCTGTTATTTTAACTAAGCCTACTCGCTGGTTGAGTTAGCTAGACAGGCAAGCTTGTTAAGGTTTAATTCCCGAAGTTTGGGCCCTGCTGTCGGCTTGTATGTCGACACGTAGCCCCCAGGAGAGAGAGTTTCGCCTGGTTTGGGCTCCTACGCGACAGCAAGGATTGTATTTTGCACTGGAAAACTTAAATCAGATTGTGAGCTAAGAAAAGGGGGAGAGAGACAAGTACTCATGCATGTGAGCACACAGCTTGACAACATGGAAAAAAGACACCCAACATGCAGCAGGAGTGGCTAAAGCCATACAGAAAACAACGCATCTGGTAATGGGACATCCAATCACGGTACTAACCACACACAGTGTAATAGCATACGTGAACTCACAAGCCTTCACCTTGACAGCACTAAGGCAACAGAGGATCAGCAAAATTTTGGAAGCACCACACATCACATACACACATGAAGGAATCAACATGGCAGACATGATGGGAGGAGGAGAGCCTCATCAGTGCGAACAGGAAGTCAAAAAGCAGGAGAAGGTGAGACCAGACCTAGAAGGAGAACCAATTCCAGGAGCAGGGAACATGTTCACTGATGGGTGTGGATTTAGAGGACCAGATGGGGATATAAAAGCAGGGTATGCAGTGGTGGCAGAAACACAGGGAGAAGTAGATGAATTTTGGACGGTGAAAGCAGAAAGGCTGAAAGGTTAGCAATCAGCACAGCGAGCTGAGGTAATGGCAGTAGTGGAGGCCTTGAAGTTAGCAAAGGGTAAGGAAGTGAATATTTATACTGACTCTGCTTACACGGTAGGGGCAGCACATGTGGAGCTAAGACAATGGATGAGAGCAGGGTTTAGGACAGCGGGAAACAAACCAATTAAACATGAGGCAGAAATGAGGGAGCTGGCAAAGGCCTTGCAGGGACCAGAAAGAGTAGCTATCATAAAGTGCAGGGGACATGTAGAGTATGTCAACAGTACAATCCCAAACCTACAATTAAGGTGGCACCCGGTAAGTATCCGTTGTCATTAACACCAGGGGAAGAGATAGTAATTGACTACACAGACATGGTGGACTCAGCACAGGGGTACACGTACGAATTGATGTGCGTAGACAACTACACAGGGTGGTCGGAAGCGTGGCCAACAAAACGGGAAGACAGTGCTTCAGTGGTAAAGTTCCTGGTGAACCAGTACATTCCTCACCATGGGTTTCAGAGAAAGGTGAGATCAGATAATGGCACTCATTTTACAGCGCGCAATTTGCAGGAGTTAGAGAAAATGCTGGGTCTGAAACATTCATTTGGGGCAGTGTATCATCCTCAGTCTCAAGGTAAGGTGGAAAGGATGAATCTAAATGCGAAAAACAAAGTGGCCAAAATCTGTGCACAGACAAAATTAAATTGGGTTGATGCCTTACCTTTGGCAATAAATGAGAAAAGAAAAACATCTCACACACACATCATACTTTAATGAATTGCAAAGTATCGTTTCAGCTTTCTCCACGCAGGAGGGGGACCGGACGGGGAGCAGACAAACCCAGACGATACCCGTTACGGACTGGGGGCTGCTGAGAGTCATCAAGAGAAAATGGAGTGAGCCGAGGTGGACAGGTCCATTCCAGGTGACAGAAAGAACCAGCCACGCCGTACGCCAGAACGGTACAGGGGAAACGTGGTTTCATCTGAGCCAGTGCGCCGCCGCAGAGTCACCGCAGAGGAGTCTGCAAGAGACAGCGAGGGACCTTGCTGAAACATCACCTAACTCACCTGACCCGGAAGGGGCAGAATAATCCCCGGGAGCAAAAGGGTCAAGGTAGTCCACCCTTAGACCCCGAAGTAAGAAGAACAGAACACCAGTGATGACTTCTGGACAATTGTGTTGTTTGATTATTTGTTGGTGTATTGTGTTGTGTGTTTCCATTTACAGTTTGGTCACGCTTGGGTTAAATAATAGCATGGCAGTAGGAAAGGATTAAAACATTAACAACAAGACGGTGAAGAAGAATGGGGGTAGAGATTGGTGGATGTGTAGCATGTGCAGCCGCAAGACCCAGACTTATAACCACCCCGGCACCCCTATTCCCACAAAAAGACCCCAAGGGTTATGCGTGCATGATTGGCCTGACTAAGGAAAGAAACCCTAAGAATTGTGACACTTTGAGCGTTATTTTCCCCCCCATCAGTAACAGAACCAGGATAGGACTATTTTCACCCGAAAAGGGGGAGGGGAACTACACGTGCTTCGTTAGAAGTTCAAGCACACCTCAAGTACGCTTGGGGCACATCCCGGCGGAATGGTGTAACCGCACGGTCACTGGGAACGAGTCTGTGGGTTCATGGGCACGAGCAGGATTGTATGATTATTGTGGAAGGATGACTTTGGTTGTTAACATGCCAGAGAACTCGGAGGGGACATGCGCCATGGTCAGGTTAGCAGCTCCTTTATTACTGATAGGCAAAAAACTACACAGGGACCCGGTAACTGATGCAGCAAGACAGTAGCGAGAGGCATACCATTTTGATTTAACAAGGAATACCCCCACATACATAGATGCAATAGGAATACCTCGCGGAGTTCCGGACAGATATAAGTTAGCAGACCAGATAGCAGGGGGATTTGAGAATATTCCGATACTTTCTGCATTATTCCCCATTACTCCAAATAAAAATGTGGATCGGATTAACTATGTACATTATAATGTCCTCAGGCTAGCCAACCTGACTAGGGATGCAGTGGAAGGACTTAGAGATCAGCTGGGACCAACCTCACTGATGGCGGTGCAAAATCGTATGGCATTAGACATGTTGTTGGCGGAAAAGGGGGGTGTCTGCGCTATGCTTGAGGATGTGTGTTGTACATTCATTGCTAATAATACCGCTCCGGATGGGTCAGTTAGTAGAGCATTGGATGGTTTGAAGACCCTATCAGAGGAAATGCATGATAATTCAGGCATAAACAACCAGTTGGAATCCTGAATGGTGAGCCGGGTCGGTCAGTGGAAAGACTTAATTGTGTCATTGATGGTTTCATTAGCCACATTCACGGGAATTGCTGTGACATGCGGGTGCTGCTGTATTCCATGTATTAGGGCGTTAATGGTTAGACTAATCTCAGCTATGATAGAAAGGAAAGATGTGCATGAGGGTACCACGATGATGCCACTGATACAGGGGGAAAGGGACGTAGAGACAGGAGATGCCAGAATAAAGGAGTGTGATTGGTGATCTCTTTGTAGAGATCAAAAGGGGGAATTGTGGAGTTTCAGAAATGAAATGAATGCTAAGCTTACACTAGTAGAGAATAATGTGCAGAATGGAATAGGACTAATGCTTGAATAAATAAAATAATTACTGTATGTCCAGACATAACAGGAAATGCCCTAGACGTGCATATGTGTGATTATGCAAGAAGACATGTGTACGAGACGGTCAAACAGAGGTGACGGCTGAGATGGAAAAACACAAAAGCAGAAGTGGCACAAGGCGAGAGAAATATAAGTCTGTCTGTTGCAAAGTTATGCTTTAGATCTCACTCGCACTGTGTTGTGAAGTGACATCTCAAGAGCTCTGCATTAATAAAAGGCCACAGGGTAACACACTGTTTCCTGTCTCTTCTTTCCTGCATCAACGGACATGACACTAACTAATGATATAACAGAATCTGGCCCTTAGCTATTTTATTAGCTTTTTATCAGGGCACGCTTAGTAAAATGTCACATCTCTACATCAACTTTTTAAAAAAATTAACAGGCAATCAAATTATTTTGGCTATACTAAAACCTGTCCTGGAGCAATGCCTAGCTAGCTGGATAGCTAACACTAACATGCAAGACTGGGTTTGTTTTGCAGAAGTAGCAGATGCTAAATAGCTGCCTTGTAAAAGAGGTTTGCATTGGGGACTGTTTGTATTTGATGCATGCACTTTAGGTATTATTGCATAACGCTATTTGTGATGTATTTTTGTTTTTCAATCAGTCACATTCCAAGCCAAACTTCTCTTAGGTATCTTGTATCAGTGGAGAACTACTTTTGAAGGCATTGTTACTAGCTAACTGTTAGCTAGCAAGGTAACAAGGTAACTCTTTTTAAACAACAAAAAGAAAAAACACTTTACTGTGATTAACAACTATGAATTTACTAAGTTGTGATTGTTTCATAGAAGGTCTGATTAGCTAGCCTAGCTAAAGCTATGTTTGATACGTTTTGATATGTCTAACGACACTAGCATTTTTGGACAAGAGTAGCTTTATAGTTGCTTAGCTAATGTCACATAATTAAAAGTAGAATCAGAGGGAAATGTTGAATATTGTGTCATTGCACCAGCCATGAGGCATTAAAGTGTCTGGACAAGAACATAGCTAGCTAGCTAACTGGCTTAGATCACTACTGCAGCTCTCACACCTCGGTTTATTACATCATAATAGGTAATGTGGAATTTTTAAGGACCATTGTTGCGTCTGATAACCCGTTCAGAAAAGGTGTTCTTCAGCTGAATGAACAGATACTGAAACGAACACTAAAGAGATCATCCAACATTCAAGATATTTCAGTAGACACACTAGTGGAAGAGCTGCTGAGGTTCCTGAGCCATGAATGTCTGGCCTCCAGCATCTACTCTGGACAGGTATGTCACCGCCTTGCACCAGGACGCAGAGATCCATGAGCATGACTGAGATGTAATTATAACTATATACACCTCATTAGTCTGATGCTAATGAGCACACATGCACACCTGCCGTCCAGTTCTTTAACATCCATATCCGTCACCTTGATTTATCTTAGTAAGTTGCTGCTGAAGCTCTGTCTCTCTTTCTCTCTTTCCCCATGCCTCCTTCCCTTCCTGTAGGAGTGTGGATACACCACTGGCGTTGTTGCCTGATGCACCTCCTTTGGAAGAGGACACGGTCCACTGTCAGAACTGGCAGGAGACAGTGGAGCCGCACACACTCGCCTCTCTCGGCTCCCGGGAGATCGAACGGCAGGCTGTCATATATGGTAAAACAGCAAATGTGGTGCACAGCAACTGACTATAAAACACAACTCCCAGTACACAGTTAACATGTAAAATGAAAACAATTATTTACTGATCTAACTTAAACTAAATAGCTACTAAATCTTTTGAACATACAGTATTCTATTTATTATGCACATATGATAATTCTATCCTGACTCATGAAAATGTGGAATTCTGAATTGTGTAACGTTTGTAAGAAATTGTAGTGACTTTGCTATATCCTCTTCCTCAGAGCTGTTCACAACGGAAGCATCTCACTTGCGGACTCTCAGGGTTCTCGATCAGGTGTTCTTCCAGAAGATGAGGAACCTTTTGACCGTCGAAGAACTTTCCTGTATCTTCCCCAACCTGCCCCAGGTCTACAGTCTTCATGGTCAGTCTCTCTGTGTGCGAGCGTGTGTGTGTGCGTGTAAATCTGCTCCATTTGTCTTAGTGTGTTTTCAAACCTAAATTTCTGAAGCCTACTTGGTGTCTAAATCATAATCAAGATTAAAGAAGTGTAAAACCCACCCAAACTGAGAATTTAATGACAGAACAATATCAGCTATCGGCACCATGCCATTACTGTGAGCAGGTATGGACTGGAGGCTGTACATGTTGTTTCTGCGGTGGCCTTCATGACACAAGTAGAGTTCTGTTGCCCACTGACACAACTTTCTAACAAACCACATATACACTGGCTCGCTTAAACAGATTCTGTTTTGTGGTGTTGCATTTGTGTTTCAGCGAATCTGTGTGAGTCCATGAAGAGGCTGAGGGACTCTTCTATAGTTCAAGGCATCGGAGACATCATGGTGTCTAGAGTGAGAGCTGGCTAGTGTTACTCCCTTTCTAGTTCACATCATCTTTTGGTGCTGTCTAAAATGAAGGGGTTGTTCTGTGTAGTGTGGGATATACTTGTTGCTTTACTTGATATGTCAGTAGCTCATGTGTTTGTGTGTGTGCGTGATAGTTTGAAGACGCTGCAGGAGAGGAGTTCCAGGAGCAGGTGTCTCACCTGTGCAGTCAGCAGAGTCAGGCACTGGAGCTCATTAAAAATAAATGCAAAGACCCGCGTTTCGCGCACCTTATACAGGTAACACTTTTTAGAGGTATAAAGCCTTTGGACAAACCTACAAACACTAGAGCTTCTGCCATATTTGTTAGTGGGCTGGGTTGTGAATTGGTTGACCCATACTTTGAATTGGAGACTATCCAGTCTTTTATATTTGACTTTTATTGCAGCACATAACTTCTAGTGATGCTGTTTTAGGTATAAATTGGTGTTGCAGTCAACAGAATCCACATTTGGACTTAGATGTCCTTGGCTCATTCGTGTGTGTGTGTGTGTGTGTTAGGAATGTGAAGCCAGCCCTCACTGCCGCCGACTACAATTAAAGGACCTTCTAGTGTCTGAGATGCAGAGACTCACCAAATACCCCTTGCTGCTGGATAACATCATCAGACACACAGAAGGCATGTATAGAAACACTCACACACAATGTATTGAACCATGAAAACACTTCAGTATACACACACATACCAGTTTACCAAGGAGGCAAGCACACACACCCTTTCTCCTGGATTAACACTAGTATGTGCCCCCACAACAGCTGGTTCTCCAGACCTGCAGACATTGGTGAGGGCACAGGCGTGCTGCCGTGGGATACTACGAGCTGTCAATGAGGTCGTCAGGGAGACGGAGCACCGGCGACTGCTCAGCCGTTATCAGCGCAGGCTAGACTTGTCCCCTCTGGAGAGGCAGGCCAGTCCTGTCGCTGCTCAGTTCAAGGTACGGCCTTACTATGTATCCACCATCTGCCTTCCAAACAGCTTCTCTGGTCTTGGAGCACCTGATCCAGAGTATGAATTATTAACTATATTCTTTTTCTATGTAGAATCTGGACCTGACCACTAAGAAAATGATCCACGAAGGACCGTTGACTTGGAAAGTTAGTAAAGATAAAGCTATAGGTAAGAGATCATCACAGCTGAACAAATCACATTTTTGTTTTTCCTCTTGCAAATGATTACTTGACAGGTCCATTCTCACTCTGTGTGTGTGTGTGTGTGTGTGTGTGTGTGTGTTTCAGACATTCATGCTCTGCTTCTCTCAGACCTGTTGGTGCTACTCCAAAGGGGTTCAGGTGACCGTTTGATCTTGCGATGTCCTGCGCGCTCACTGGGTGGGGTTTGGGGTAGGAACACGGACCTCAAAACCCCCTTTTGCCCCGTTGTTCGCTTGGATTCATCTCTTGTCAGATCTGTGGCTACAGGTATATTTGTAGTTATTCTTACAGCTGTGAATAGCCAGAATAGATGAATGGGTCTGGAATAACTATGTCTTTATTTTATTTTTAAAAAATTAAGAAGCCAGTTACAAATTGCATTTGGGTTAGTTTGAATACATTGTTTGACAGCCTGCTTTTCTCTATCAGATAACAAGGCCTTGTATGTGATCAGTACATCAGAGAGACAGATATACGAGCTGGTGGCTGGGACTTCCTCTGAGAAAAACACGTGAGTTTGTTTTTTTGTCTCTCTCTGACCCACCATCTTCTCATCAAGGTCAACCAGTCAGCACTGCTGTGTCTGTTTTGTGATAACATTTATGGTGTCAGGCCATTTATGTTCAGATGATTTTAACAACATTGTGCTGTTGTAGAAATTGGGACCTGGTGGCTTTAGCGATGTTTCCACAGATGGAAGAACCTGTTAGAAAAGACCATCTCCTCGGCCTCTGGAGGCATTGAAGCCACCGAGCAAGGATCAACAGCTCCGTAAGTACTCAGGATTTTGAAAGTTTTCTAATGCTGCTGTAATGCTGTTAAGAGAAGGCAGAATTTCAAAGATGCACTTACAATGATTGGACTCCTGACATCTCCTCTAGGTCTGCGGTTCTACGGTTGCATGGTAATCATGTCGGTCGTCTAGGTAAGCCCATGTTTGTTTTTGTTTGTATACAATGTCATAGGATTTGCTCTCTTTGTACTTATGGCTGATGCCTTTGGTCCCTAGATGGCTCCCTAACAGAAGAGTCTGGTTCTATAGAGAGAGATTCACAGAGTGATGATGAAAATGTTCTCACACCTACTATCCCAACTGACCAATCAGAAGCCTACATGCATACTGGTGGGCAGGGTTATGTGGGAGGACAAGCTAAAGTGGCTGATGCTGCTTTTCAAGATGGTAAGAATTTGTTACACTCCGTTACACAGTCATTGTTGCACTATGATAGTTAAACAGTATATTTCTGGTGGTGGTGGTGTTTTTATAAATAGAATTTTAGCAGGCTCAGATATTTACCAACTTTTTTGCACCCTTTGTGTTCTGCCAGTCAGGACACTAAGACTGTTGATCCTTGGATCCTTGGATCCTTTAGAGGCTGCCAGTCAGAAGCAGAAAGTGACATCATTGTCCTCACAGCAAGAAGGGCAGGAGATGCCTTGCCAGTCACCAAAAGGCCGTTCACACCTGGAGATGCTGAGGCATGAAACGAGGCCCTGCCAATCACGAGCAAGCATACGGCAGCGCATGATAAAAAATGTGGATGGAATCTTTCAAAGAATGGAGGGACTGATGAAAAACCTGCATCAGCTTAGGGTAAAGTGGATATATTACTCACTCTCTCTCAAACACACACACACACACACACACACACACACACACACTATCATTGCAGCTAGCTAGCACTTTCATGTTATGTTTTAAAAGAATGGCTTTGTGCACTTGTGAGATCCTGGTTAACTCCTTGTTTTCATTTTCATAGGAGATTGAAGCAGACCAGTGTAGACTGCTCACAATGGTGAGAAAAAAGTCACCTGTCAGTCAGTTCAGATGACACCATCCATGGGTCTTCCTCCATTATCAGGGCACCATCTATTTATCTTGGGTCGAGCGATGGTAAGTGTGTCAAAGAAGCAATTTATAAATACTGGGGCTAAACCTGTTTAATGCTGTAGCACAATTCTTTTTGATTGTACCAAACAAAAAGAACTAATCTGGAATCACTGGGATAATTTGGGGTTGAGTTTAAATGGAGCACACAGTTGAATATTAAAACATCACCGCAGATCTTGGGTCTTGCTATTGCCAGACTGAAAACTGGCCTTCAAACCTGTAGCAATTCCTAATTTCAACTTTAAGAATTTTATGTATGTATTTGAATAATGTTTAGTATTGATTTTGGAGTTGATGTAATTATGTTGCTTATGGTGTACTACCCCTGCAGACTGTGACAATTGTATGGTCATCTTTCCAACCTGTTTAGGTAACGAAGAAGGGCCAACAGAACCAGCTCAGCCCGAGATCCATTCTACAGGATTCTGATTTATTACACGAGACATTGTAAAGAGTTTTACTTACACATTTGAAACATGAACACACACAATAAGGGTGTGGCATTCCTGCCATTTCATACATCCGGTGTAGCTCTTTACTAGAATCCCAGCATGCCTTTCTCCTGGGAGAAACCTGCAAATATTGTATTGTCTGCAACTGAGAAGAAAGAGACAGGACAGACGAACCTTCAGCACATGCACCGAGTTGGAATAAAAAGCATTCAAATGAAAGTCCAGATATGTGAGGTGTTTTTTTTTATCAGGTAAAGCTAAAGTTGGAACAAGGGAACTGAGGTGACAGTTTAAAAAAAAAATTAGTCAGTGAAGATGAAGAAATGGAACTAAAATGAGACTGAAAATGTATGGCTGAGGAAATGAATCTGCCCACTAAAGGGACCCCCCCCCCAAGCACTTTGCCCAATACATGTATGTTAATACTCACTCACGCCATCAGTGACAAACTGGCAATCCAACAGGTGCCATTTTGCTCGAGAACCCATAATGTGCCCATGTCAACTTGAGGCAAGATGGTGGTCTTCATCTCTCTTCGCCTTATGGAATGTGTGGATGGGTGACTTAAACAAATTCAGGTTCTTTTGCACTGGGACCCCTGCAAGGCACATGGGCTCCAAGAGGGTATTTTGCATTAATATCATCATATGTCTATGTTGTATCCTTTATTTTATAAATTAACACTATGCGAGAGCAAAGAATAAAGAGTGTGGAAGGAGTTTATTTTATTTCTTTAAGCGTTCTACAGAATAGAAAATAAAGGTTTGGCCTCTCTTTACGCACAATGGATAAGGCAGGGCTTACTGGGATTGCCATTGTGTTGTGGCAAGATATCATCTTCACTGCTCATTACTGTATACTTATTTGTGCAGCCCTGTTCTGGACTGACTCCTGTCAACATTGCAGGGGACAAAAAGGAACATATTTGTTGTCTGATATCATGTCATTACCGATGAAGAGGCACATTCTGTGTAGTGTAAATTCTGTGAAGCTCGTCCCTCACCTCTTGAAATGGCTCAGTGATGCCAGGGTTGGTTTTTACACATATGAAAGGATTTATACTTTGATCTGTTAAGATGTTGGTAGAAGTGGCTCCTTTACACTGACTCCAGTTTGGCCTTTGTTGTATAATGGCTAATGTTATGGTTCAAAAAAGAATGAAATAGTCTAAGATCAGTGTTAAGGACTAAGGATTATGGTACTAATGTTTTAATTTAGGATTAGTTAAGAAATCAGTATTTGGTGGAATATCTCAGATTTTGATTGCAGCTTGTTCATGCATCTTGAGGTGTTCTCCACCAGTCTTTCACACTGCTTGTTAAATAAGCTTTGATTACCTAATCAGAATCTCATTAAATACAAAGAGCTGTACATGTGGTGGAATTCAACAGACTGTGGAATTGAAATCATTGCCAAACGCAGAGATACTAATTTGGACTGATCTCTTAATTTTCTTCGAGAGTTATGTTTTTATATATGAGTTTTTATTTTAAACTTTATCATAAAATGTATGGGGTTATGGTCCCATTCTATTCTGTTCAAATGTAGGCCTACTGTTTTTACAATTCCTGTAAGAAGCGTGTGTGTGTGTGTGTGTGTGTGTGTGTGTGTGTGTGTGTGTGTGTGTGTGTGTGTGTGTGTGTGTGTGTGTGAGAGAATCCAAGAGCCCCTATTTGAGATTGATGAGTGGCATGTGTTGGGAGTCTGCCCTCGACAAATAGTATCCTTGACTGTATTATCAGTTTTGTAAACAATCCCTGACAAGTGGGTGAGTGAGAAGTGCATGCACATAGACACAGCAGAAAGAGGAGGTCTGTGTTTTTGGCTTCCTAATCAAGTTTGCGTTCCCGTCATATACAGCCAATCATAGAGAAGGGGACAGACATTTAGAAATAGAAAGTGAGGAAAGTTGTGGTTCTTCATTAAAGGAATTGGATTAAGAGTCACTATTCTTAAGAATGTGTTTAGTACCTACTCAGGCACACACAACAGCTTCTTCAATGACAGTTGCTGCTGTTATTTTAGAGCTGACCACACACACAAAGACCCAGGTAAACATACAAACAGCTCACTGACATATTTTTGCTCTCCCCAGAAATAGGGTTGTGTGGTTAAAGGTCATGTAACCATAGAAACGTAGCCCCCACACTGTTCACTGCTCCTGTACCCCCTTATTCATTCCCTTGGTAAGAGCCAAGCTTGGTAACCCTGGAGATGATGGGAGATGGCTGGGGAATGCGTGTGTGTGTGTGTGTGTGTGTGTGTGTGTGTGTGTGTGTGTGTGTGTGTGTGTGTGTGTGTGTGTGTGTGTGTGTGTGTGTGTGTGTGATGAGACCTTGTGGTGAGTGTGAGAATTGTGAAAGCACTGATTCACAAAGTTGTTGAATGATGGGCCTGTTTTTGTAAATTGCTTCCTTAGGGTGAAACACATTTAATACCTTGAAGGTGAAGTAGTGTGTAATGCTATTTTCTGGTTTGTTCATTATTCTTGCACAGTTCAATTAATAGATGAAGACTACAACCTTTGTTTGAATTTTCAGTGTGTATTCAAGATGTTCATTTTCAAAATGTGACTTAATTTTATACTATCACTGTTCCGGGACATTAATGGATTAATTGAAATATATAAAAAGAGATCTTTATAGATCTCTACATATTATGGTGTTGCTCTGATTTTATATGCACTTGTTCATTCTGAATGAGAACAGATTGTAATGAAATTGTGGGCACTTGTAGCTCACCTTTAAGAGCAGATAGAGCTTTGTGCTGACACCACCAGTCTTTGGTTTGATTAACAGGGAGCGTGTTCACTCTGAGATGTGTTGCTCTGGATTATGGTATTTGCTTTAAAGGTATACTTATTTCTCTTCCTCCCTCAGGTTAGTCCTCCTCCTCTTCAGCCTTCAAAATAGATTCTCTCAGGAGTAAGGTTGAACTGCTGCAGCTGCCGCTGGCGCTATCCTCTAAATCTATCTCAGAGCGCAAAACTCAACTGCGCAGAGCAACAGAACGTTCCAGGGGCGGAGCTGAGGTCCACAAACCCCAGGCACTGGCCCCAGACATGGACAACGAGTCACAGTACTCAGGCTACTCCTACAAGTCCTCCCATTCCCGTAGCTCTCGCAAGCACAGGTGCGTATGCCATTTCCCGACATTCTTCCCTTTTGCCTAAATGTGGGCGGGCATTGATGTTTTGTCTAGAACATACAAATGTGAATGTACACTACTGCAAACACTGAGGGTACCACCGTATCGTTATTTAACGATTATCCATTTTATGTTGCTTTATGTACCAACTTGGAGTATACTGTGTATATAAATGTTTATATACATCTGTGTGCGCGTGCGTGTGTGGTGGTGTTTCAGGGATCGGAGAGACAGGCACCGCTCTAAGAGCAGGGACAGCAGAGGGGACAAATCGGTCACTATCCAGGCTCCTGGAGAGGCCCTGCTGGACACAGAGTCCACACGTGGAGATGATCGAGTCCGTGTTTTCACTTCATACCTCGTCCAGCCTGGAAAACCATTCCACTATAGCTTCAGACCATAAAAAGTCTATAGTGCTTCAAAATATGAATGATTGACTTTTTTTTTTTTTTTTTTTTTTACTGAAATGTTGGACTGAGCATCTCATGTCTCCTCATGCAGTGTCAGAAATTTTGCTCTAAAATCTCGCAGTACACATATACGCAACACGCGTATAAAAACAACCAATAGGAAACAGCCTGCCATAGCTCACATGCCAACTACAAATAACAGCGGTATAGCGAAATGAGCATGAAGTATGTGGGACACAAAAATATTTTGTGCAGTTGTGGCAGCAGATAGAATGCCTTTTTGATTTCACATTTGTTGTGACAAAAGCACAATATCTTAATGATCTAGCATGATAGTTTCCAGAAAATCTGTAGTCCAATATTGAGAACAACTATCGATGGAGCACTGTGCCATGGAGTTTGGTCAAGGTTTCAGATGCATCGTCTTGTACAGTTTGAAATGCAAAACAATGTTTAAGACTGCTGGAATTGCACAGTGCAAAGGCAGGTTGGGGTGAGTACCAATGTTAGCTGGCATGCTTTTGTTGTAGACTTGATGGCCAATTCATTGTCTTTTTTCCAAGTCAAGCTTCCACACATTCACGCTTGACACTGTAACCTCATCAGCATGGTATGTTACTCTACAAGTCAAGTTTTCAGAACCAGGTGAATGACATCTCAAAACTATTCTTGAACGTCCTTTTTCAGATTTGAATTCCTTACTGAGAAGTTTGAAAGAACTTAGGAGTCATTGTTGAGTTACGAAAAAATGTGTCTGGAGTGTGAATGGCCATCATAACTTGCGTTATTCATCGGAGCCTTGCTCACTAAAGCTGTTATTTTAACTAAGCCTACTCGCTAATTGAGTTACCTAGAGAGGCAAGCTTGTTAAGGTTTAATTCCCGAAGTTTGGGCCCTGCTGTCAGCTTGTATGTCAACACGTAGCCCCCAGGAGAGAGAGTTTCGCCTGGTTTGGGTTCCTACGTGACAGCAAGGATTGTATTTTGCACTCGAAAACTGGAATCAGATTGTGAGCTAAGAAAGGGGGAGAGAGACAAGTATTCATGCATGTGAGCACACAGCTAGACAACATGGAAAAAAGACACCCAACATGCAGCAGGAGTGGCTAAAGCCATACAGAAAACAAGAGTACATGAGAAAGTGTTTTTCATGAATATAGTGGAGTGTTCTGATAACAATTTGGTTTGTTTATTTCATAGAGCTTCAAATATTGCATTGATGGAACCATATAGACATTTAGGAGGAATTTGCCATACTTGCCATACGTCCTTCGCCATATGCATTCTTGCATTTTTCTCTTTGCTGTTTTCTGTTATAGTCATAAATTCTACATATATTTATTGAGAAAATCCTTTAAAGAGGCGCATGTCCATCATCACGTTTTATTTGTTTGGCTTTTTTTTTTTGGTTTTACTATTGGAAACAAAATTACTTTTTTTGCATTTGATGTTGATATCATTATGGCAGGCTTTAGTGCAGGTACTGGTGTCTATATTAGATGATTAAATACACAGCACCAGCAGTTCTGAATCTTTGTGTTAAATAATCTATGCTGATTGTCACGATCAGTCCCTTCCATGTTCCGTGTTTTCCATGTCTTGTGTTTTGTTCCGTTCCACGGTTTCATTTTGTCCTCACACTGATTGCGTACACCTGTCCCTCGTTTCTAGTTCATGTATTTAAACCCTGCTGTGTGCCTTGGTCGTGGCTGCCTGTACACGGGCATCTCGTCGTTCCCGGAAGAAGCAGGCTCACGTTTATTTTGATAACGACGAGATCCCAGGTAAGCGTCTACCCGTCTTGACCAACGCTGCAGGGGGGAGCGGCCTGCAGCGCAAGACGTGAAACCACGGAAAGAGGGAGTCCAGGAGGGTGGCCAATCTTGACATTATTACACTCAGGAATTAAAAAAAATATATTGTAGCATCCCATGAAATGTGATCTTTCACACATAATGAGAGAGGTTGGCAAAGAACTAAAACTCAATTAAATATATCAACTTCCCCTTAAGCCTCTCATATACTCCACATTTAGGAGCAAGCCTACTCCTACACAATAAGCAGTGCGGTATATGAAAAGAGTAGGCGTATCAAATAAACAGAGCAACATGGTTAAGGTCCAGCCAGATATGTAAATGTTTGCCAGAACATCCAGTGTGTGTCTGCCGTTCGGTCAAAACTGGATCAGTCCAGAGGCCGCCCCGTCAGATCTCTTTTGAACAAAACAGTGGTCGAAATGCTGTTGAGAACAGTTTTACAGTTACAACAACAGAAAAAAGACTCAAATATATGCTGGATGGTTTATTCATTAAGGGAGAAAGCTGTCTCTCTTGTGGAGGATTTGCCACAGAGACCTGGGCATGTGGTATGGTCTCTGCACGGTGCCGTCATTACGCTCCAGACCCTCCACTAGAGGAGACAGAAACATCACAGTGGAAATAAAAACAATATAGTCCTGATGATTGGCATATGTGTAGTAGCTTGAGAGTGAAATGTGTGTGTGAGTGTGTGTGAAGGATTACTCCATATATCCCTTTATGTGCTCGACTGTTTCATTAACGGAAGCGAATCCAGGGAGAGAGAAGTCTGGAGGAACGTCCTGCCAGTCAAAGCTAGGCAGACATCTCCCTAGTTCTGGGTGGAGGGAGAGACAGAAAATAATATGACTAACAATTAAACCTGCTGACTTATCACTGCAGGTATAAGTACTTTCCTGGTGGTTTGGTTATGTTTTGGTACATAGCATAGTCAAACTGTTACAAAACAGAATGGACAAATTAACAGGTAGTTGTGTAATCCTGCTGTCTTTACCTGGTTTACTTGGCGTGTAGAAATATGGACAAAGCTCTTGATTGAGGATGTCTTGGACACTCTGTAGTGGAAATGCATGTGAAAATCTCATTAACATGCAGAATGCTATGTATGCACAAATGCTATGTATGCGTGAGTGGCTAAGCCAATGCATGAATTACATGTACAAAGAGTTGCATATTGCAAAGACTTTTGATACGACAAATTCTGTTCTGTCAAGAGTGAGGTGAGGGTTTATTTCTCAGAGATGAAGCTGGTTACATTGCTTATTTGCAGTGTGAGGTTTTACCAATGTGGTTTGGGCGAGGTCAAGTCTAGGGTCACAATACTGCTGCTGAAAGAAGTCTTTAGGCAGGGCATTTGGGGCATACGCCTCTGGGGGCAACTTCCAGAACTCTGAAGGGCATTTTTTAACACAGACCTGCAAACCAACGCACAAACACACAGAGTGAAGGAGATCTTATTTGAGTAGCTAAACACAGTGTTGCTTTTTATATTTCTATCTACACTATTTACACATTGTTCATTGCATGATAGAGCAAAAGGCTCCCAAACCAAGCAGCAAAAGGAGACCCAAGCCCCCAGACTTACAAACTGGCATTCACATACTACATGCTAAACTGTTTTGTAATAAATGAGTCTCATGTGCATATTTCTAAAAGGCTACTGACATACGTGTTTGGTTTCTGTACAATGTCAACAGGACATTTGTGTGGAAATCTCACTTGAGTGGTTGGACACTGGAGACCCTCTAGAATGGCGTCCATTTCTGTCGTTGCTCTGGCACACTTCAGAAGGTCAAAGTAGAGGACGTTTGGTTTGTCACTGAAACACGAGAGGATGCAGGAAACAAATGCAGCTTGACACATGAATATTAGCCAATTAAATAAACAATTTTTATTCAATTTTTTGAGTATGTGTATCAGGATTCAGTGCTGGAGAGTCACACCACTACCCAGCTAAGTGTTCTTTCTTCGAGGGTGAATTGGACTGGGGTAACCAATAAACTCTGCAGTGTTGTGACACTCCTAGACCTGAGTTTGGACCCCTTGGTTTAGAGACAATCATTAAACACAAGTGATTTGATTGGTTCCACTTGTTGCTGTGCAGTGCCAATCATGAAAATCTTAAAGCTAAAGTCTAACCCATCTTGTCTTGTTGATGTTTCATGTTTCCACATGATTTGCACCTGCACAGCTCCATTGTAACCCTAGTCCGACTCACTAAAGTCCATTCGAAAGAATACTGACGGTGTTCCTTACATACTGGGTGTGCTGTTTTGGTATTCCTGTGAAGATATAAATACTTATCCAGTATGTGAGGGACTTACACATTGACTCCAGCTCCACAAAACATCCCAGTGGAGTTCTGGGGCAACACGACATGACGAGAGTCTCCAAGCAGCCACGCTGTGTTAGAACCTCCGTTAGAAGGATATCTCACAAGCCATACATGGGTAAAAGACCTTCCGCTTGAGCCCACAATAATAATGATTTTTTTTCCCCCATGAAAGTGTAGTTGGAAATGTTTCTTACCCAGGGAGCGAATAAGAATATAGGTGACAATGGCAGCCACAAAAATAATACAGCAGATAATGTCTGCACATCTCCTGAACAAAAACAAGAAATATTATTACACATTGCATGATTTAAATTATGTATTAAAGTTATTTAGCTAAGTGAAATAACTTTATAGTCTTAGTCTAGATCTATGGCCTTAGTATAGTTCTTGTATAGCGTTAATAACAGACATTCTGTGATCCATGATGTGTAGAGCTTTAAATGGTTTTTTAAAGTCAGCTGATGTGGAGGAGTAAATCGGAGAAGCACTGAGAGATTGCCGGACTCGCCTCTTGTTAACTGGTCGCCTGAAAATGGGCTCATACGGAGGAGGTTCCCCTGAGAAGATAGAATTGAAGAATATATATATTCTATAAATTCTAAGTATATACCATTACATTAGAATGAATTTAAACCTTTGAAAAACATATATTCAGTCACGCGTGTCTGAACCTTTGACCGGTACGCTATATTTTGTCTAACACATTTTATATACAGTTGTCATGGAACGCTCCCCTTCACACTAGCCATGTGGTACGGCCCGCCGCGTGCAGTGGGAGTTCATAGTCTTGTTTGTAACCACGCCTGTGTAATTAACGCGCAACTGCACATGGTTTAGTCTTGTAACGTCTGTGTGTTTAAACCGCTGTGGGAGTGTGCATCTTAGTCGGTCAATGCCCATGTTCGTGTTCACATAGTTCGTTATCTGTATTCGTGTTTTATGTTCACTGTTTATGTTGCATATGAGCGCCGGTGTCTTTATCGTGTGTTAATACACGTCTGTCCGTCCTGCTCCTTGTCCAGCGACACTAGGGCCGTTACAACACTTTTCTTTTTTTTTTATGACACCTTCTGCACACATACGCTTTCGATCTGATACACAGTTACAGATCGTACACTATATAAATGTTTTTAATATAAGGTAGACCTACCAAGTACGTAAGAACATTTATTATTTTAACATGAAATGTACAAGCTAGTTTTGTACATTTTTTTTCTTTTTTAACCATTGTATTTGACGTATGGGTTCTCATAAAATCTTTGGCATATGGCTATATCTGGAAAAAACAACAACAACAAAACTCACCGCAATAATCTGGCATGCTGACTACAGTACACTCCCTTGCACTTTCGATAAGCGCCATCACACAGAGTCCGCAATGTGTAATGTTTCAGTAAAAAATAATCTTGCATTCGATAATCTATTCTTATGACGCATCATTCCAGGTTATTGACACATTGTGACGTTGGAAGTCACAGCACGTTCTGGTTCTTAGCTCATCAACAAAGGCAGCTTGGTCACGAGCACCTGCTTTCCATGCTTTGGGATGCTCGCGCTCAATTTTCCATGTCCTGTATCGAATATTTAGGCCTATACGATTAAACTGTCCGTGGTTACTGTGCTTTTAACGTACAAAAAAAGCTACACAAATAATAAAATAATCTTTACATAATAATGTAACCTTAGGCTTATCGCCAAGATGTAACCTGTGAGGCTAAGTGACAACGTCTCCCGTCCCCTACCTAAACTACGTCTACACTGACTATGAGAATAGTAGTATAGTATAGTAGTTCAAGAGTATAGTAGTGATATGTGATAACAATTTGATTTGTTTATTTTAAAGACTTTCTAAAGTTGCATGTATATAACCAAACAGGCAATTTACATGAGTTTGCCATCCCAATACTTTAAATTTTTACAGTAAATATATTCAACATTATATTATGGGTACAAGGAAAAGTGATATGTAGTGAACCAAATAGATATTTAACAGGCTTTTGCCATCCTTTTACTCCAAATTCCTACAGTAAAAATGACTGAAAGTCATTCATGAGTACAAGAGAAACTGTATTTCAAGAATTTAATGAAGTGATTTGATAACAATTTGATTTGTGCATTTCACTCAGCTTCATGTAGTGATATATAGTGAACTGAATAGACATTTCACAGGATATTGCCATCCTATTACTCTAAATTCCTACTGTAAAAATGACTGAAAGTCATACCACAGGTACATAAGATAGTGTATATCAAGAATTTAGTGGAGTGATCTGATAACAATTTGATTTGATTTATTTATAGAGCTTCAATTATTACATATATGGAACTGAATAGACATTCGACAGAATTTTGCTACTCCATTATTCCAAATTCCTGCAGTAAAAATGACTGAAAGTCATATCATGGGTACAGGAGGAAGTTTATTTCAAGTACGTAGTGGAGTGATTTTATAACAATTTGAATTGTGTATTTTATAGATCTTCGAGTAGTGATATATGTTGAACTGAACAGATGTTTAAGAGGATTTTGCCATCCTATTACTCAAGCTTCCTACAGTAAAACACTTGAAAGTCATACCATGGGTACATGAGAAAGTGGATTTCATGAATATTGTGGAGGGATCTGATAACAATTTGACTAGTTTGTTTTCTAGAGTTTCAAAAACTGATTATATAGTGGAACGAATACATGTTTATGAGGATTTTGCCATCCTTTTACTCCAAATTAAAGTAAAAACATTGGAACGTAATAGTATGGATACACAAGAAAGTGTATTTCAAGAATATATTGGAAGGATTTGATAACAATATGAATTGTGTATTTTATAGTGCTTCAACTATTGCATATATGGAACAGAATAGGCATGAACAGGATTTTGCCATCCTATTATTCCAAATTCCTACAGTAAAAGTGAGTTATACCATGAGTACATGAGAAAGTGTTTTTCATGAATATAGTGGAGTGTTCTGATAACAATTTGGTTTGTTTATTTCATAGAGCTTCAAATATTGCATTGATGGAACCATATAGACATTTAGGAGGAATTTGCCATACTTGCCATACGTCCTTCGCCATATGCATTCTTGCATTTTTCTCTTTGCTGTTTTCTGTTATAGTCATAAATTCTACATATATTTATTGAGAAAATCCTTTAAAGAGGCGCATGTCCATCATCACGTTTTATTTGTTTGGCTTTTTTTTTTTGGTTTTACTATTGGAAACAAAATTACTTTTTTTGCATTTGATGTTGATATCATTATGGCAGGCTTTAGTGGAGGTACTGGTGTCTATATTAGATGATTAAATACACAGCACCAGCAGTTCTGAATCTTTGTGTTAAATAATCTATGCTGATTGTCACGATCAGTCCCTTCCATGTTCCGTGTTTTCCATGTCTTGTGTTTTGTTCCGTTCCACGGTTTCATTTTGTCCTCACACTGATTGCGTACACCTGTCCCTCGTTTCTAGTTCATGTATTTAAACCCTGCTGTGTGCCTTGGTCGTGGCTGCCTGTACACGGGCATCTCGTCGTTCCCGGAAGAAGCAGGCTCACGTTTATTTTGATAACGACGAGATCCCAGGTAAGCGTCTACCCGTCTTGACCAACGCTGCAGGGGGGAGCGGCCTGCAGCGCAAGACGTGAAACCACGGAAAGAGGGAGTCCAGGAGGGTGGCCAATCTTGACATTATTACACTCAGGAATTAAAAAAAATATATTGTAGCATCCCATGAAATGTGATCTTTCACACATAATGAGAGAGGTTGGCAAAGAACTAAAACTCAATTAAATATATCAACTTCCCCTTAAGCCTCTCATATACTCCACATTTAGGAGCAAGCCTACTCCTACACAATAAGCAGTGCGGTATATGAAAAGAGTAGGCGTATCAAATAAACAGAGCAACATGGTTAAGGTCCAGCCAGATATGTAAATGTTTGCCAGAACATCCAGTGTGTGTCTGCCGTTCGGTCAAAACTGGATCAGTCCAGAGGCCGCCCCGTCAGATCTCTTTTGAACAAAACAGTGGTCGAAATGCTGTTGAGAACAGTTTTACAGTTACAACAACAGAAAAAAGACTCAAATATATGCTGGATGGTTTATTCATTAAGGGAGAAAGCTGTCTCTCTTGTGGAGGATTTGCCACAGAGACCTGGGCATGTGGTATGGTCTCTGCACGGTGCCGTCATTACGCTCCAGACCCTCCACTAGAGGAGACAGAAACATCACAGTGGAAATAAAAACAATATAGTCCTGATGATTGGCATATGTGTAGTAGCTTGAGAGTGAAATGTGTGTGTGAGTGTGTGTGAAGGATTACTCCATATATCCCTTTATGTGCTCGACTGTTTCATTAACGGAAGCGAATCCAGGGAGAGAGAAGTCTGGAGGAACGTCCTGCCAGTCAAAGCTAGGCAGACATCTCCCTAGTTCTGGGTGGAGGGAGAGACAGAAAATAATATGACTAACAATTAAACCTGCTGACTTATCACTGCAGGTATAAGTACTTTCCTGGTGGTTTGGTTATGTTTTGGTACATAGCATAGTCAAACTGTTACAAAACAGAATGGACAAATTAACAGGTAGTTGTGTAATCCTGCTGTCTTTACCTGGTTTACTTGGCGTGTAGAAATATGGACAAAGCTCTTGATTGAGGATGTCTTGGACACTCTGTAGTGGAAATGCATGTGAAAATCTCATTAACATGCAGAATGCTATGTATGCACAAATGCTATGTATGCGTGAGTGGCTAAGCCAATGCATGAATTACATGTACAAAGAGTTGCATATTGCAAAGACTTTTGATACGACAAATTCTGTTCTGTCAAGAGTGAGGTGAGGGTTTATTTCTCAGAGATGAAGCTGGTTACATTGCTTATTTGCAGTGTGAGGTTTTACCAATGTGGTTTGGGCGAGGTCAAGTCTAGGGTCACAATACTGCTGCTGAAAGAAGTCTTTAGGCAGGGCATTTGGGGCATACGCCTCTGGGGGCAACTTCCAGAACTCTGAAGGGCATTTTTTAACACAGACCTGCAAACCAACGCACAAACACACAGAGTGAAGGAGATCTTATTTGAGTAGCTAAACACAGTGTTGCTTTTTATATTTCTATCTACACTATTTACACATTGTTCATTGCATGATAGAGCAAAAGGCTCCCAAACCAAGCAGCAAAAGGAGACCCAAGCCCCCAGACTTACAAACTGGCATTCACATACTACATGCTAAACTGTTTTGTAATAAATGAGTCTCATGTGCATATTTCTAAAAGGCTACTGACATACGTGTTTGGTTTCTGTACAATGTCAACAGGACATTTGTGTGGAAATCTCACTTGAGTGGTTGGACACTGGAGACCCTCTAGAATGGCGTCCATTTCTGTCGTTGCTCTGGCACACTTCAGAAGGTCAAAGTAGAGGACGTTTGGTTTGTCACTGAAACACGAGAGGATGCAGGAAACAAATGCAGCTTGACACATGAATATTAGCCAATTAAATAAACAATTTTTATTCAATTTTTTGAGTATGTGTATCAGGATTCAGTGCTGGAGAGTCACACCACTACCCAGCTAAGTGTTCTTTCTTCGAGGGTGAATTGGACTGGGGTAACCAATAAACTCTGCAGTGTTGTGACACTCCTAGACCTGAGTTTGGACCCCTTGGTTTAGAGACAATCATTAAACACAAGTGATTTGATTGGTTCCACTTGTTGCTGTGCAGTGCCAATCATGAAAATCTTAAAGCTAAAGTCTAACCCATCTTGTCTTGTTGATGTTTCATGTTTCCACATGATTTGCACCTGCACAGCTCCATTGTAACCCTAGTCCGACTCACTAAAGTCCATTCGAAAGAATACTGACGGTGTTCCTTACATACTGGGTGTGCTGTTTTGGTATTCCTGTGAAGATATAAATACTTATCCAGTATGTGAGGGACTTACACATTGACTCCAGCTCCACAAAACATCCCAGTGGAGTTCTGGGGCAACACGACATGACGAGAGTCTCCAAGCAGCCACGCTGTGTTAGAACCTCCGTTAGAAGGATATCTCACAAGCCATACATGGGTAAAAGACCTTCCGCTTGAGCCCACAATAATAATGATTTTTTTTCCCCCCATGAAAGTGTAGTTGGAAATGTTTCTTACCCAGGGAGCGAATAAGAATATAGGTGACAATGGCAGCCACAAAAATAATACAGCAGATAATGTCTGCACATCTCCTGAACAAAAACAAGAAATATTATTACACATTGCATGATTTAAATTATGTATTAAAGTTATTTAGCTAAGTGAAATAACTTTATAGTCTTAGTCTAGATCTATGGCCTTAGTATAGTTCTTGTATAGCGTTAATAACAGACATTCTGTGATCCATGATGTGTAGAGCTTTAAATGGTTTTTTAAAGTCAGCTGATGTGGAGGAGTAAATCGGAGAAGCACTGAGAGATTGCCGGACTCGCCTCTTGTTAACTGGTCGCCTGAAAATGGGCTCATACGGAGGAGGTTCCCCTGAGAAGATAGAATTGAAGAATATATATATTCTATAAATTCTAAGTATATACCATTACATTAGAATGAATTTAAACCTTTGAAAAACATATATTCAGTCACGCGTGTCTGAACCTTTGACCGGTACGCTATATTTTGTCTAACACATTTTATATACAGTTGTCATGGAACGCTCCCCTTCACACTAGCCATGTGGTACGGCCCGCCGCGTGCAGTGGGAGTTCATAGTCTTGTTTGTAACCACGCCTGTGTAATTAACGCGCAACTGCACATGGTTTAGTCTTGTAACGTCTGTGTGTTTAAACCGCTGTGGGAGTGTGCATCTTAGTCGGTCAATGCCCATGTTCGTGTTCACATAGTTCGTTATCTGTATTCGTGTTTTATGTTCACTGTTTATGTTGCATATGAGCGCCGGTGTCTTTATCGTGTGTTAATACACGTCTGTCCGTCCTGCTCCTTGTCCAGCGACACTAGGGCCGTTACAACACTTTTCTTTTTTTTTTTATGACACCTTCTGCACACATACGCTTTCGATCTGATACACAGTTACAGATCGTACACTATATAAATGTTTTTAATATAAGGTAGACCTACCAAGTACGTAAGAACATTTATTATTTTAACATGAAATGTACAAGCTAGTTTTGTACATTTTTTTTCTTTTTTAACCATTGTATTTGACGTATGGGTTCTCATAAAATCTTTGGCATATGGCTATATCTGGAAAAAACAACAACAACAAAACTCACCGCAATAATCTGGCATGCTGACTACAGTACACTCCCTTGCACTTTCGATAAGCGCCATCACACAGAGTCCGCAATGTGTAATGTTTCAGTAAAAAATAATCTTGCATTCGATAATCTATTCTTATGACGCATCATTCCAGGTTATTGACACATTGTGATGTTGGAAGTCACAGCACGTTCTCGTTCTTAGCTCATCAACAAAGGCAGCTTGGTCACGAGCACCTGCTTTCCATGCTATGGGATGCTCGCGCTTAATTTTCCATGTCCTGTATCGAATATTTAGGCCTATACGATTAAACTGTCCGTGGTTACTGTGCTTTTAACGTACAAAAAAAGCTACACAAATAATAAAATAATCTTTACATAATAATGTAACCTTAGGCTTATCGCCAAGATGTAACCTGTGAGGCTAAGTGACAACGTCTCCCGTCCCCTACCTAAACTACGTCTACACTGACTATGAGAATAGTAGTATAGTATAGTAGTTCAAGAGTATAGTAGTGATATGTGATAACAATTTGATTTGTTTATTTTAAAGACTTTCTAAAGTTGCATGTATATAACCAAACAGGCAATTTACATGAGTTTGCCATCCCAATACTTTAAATTTTTACAGTAAATATATTCAACATTATATTATGGGTACAAGGAAAAGTGATATGTAGTGAACCAAATAGATATTTAACAGGCTTTTGCCATCCTATTACTCCAAATTCCTACAGTAAAAATGACTGAAAGTCATTCATGAGTACAAGAGAAACTGTATTTCAAGAATTTAATGAAGTGATTTGATAACAATTTGATTTGTGCATTTCACTCAGCTTCATGTAGTGATATATAGTGAACTGAATAGACATTTCACAGGATATTGCCATCCTATTACTCTAAATTCCTACTGTAAAAATGACTGAAAGTCATACCACAGGTACATAAGATAGTGTATATCAAGAATTTAGTGGAGTGATCTGATAACAATTTGATTTGATTTATTTATAGAGCTTCAATTATTACATATATGGAACTGAATAGACATTCGACAGAATTTTGCTACTCCATTATTCCAAATTCCTGCAGTAAAAATGACTGAAAGTCATATCATGGGTACAGGAGGAAGTTTATTTCAAGTACGTAGTGGAGTGATTTTATAACAATTTGAATTGTGTATTTTATAGATCTTCGAGTAGTGATATATGTTGAACTGAACAGATGTTTAAGAGGATTTTGCCATCCTATTACTCAAGCTTCCTACAGTAAAACAATTGAAAGTCATACCATGGGTACATGAGAAAGTGGATTTCATGAATATTGTGGAGGGATCTGATAACAATTTGACTAGTTTGTTTTCTAGAGTTTCAAAAACTGATTATATAGTGGAACGAATACATGTTTATGAGGATTTTGCCATCCTTTTACTCCAAATTAAAGTAAAAACATTGGAACGTAATAGTATGGATACACAAGAAAGTGTATTTCAAGAATATATTGGAAGGATTTGATAACAATATGAATTGTGTATTTTATAGTGCTTCAACTATTGCATATATGGAACAGAATAGGCATGAACAGGATTTTGCCATCCTATTATTCCAAATTCCTACAGTAAAAATGAGTTATACCATGAGTACATGAGAAAGTGTTTTTCATGAATATAGTGGAGTGTTCTGATAACAATTTGGTTTGTTTATTTCATAGAGCTTCAAATATTGCATTGATGGAACCATATAGACATTTAGGAGGAATTTGCCATACTTGCCATACGTCCTTCGCCATATGCATTCTTGCATTTTTCTCTTTGCTGTTTTCTGTTATAGTCATAAATTCTACATATATTTATTGAGAAAATCCTTTAAAGAGGCGCATGTCCATCATCACGTTTTATTTGTTTGGCTTTTTTTTTGGGTTTTACTATTGGAAACAAAATTACTTTTTTTGCATTTGATGTTGATATCATTATGGCAGGCTTTAGTGGAGGTACTGGTGTCTATATTAGATGATTAAATACACAGCACCAGCAGTTCTGAATCTTTGTGTTAAATAATCTATGCTGATTGTCACGATCAGTCCCTTCCATGTTCCGTGTTTTCCATGTCTTGTGTTTTGTTCCGTTCCACGGTTTCATTTTGTCCTCACACTGATTGCGTACACCTGTCCCTCGTTTCTAGTTCATGTATTTAAACCCTGCTGTGTGCCTTGGTCGTGGCTGCCTGTACACGGGCATCTCGTCGTTCCCGGAAGAAGCAGGCTCACGTTTATTTTGATAACGACGAGATCCCAGGTAAGCGTCTACCCGTCTTGACCAACGCTGCAGGGGGGAGCGGCCTGCAGCGCAAGACGTGAAACCACGGAAAGAGGGAGTCCAGGAGGGTGGCCAATCTTGACATTATTACACTCAGGAATTAAAAAAAATATATTGTAGCATCCCATGAAATGTGATCTTTCACACATAATGAGAGAGGTTGGCAAAGAACTAAAACTCAATTAAATATATCAACTTCCCCTTAAGCCTCTCATATACTCCACATTTAGGAGCAAGCCTACTCCTACACAATAAGCAGTGCGGTATATGAAAAGAGTAGGCGTATCAAATAAACAGAGCAACATGGTTAAGGTCCAGCCAGATATGTAAATGTTTGCCAGAACATCCAGTGTGTGTCTGCCGTTCGGTCAAAACTGGATCAGTCCAGAGGCCGCCCCGTCAGATCTCTTTTGAACAAAACAGTGGTCGAAATGCTGTTGAGAACAGTTTTACAGTTACAACAACAGAAAAAAGACTCAAATATATGCTGGATGGTTTATTCATTAAGGGAGAAAGCTGTCTCTCTTGTGGAGGATTTGCCACAGAGACCTGGGCATGTGGTATGGTCTCTGCACGGTGCCGTCATTACGCTCCAGACCCTCCACTAGAGGAGACAGAAACATCACAGTGGAAATAAAAACAATATAGTCCTGATGATTGGCATATGTGTAGTAGCTTGAGAGTGAAATGTGTGTGTGAGTGTGTGTGAAGGATTACTCCATATATCCCTTTATGTGCTCGACTGTTTCATTAACGGAAGCGAATCCAGGGAGAGAGAAGTCTGGAGGAACGTCCTGCCAGTCAAAGCTAGGCAGACATCTCCCTAGTTCTGGGTGGAGGGAGAGACAGAAAATAATATGACTAACAATTAAACCTGCTGACTTATCACTGCAGGTATAAGTACTTTCCTGGTGGTTTGGTTATGTTTTGGTACATAGCATAGTCAAACTGTTACAAAACAGAATGGACAAATTAACAGGTAGTTGTGTAATCCTGCTGTCTTTACCTGGTTTACTTGGCGTGTAGAAATATGGACAAAGCTCTTGATTGAGGATGTCTTGGACACTCTGTAGTGGAAATGCATGTGAAAATCTCATTAACATGCAGAATGCTATGTATGCACAAATGCTATGTATGCGTGAGTGGCTAAGCCAATGCATGAATTACATGTACAAAGAGTTGCATATTGCAAAGACTTTTGATACGACAAATTCTGTTCTGTCAAGAGTGAGGTGAGGGTTTATTTCTCAGAGATGAAGCTGGTTACATTGCTTATTTGCAGTGTGAGGTTTTACCAATGTGGTTTGGGCGAGGTCAAGTCTAGGGTCACAATACTGCTGCTGAAAGAAGTCTTTAGGCAGGGCATTTGGGGCATACGCCTCTGGGGGCAACTTCCAGAACTCTGAAGGGCATTTTTTAACACAGACCTGCAAACCAACGCACAAACACACAGAGTGAAGGAGATCTTATTTGAGTAGCTAAACACAGTGTTGCTTTTTATATTTCTATCTACACTATTTACACATTGTTCATTGCATGATAGAGCAAAAGGCTCCCAAACCAAGCAGCAAAAGGAGACCCAAGCCCCCAGACTTACAAACTGGCATTCACATACTACATGCTAAACTGTTTTGTAATAAATGAGTCTCATGTGCATATTTCTAAAAGGCTACTGACATACGTGTTTGGTTTCTGTACAATGTCAACAGGACATTTGTGTGGAAATCTCACTTGAGTGGTTGGACACTGGAGACCCTCTAGAATGGCGTCCATTTCTGTCGTTGCTCTGGCACACTTCAGAAGGTCAAAGTAGAGGACGTTTAGTTTGTCACTGAAACACGAGAGGATGCAGGAAACAAATGCAGCTTGACACATGAATATTAGCCAATTAAATAAACAATTTTTATTCAATTTTTTGAGTATGTGTATCAGGATTCAGTGCTGGAGAGTCACACCACTACCCAGCTAAGTGTTCTTTCTTCGAGGGTGAATTGGACTGGGGTAACCAATAAACTCTGCAGTGTTGTGACACTCCTAGACCTGAGTTTGGACCCCTTGGTTTAGAGACAATCATTAAACACAAGTGAGTTGATTGGTTCCACTTGTTGCTGTGCAGTGCCAATCATGAAAATCTTAAAGCTAAAGTCTAACCCATCTTGTCTTGTTGATGTTTCATGTTTCCACATGATTTGCACCTGCACAGCTCCATTGTAACCCTAGTCCGACTCACTAAAGTCCATTCGAAAGAATACTGACGGTGTTCCTTACATACTGGGTGTGCTGTTTTGGTATTCCTGTGAAGATATAAATACTTATCCAGTATGTGAGGGACTTACACATTGACTCCAGCTCCACAAAACATCCCAGTGGAGTTCTGGGGCAACACGACATGACGAGAGTCTCCAAGCAGCCACGCTGTGTTAGAACCTCCGTTAGAAGGATATCTCACAAGCCATACATGGGTAAAAGACCTTCCGCTTGAGCCCACAATAATAATGATTTTTTTTCCCCCCATGAAAGTGTAGTTGGAAATGTTTCTTACCCAGGGAGCGAATAAGAATATAGGTGACAATGGCAGCCACAAAAATAATACAGCAGATAATGTCTGCACATCTCCTGAACAAAAACAAGAAATATTATTACACATTGCATGATTTAAATTATGTATTAAAGTTATTTAGCTAAGTGAAATAACTTTATAGTCTTAGTCTAGATCTATGGCCTTAGTATAGTTCTTGTATAGCGTTAATAACAGACATTCTGTGATCCATGATGTGTAGAGCTTTAAATGGTTTTTTAAAGTCAGCTGATGTGGAGGAGTAAATCGGAGAAGCACTGAGAGATTGCCGGACTCGCCTCTTGTTAACTGGTCGCCTGAAAATGGGCTCATACGGAGGAGGTTCCCCTGAGAAGATAGAATTGAAGAATATATATATTCTATAAATTCTAAGTATATACCATTACATTAGAATGAATTTAAACCTTTGAAAAACATATATTCAGTCACGCGTGTCTGAACCTTTGACCGGTACGCTATATTTTGTCTAACACATTTTATATACAGTTGTCATGGAACGCTCCCCTTCACACTAGCCATGTGGTACGGCCCGCCGCGTGCAGTGGGAGTTCATAGTCTTGTTTGTAACCACGCCTGTGTAATTAACGCGCAACTGCACATGGTTTAGTCTTGTAACGTCTGTGTGTTTAAACCGCTGTGGGAGTGTGCATCTTAGTCGGTCAATGCCCATGTTCGTGTTCACATAGTTCGTTATCTGTATTCGTGTTTTATGTTCACTGTTTATGTTGCATATGAGCGCCGGTGTCTTTATCGTGTGTTAATACACGTCTGTCCGTCCTGCTCCTTGTCCAGCGACACTAGGGCCGTTACAACACTTTTCTTTTTTTTTTTTTTATGACACCTTCTGCACACATACGCTTTCGATCTGATACACAGTTACAGATCGTACACTATATAAATGTTTTTAATATAAGGTAGACCTACCAAGTACGTAAGAACATTTATTATTTTAACATGAAATGTACAAGCTAGTTTTGTACATTTTTTTTCTTTTTTAACCATTGTATTTGACGTATGGGTTCTCATAAAATCTTTGGCATATGGCTATATCTGGAAAAAACAACAACAACAAAACTCACCGCAATAATCTGGCATGCTGACTACAGTACACTCCCTTGCACTTTCGATAAGCGCCATCACACAGAGTCCGCAATGTGTAATGTTTCAGTAAAAAATAATCTTGCATTCGATAATCTATTCTTATGACGCATCATTCCAGGTTATTGACACATTGTGATGTTGGAAGTCACAGCACGTTCTCGTTCTTAGCTCATCAACAAAGGCAGCTTGGTCACGAGCACCTGCTTTCCATGCTATGGGATGCTCGCGCTCAATTTTCCATGTCCTGTATCGAATATTTAGGCCTATACGATTAAACTGTCCGTGGTTACTGTGCTTTTAACGTACAAAAAAAGCTACACAAATAATAAAATAATCTTTACATAATAATGTAACCTTAGGCTTATCGCCAAGATGTAACCTGTGAGGCTAAGTGACAACGTCTCCCGTCCCCTACCTAAACTACGTCTACACTGACTATGAGAATAGTAGTATAGTATAGTAGTTCAAGAGTATAGTAGTGATATGTGATAACAATTTGATTTGTTTATTTTAAAGACTTTCTAAAGTTGCATGTATATAACCAAACAGGCAATTTACATGAGTTTGCCATCCCAATACTTTAAATTTTTACAGTAAATATATTCAACATTATATTATGGGTACAAGGAAAAGTGATATGTAGTGAACCAAATAGATATTTAACAGGCTTTTGCCATCCTTTTACTCCAAATTCCTACAGTAAAAATGACTGAAAGTCATTCATGAGTACAAGAGAAACTGTATTTCAAGAATTTAATGAAGTGATTTGATAACAATTTGATTTGTGCATTTCACTCAGCTTCATGTAGTGATATATAGTGAACTGAATAGACATTTCACAGGATATTGCCATCCTATTACTCTAAATTCCTACTGTAAAAATGACTGAAAGTCATACCACAGGTACATAAGATAGTGTATATCAAGAATTTAGTGGAGTGATCTGATAACAATTTGATTTGATTTATTTATAGAGCTTCAATTATTACATATATGGAACTGAATAGACATTCGACAGAATTTTGCTACTCCATTATTCCAAATTCCTGCAGTAAAAATGACTGAAAGTCATATCATGGGTACAGGAGGAAGTTTATTTCAAGTACGTAGTGGAGTGATTTTATAACAATTTGAATTGTGTATTTTATAGATCTTCGAGTAGTGATATATGTTGAACTGAACAGATGTTTAAGAGGATTTTGCCATCCTATTACTCAAGCTTCCTACAGTAAAACACTTGAAAGTCATACCATGGGTACATGAGAAAGTGGATTTCATGAATATTGTGGAGGGATCTGATAACAATTTGACTAGTTTGTTTTCTAGAGTTTCAAAAACTGATTATATAGTGGAACGAATACATGTTTATGAGGATTTTGCCATCCTTTTACTCCAAATTAAAGTAAAAACATTGGAACGTAATAGTATGGATACACAAGAAAGTGTATTTCAAGAATATATTGGAAGGATTTGATAACAATATGAATTGTGTATTTTATAGTGCTTCAACTATTGCATATATGGAACAGAATAGGCATGAACAGGATTTTGCCATCCTATTATTCCAAATTCCTACAGTAAAAATGAGTTATACCATGAGTACATGAGAAAGTGTTTTTCATGAATATAGTGGAGTGTTCTGATAACAATTTGGTTTGTTTATTTCATAGAACTTCAAATATTGCATTGATGGAACCATATAGACATTTAGGAGGAATTTGCCATACTTGCCATACGTCCTTCGCCATATGCATTCTTGCATTTTTCTCTTTGCTGTTTTCTGTTATAGTCATAAATTCTACATATATTTATTGAGAAAATCCTTTAAAGAGGCGCATGTCCATCATCACGTTTTATTTGTTTGGCTTTTTTTTTTTGGTTTTACTATTGGAAACAAAATTACTTTTTTTGCATTTGATGTTGATATCATTATGGCAGGCTTTAGTGGAGGTACTGGTGTCTATATTAGATGATTAAATACACAGCACCAGCAGTTCTGAATCTTTGTGTTAAATAATCTATGCTGATTGTCACGATCAGTCCCTTCCATGTTCCGTGTTTTCCATGTCTTGTGTTTTGTTCCGTTCCACGGTTTCATTTTGTCCTCACACTGATTGCGTACACCTGTCCCTCGTTTCTAGTTCATGTATTTAAACCCTGCTGTGTGCCTTGGTCGTGGCTGCCTGTACACGGGCATCTCGTCGTTCCCGGAAGAAGCAGGCTCACGTTTATTTTGATAACGACGAGATCCCAGGTAAGCGTCTACCCGTCTTGACCAACGCTTGCAGGGGGGAGCGGCCTGCAGCGCAAGACGTGAAACCACGGAAAGAGGGAGTCCAGGAGGGTGGCCAATCTTGACATTATTACACTCAGGAATTAAAAAAAAATATATTGTAGCATCCCATGAAATGTGATCTTTCACACATAATGAGAGAGGTTGGCAAAGAACTAAAACTCAATTAAATATATCAACTTCCCCTTAAGCCTCTCATATACTCCACATTTAGGAGCAAGCCTACTCCTACACAATAAGCAGTGCGGTATATGAAAAGAGTAGGCGTATCAAATAAACAGAGCAACATGGTTAAGGTCCAGCCAGATATGTAAATGTTTGCCAGAACATCCAGTGTGTGTCTGCCGTTCGGTCAAAACTGGATCAGTCCAGAGGCCGCCCCGTCAGATCTCTTTTGAACAAAACAGTGGTCGAAATGCTGTTGAGAACAGTTTTACAGTTACAACAACAGAAAAAAGACTCAAATATATGCTGGATGGTTTATTCATTAAGGGAGAAAGCTGTCTCTCTTGTGGAGGATTTGCCACAGAGACCTGGGCATGTGGTATGGTCTCTGCACGGTGCCGTCATTACGCTCCAGACCCTCCACTAGAGGAGACAGAAACATCACAGTGGAAATAAAAACAATATAGTCCTGATGATTGGCATATGTGTAGTAGCTTGAGAGTGAAATGTGTGTGTGAGTGTGTGTGAAGGATTACTCCATATATCCCTTTATGTGCTCGACTGTTTCATAAACGGAAGCGAATCCAGGGAGAGAGAAGTCTGGAGGAACGTCCTGCCAGTCAAAGCTAGGCAGACATCTCCCTAGTTCTGGGTGGAGGGAGAGACAGAAAATAATATGACTAACAATTAAACCTGCTGACTTATCACTGCAGGTATAAGTACTTTCCTGGTGGTTTGGTTATGTTTTGGTACATAGCATAGTCAAACTGTTACAAAACAGAATGGACAAATTAACAGGTAGTTGTGTAATCCTGCTGTCTTTACCTGGTTTACTTGGCGTGTAGAAATATGGACAAAGCTCTTGATTGAGGATGTCTTGGACACTCTGTAGTGGAAATGCATGTGAAAATCTCATTAACATGCAGAATGCTATGTATGCACAAATGCTATGTATGCGTGAGTGGCTAAGCCAATGCATGAATTACATGTACAAAGAGTTGCATATTGCAAAGACTTTTGATACGACAAATTCTGTTCTGTCAAGAGTGAGGTGAGGGTTTATTTCTCAGAGATGAAGCTGGTTACATTGCTTATTTGCAGTGTGAGGTTTTACCAATGTGGTTTGGGCGAGGTCAAGTCTAGGGTCACAATACTGCTGCTGAAAGAAGTCTTTAGGCAGGGCATTTGGGGCATACGCCTCTGGGGGCAACTTCCAGAACTCTGAAGGGCATTTTTTAACACAGACCTGCAAACCAACGCACAAACACACAGAGTGAAGGAGATCTTATTTGAGTAGCTAAACACAGTGTTGCTTTTTATATTTCTATCTACACTATTTACACATTGTTCATTGCATGATAGAGCAAAAGGCTCCCAAACCAAGCAGCAAAAGGAGACCCAAGCCCCCAGACTTACAAACTGGCATTCACATACTACATGCTAAACTGTTTTGTAATAAATGAGTCTCATGTGCATATTTCTAAAAGGCTACTGACATACGTGTTTGGTTTCTGTACAATGTCAACAGGACATTTGTGTGGAAATCTCACTTGAGTGGTTGGACACTGGAGACCCTCTAGAATGGCGTCCATTTCTGTCGTTGCTCTGGCACACTTCAGAAGGTCAAAGTAGAGGACGTTTGGTTTGTCACTGAAACACGAGAGGATGCAGGAAACAAATGCAGCTTGACACATGAATATTAGCCAATTAAATAAACAATTTTTATTCAATTTTTTGAGTATGTGTATCAGGATTCAGTGCTGGAGAGTCACACCACTACCCAGCTAAGTGTTCTTTCTTCGAGGGTGAATTGGACTGGGGTAACCAATAAACTCTGCAGTGTTGTGACACTCCTAGACCTGAGTTTGGACCCCTTGGTTTAGAGACAATCATTAAACACAAGTGATTTGATTGGTTCCACTTGTTGCTGTGCAGTGCCAATCATGAAAATCTTAAAGCTAAAGTCTAACCCATCTTGTCTTGTTGATGTTTCATGTTTCCACATGATTTGCACCTGCACAGCTCCATTGTAACCCTAGTCCGACTCACTAAAGTCCATTCGAAAGAATACTGACGGTGTTCCTTACATACTGGGTGTGCTGTTTTGGTATTCCTGTGAAGATATAAATACTTATCCAATATGTGAGGGACTTACACATTGACTCCAGCTCCACAAAACATCCCAGTGGAGTTCTGGGGCAACACGACATGACGAGAGTCTCCAAGCAGCCACGCTGTGTTAGAACCTCCGTTAGAAGGATATCTCACAAGCCATACATGGGTAAAAGACCTTCCGCTTGAGCCCACAATAATAATGATTTTTTTTCCCCCCATGAAAGTGTAGTTGGAAATGTTTCTTACCCAGGGAGCGAATAAGAATATAGGTGACAATGGCAGCCACAAAAATAATACAGCAGATAATGTCTGCACATCTCCTGAACAAAAACAAGAAATATTATTACACATTGCATGATTTAAATTATGTATTAAAGTTATTTAGCTAAGTGAAATAACTTTATAGTCTTAGTCTAGATCTATGGCCTTAGTATAGTTCTTGTATAGCGTTAATAACAGACATTCTGTGATCCATGATGTGTAGAGCTTTAAATGGTTTTTTAAAGTCAGCTGATGTGGAGGAATAAATCGGAGAAGCACTGAGAGATTGCCGGACTCGCCTCTTGTTAACTGGTCGCCTGAAAATGGGCTCATACGGAGGAGGTTCCCCTGAGAAGATAGAATTGAAGAATATATATATTCTATAAATTCTAAGTATATACCATTACATTAGAATGAATTTAAACCTTTGAAAAACATATATTCAGTCACGCGTGTCTGAACCTTTGACCGGTACGCTATATTTTGTCTAACACATTTTATATACAGTTGTCATGGAACGCTCCCCTTCACACTAGCCATGTGGTACGGCCCGCCGCGTGCAGTGGGAGTTCATAGTCTTGTTTGTAACCACGCCTGTGTAATTAACGCGCAACTGCACATGGTTTAGTCTTGTAACGTCTGTGTGTTTAAACCGCTGTGGGAGTGTGCATCTTAGTCGGTCAATGCCCATGTTCGTGTTCACATAGTTCGTTATCTGTATTCGTGTTTTATGTTCACTGTTTATGTTGCATATGAGCGCCGGTGTCTTTATCGTGTGTTAATACACGTCTGTCCGTCCTGCTCCTTGTCCAGCGACACTAGGGCCGTTACAACACTTTTCTTTTTTTTTTATGACACCTTCTGCACACATACGCTTTCGATCTGATACACAGTTACAGATCGTACACTATATAAATGTTTTTAATATAAGGTAGACCTACCAAGTACGTAAGAACATTTATTATTTTAACATGAAATGTACAAGCTAGTTTTGTACATTTTTTTTTCTTTTTTAACCATTGTATTTGACGTATGGGTTCTCATAAAATCTTTGGCATATGGCTATATCTAGGAAAAAACAACAACAACAAAACTCACCGCAATAATCTGGCATGCTGACTACAGTACACTCCCTTGCACTTTCGATAAGCGCCATCACACAGAGTCCGCAATGTGTAATGTTTCAGTAAAAAATAATCTTGCATTCGATAATCTATTCTTATGACGCATCATTCCAGGTTATTGACACATTGTGATGTTGGAAGTCACAGCACGTTCTCGTTCTTAGCTCATCAACAAAGGCAGCTTGGTCACGAGCACCTGCTTTCCATGCTATGGGATGCTCGCGCTCAATTTTCCATGTCCTGTATCGAATATTTAGGCCTATACGATTAAACTGTCCGTGGTTACTGTGCTTTTAACGTACAAAAAAAGCTACACAAATAATAAAATAATCTTTACATAATAATGTAACCTTAGGCTTATCGCCAAGATGTAACCTGTGAGGCTAAGTGACAACGTCTCCCGTCCCCTACCTAAACTACGTCTACACTGACTATGAGAATAGTAGTATAGTATAGTAGTTCAAGAGTATAGTAGTGATATGTGATAACAATTTGATTTGTTTATTTTAAAGACTTTCTAAAGTTGCATGTATATAACCAAACAGGCAATTTACATGAGTTTGCCATCCCAATACTTTAAATTTTTACAGTAAATATATTCAACATTATATTATGGGTACAAGGAAAAGTGATATGTAGTGAACCAAATAGATATTTAACAGGCTTTTGCCATCCTATTACTCCAAATTCCTACAGTAAAAATGACTGAAAGTCATTCATGAGTACAAGAGAAACTGTATTTCAAGAATTTAATGAAGTGATTTGATAACAATTTGATTTGTGCATTTCACTCAGCTTCATGTAGTGATATATAGTGAACTGAATAGACATTTCACAGGATATTGCCATACTATTACTCTAAATTCCTACTGTAAAAATGACTGAAAGTCATACCACAGGTACATAAGATAGTGTATATCAAGAATTTAGTGGAGTGATCTGATAACAATTTGATTTGATTTATTTATAGAGCTTCAATTATTACATATATGGAACTGAATAGACATTCGACAGAATTTTGCTACTCCATTATTCCAAATTCCTGCAGTAAAAATGACTGAAAGTCATATCATGGGTACAGGAGGAAGTTTATTTCAAGTACGTAGTGGAGTGATTTTATAACAATTTGAATTGTGTATTTTATAGATCTTCGAGTAGTGATATATGTTGAACTGAACAGATGTTTAAGAGGATTTTGCCATCCTATTACTCAAGCTTCCTACAGTAAAACACTTGAAAGTCATACCATGGGTACATGAGAAAGTGGATTTCATGAATATTGTGGAGGGATCTGATAACAATTTGACTAGTTTGTTTTCTAGAGTTTCAAAAACTGATTATATAGTGGAACGAATACATGTTTATGAGGATTTTGCCATCCTTTTACTCCAAATTAAAGTAAAAACATTGGAACGTAATAGTATGGATACACAAGAAAGTGTATTTCAAGAATATATTGGAAGGATTTGATAACAATATGAATTGTGTATTTTATAGTGCTTCAACTATTGCATATATGGAACAGAATAGGCATGAACAGGATTTTGCCATCCTATTATTCCAAATTCCTACAGTAAAAATGAGTTATACCATGAGTACATGAGAAAGTGTTTTTCATGAATATAGTGGAGTGTTCTGATAACAATTTGGTTTGTTTATTTCATAGAGCTTCAAATATTGCATTGATGGAACCATATAGACATTTAGGAGGAATTTGCCATACTTGCCATACGTCCTTCGCCATATGCATTCTTGCATTTTTCTCTTTGCTGTTTTCTGTTATAGTCATAAATTCTACATATATTTATTGAGAAAATCCTTTAAAGAGGCGCATGTCCATCATCACGTTTTATTTGTTTGGCTTTTTTTTTTGGTTTTACTATTGGAAACAAAATTACTTTTTTTGCATTTGATGTTGATATCATTATGGCAGGCTTTAGTGGAGGTACTGGTGTCTATATTAGATGATTAAATACACAGCACCAGCAGTTCTGAATCTTTGTGTTAAATAATCTATGCTGATTGTCACGATCAGTCCCTTCCATGTTCCGTGTTTTCCATGTCTTGTGTTTTGTTCCGTTCCACGGTTTCATTTTGTCCTCACACTGATTGCGTACACCTGTCCCTCGTTTCTAGTTCATGTATTTAAACCCTGCTGTGTGCCTTGGTCGTGGCTGCCTGTACACGGGCATCTCGTCGTTCCCGGAAGAAGCAGGCTCACGTTTATTTTGATAACGACGAGATCCCAGGTAAGCGTCTACCCGTCTTGACCAACGCTTGCAGGGGGGAGCGGCCTGCAGCGCAAGACGTGCAACCACGGAAAGAGGGAGTCCAGGAGGGTGGCCAATCTTGACATTATTACACTCAGGAATTAAAAAAAATATATTGTAGCATCCCATGAAATGTGATCTTTCACACATAATGAGAGAGGTTGGCAAAGAACTAAAACTCAATTAAATATATCAACTTCCCCTTAAGCCTCTCATATACTCCACATTTAGGAGCAAGCCTACTCCTACACAATAAGCAGTGCGGTATATGAAAAGAGTAGGCGTATCAAATAAACAGAGCAACATGGTTAAGGTCCAGCCAGATATGTAAATGTTTGCCAGAACATCCAGTGTGTGTCTGCCGTTCGGTCAAAACTGGATCAGTCCAGAGGCCGCCCCGTCAGATCTCTTTTGAACAAAACAGTGGTCGAAATGCTGTTGAGAACAGTTTTACAGTTACAACAACAGAAAAAAGACTCAAATATATGCTGGATGGTTTATTCATTAAGGGAGAAAGCTGTCTCTCTTGTGGAGGATTTGCCACAGAGACCTGGGCATGTGGTATGGTCTCTGCACGGTGCCGTCATTACGCTCCAGACCCTCCACTAGAGGAGACAGAAACATCACAGTGGAAATAAAAACAATATAGTCCTGATGATTGGCATATGTGTAGTAGCTTGAGAGTGAAATGTGTGTGTGAGTGTGTGTGAAGGATTACTCCATATATCCCTTTATGTGCTCGACTGTTTCATTAACGGAAGCGAATCCAGGGAGAGAGAAGTCTGGAGGAACGTCCTGCCAGTCAAAGCTAGGCAGACATCTCCCTAGTTCTGGGTGGAGGGAGAGACAGAAAATAATATGACTAACAATTAAACCTGCTGACTTATCACTGCAGGTATAAGTACTTTCCTGGTGGTTTGGTTATGTTTTGGTACATAGCATAGTCAAACTGTTACAAAACAGAATGGACAAATTAACAGGTAGTTGTGTAATCCTGCTGTCTTTACCTGGTTTACTTGGCGTGTAGAAATATGGACAAAGCTCTTGATTGAGGATGTCTTGGACACTCTGTAGTGGAAATGCATGTGAAAATCTCATTAACATGCAGAATGCTATGTATGCACAAATGCTATGTATGCGTGAGTGGCTAAGCCAATGCATGAATTACATGTACAAAGAGTTGCATATTGCAAAGACTTTTGATACGACAAATTCTGTTCTGTCAAGAGTGAGGTGAGGGTTTATTTCTCAGAGATGAAGCTGGTTACATTGCTTATTTGCAGTGTGAGGTTTTACCAATGTGGTTTGGGCGAGGTCAAGTCTAGGGTCACAATACTGCTGCTGAAAGAAGTCTTTAGGCAGGGCATTTGGGGCATACGCCTCTGGGGGCAACTTCCAGAACTCTGAAGGGCATTTTTTAACACAGACCTGCAAACCAACGCACAAACACACAGAGTGAAGGAGATCTTATTTGAGTAGCTAAACACAGTGTTGCTTTTTATATTTCTATCTACACTATTTACACATTGTTCATTGCATGATAGAGCAAAAGGCTCCCAAACCAAGCAGCAAAAGGAGACCCAAGCCCCCAGACTTACAAACTGGCATTCACATACTACATGCTAAACTGTTTTGTAATAAATGAGTCTCATGTGCATATTTCTAAAAGGCTACTGACATACGTGTTTGGTTTCTGTACAATGTCAACAGGACATTTGTGTGGAAATCTCACTTGAGTGGTTGGACACTGGAGACCCTCTAGAATGGCGTCCATTTCTGTCGTTGCTCTGGCACACTTCAGAAGGTCAAAGTAGAGGACGTTTAGTTTGTCACTGAAACACGAGAGGATGCAGGAAACAAATGCAGCTTGACACATGAATATTAGCCAATTAAATAAACAATTTTTATTCAATTTTTTGAGTATGTGTATCAGGATTCAGTGCTGGAGAGTCACACCACTACCCAGCTAAGTGTTCTTTCTTCGAGGGTGAATTGGACTGGGGTAACCAATAAACTCTGCAGTGTTGTGACACTCCTAGACCTGAGTTTGGACCCCTTGGTTTAGAGACAATCATTAAACACAAGTGAGTTGATTGGTTCCACTTGTTGCTGTGCAGTGCCAATCATGAAAATCTTAAAGCTAAAGTCTAACCCATCTTGTCTTGTTGATGTTTCATGTTTCCACATGATTTGCACCTGCACAGCTCCATTGTAACCCTAGTCCGACTCACTAAAGTCCATTCGAAAGAATACTGACGGTGTTCCTTACATACTGGGTGTGCTGTTTTGGTATTCCTGTGAAGATATAAATACTTATCCAGTATGTGAGGGACTTACACATTGACTCCAGCTCCACAAAACATCCCAGTGGAGTTCTGGGGCAACACGACATGACGAGAGTCTCCAAGCAGCCACGCTGTGTTAGAACCTCCGTTAGAAGGATATCTCACAAGCCATACATGGGTAAAAGACCTTCCGCTTGAGCCCACAATAATAATGATTTTTTTTCCCCCCATGAAAGTGTAGTTGGAAATGTTTCTTACCCAGGGAGCGAATAAGAATATAGGTGACAATGGCAGCCACAAAAATAATACAGCAGATAATGTCTGCACATCTCCTGAACAAAAACAAGAAATATTATTACACATTGCATGATTTAAATTATGTATTAAAGTTATTTAGCTAAGTGAAATAACTTTATAGTCTTAGTCTAGATCTATGGCCTTAGTATAGTTCTTGTATAGCGTTAATAACAGACATTCTGTGATCCATGATGTGTAGAGCTTTAAATGGTTTTTTAAAGTCAGCTGATGTGGAGGAGTAAATCGGAGAAGCACTGAGAGATTGCCGGACTCGCCTCTTGTTAACTGGTCGCCTGAAAATGGGCTCATACGGAGGAGGTTCCCCTGAGAAGATAGAATTGAAGAATATATATATTCTATAAATTCTAAGTATATACCATTACATTACAATGAATTTAAACCTTTGAAAAACATATATTCAGTCACGCGTGTCTGAACCTTTGACCGGTACGCTATATTTTGTCTAACACATTTTATATACAGTTGTCATGGAACGCTCCCCTTCACACTAGCCATGTGGTACGGCCCGCCGCGTGCAGTGGGAGTTCATAGTCTTGTTTGTAACCACGCCTGTGTAATTAACGCGCAACTGCACATGGTTTAGTCTTGTAACGTCTGTGTGTTTAAACCGCTGTGGGAGTGTGCATCTTAGTCGGTCAATGCCCATGTTCGTGTTCACATAGTTCGTTATCTGTATTCGTGTTTTATGTTCACTGTTTATGTTGCATATGAGCGCCGGTGTCTTTATCGTGTGTTAATACACGTCTGTCCGTCCTGCTCCTTGTCCAGCGACACTAGGGCCGTTACAACACTTTTCTTTTTTTTTTTTTTATGACACCTTCTGCACACATACGCTTTCGATCTGATACACAGTTACAGATCGTACACTATATAAATGTTTTTAATATAAGGTAGACCTACCAAGTACGTAAGAACATTTATTATTTTAACATGAAATGTACAAGCTAGTTTTGTACATTTTTTTTCTTTTTTAACCATTGTATTTGACGTATGGGTTCTCATAAAATCTTTGGCATATGGCTATATCTGGAAAAAACAACAACAACAAAACTCACCGCAATAATCTGGCATGCTGACTACAGTACACTCCCTTGCACTTTCGATAAGCGCCATCACACAGAGTCCGCAATGTGTAATGTTTCAGTAAAAAATAATCTTGCATTCGATAATCTATTCTTATGACGCATCATTCCAGGTTATTGACACATTGTGATGTTGGAAGTCACAGCACGTTCTCGTTCTTAGCTCATCAACAAAGGCAGCTTGGTCACGAGCACCTGCTTTCCATGCTATGGGATGCTCGCGCTCAATTTTCCATGTCCTGTATCGAATATTTAGGCCTATACGATTAAACTGTCCGTGGTTACTGTGCTTTTAACGTACAAAAAAAGCTACACAAATAATAAAATAATCTTTACATAATAATGTAACCTTAGGCTTATCGCCAAGATGTAACCTGTGAGGCTAAGTGACAACGTCTCCCGTCCCCTACCTAAACTACGTCTACACTGACTATGAGAATAGTAGTATAGTATAGTAGTTCAAGAGTATAGTAGTGATATGTGATAACAATTTGATTTGTTTATTTTAAAGACTTTCTAAAGTTGCATGTATATAACCAAACAGGCAATTTACATGAGTTTGCCATCCCAATACTTTAAATTTTTACAGTAAATATATTCAACATTATATTATGGGTACAAGGAAAAGTGATATGTAGTGAACCAAATAGATATTTAACAGGCTTTTGCCATCCTATTACTCCAAATTCCTACAGTAAAAATGACTGAAAGTCATTCATGAGTACAAGAGAAACTGTATTTCAAGAGTTTAATGAAGTGATTTGATAACAATTTGATTTGTGCATTTCACTCAGCTTCATGTAGTGATATATAGTGAACTGAATAGACATTTCACAGGATATTGCCATCCTATTACTCTAAATTCCTACTGTAAAAATGACTGAAAGTCATACCACAGGTACATAAGATAGTGTATATCAAGAATTTAGTGGAGTGATCTGATAACAATTTGATTTGATTTATTTATAGAGCTTCAATTATTACATATATGGAACTGAATAGACATTCGACAGAATTTTGCTACTCCATTATTCCAAATTCCTGCAGTAAAAATGACTGAAAGTCATATCATGGGTACAGGAGGAAGTTTATTTCAAGTACGTAGTGGAGTGATTTTATAACAATTTGAATTGTGTATTTTATAGATCTTCGAGTAGTGATATATGTTGAACTGAACAGATGTTTAAGAGGATTTTGCCATCCTATTACTCAAGCTTCCTACAGTAAAACACTTGAAAGTCATACCATGGGTACATGAGAAAGTGGATTTCATGAATATTGTGGAGGGATCTGATAACAATTTGACTAGTTTGTTTTCTAGAGTTTCAAAAACTGATTATATAGTGGAACGAATACATGTTTATGAGGATTTTGCCATCCTTTTACTCCAAATTAAAGTAAAAACATTGGAACGTAATAGTATGGATACACAAGAAAGTGTATTTCAAGAATATATTGGAAGGATTTGATAACAATATGAATTGTGTATTTTATAGTGCTTCAACTATTGCATATATGGAACAGAATAGGCATGAACAGGATTTTGCCATCCTATTATTCCAAATTCCTACAGTAAAAATGAGTTATACCATGAGTACATGAGAAAGTGTTTTTCATGAATATAGTGGAGTGTTCTGATAACAATTTGGTTTGTTTATTTCATAGAGCTTCAAATATTGCATTGATGGAACCATATAGACATTTAGGAGGAATTTGCCATACTTGCCATACGTCCTTCGCCATATGCATTCTTGCATTTTTCTCTTTGCTGTTTTCTGTTATAGTCATAAATTCTACATATATTTATTGAGAAAATCCTTTAAAGAGGCGCATGTCCATCATCACGTTTTATTTGTTTGGCTTTTTTTTTGGGTTTTACTATTGGAAACAAAATTACTTTTTTTGCATTTGATGTTGATATCATTATGGCAGGCTTTAGTGGAGGTACTGGTGTCTATATTAGATGATTAAATACACAGCACCAGCAGTTCTGAATCTTTGTGTTAAATAATCTATGCTGATTGTCACGATCAGTCCCTTCCATGTTCCGTGTTTTCCATGTCTTGTGTTTTGTTCCGTTCCACGGTTTCATTTTGTCCTCACACTGATTGCGTACACCTGTCCCTCGTTTCTAGTTCATGTATTTAAACCCTGCTGTGTGCCTTGGTCGTGGCTGCCTGTACACGGGCATCTCGTCGTTCCCGGAAGAAGCAGGCTCACGTTTATTTTGATAACGACGAGATCCCAGGTAAGCGTCTACCCGTCTTGACCAACGCTTGCAGGGGGGAGCGGCCTGCAGCGCAAGACGTGCAACCACGGAAAGAGGGAGTCCAGGAGGGTGGCCAATCTTGACATTATTACACTCAGGAATTAAAAAAAATATATTGTAGCATCCCATGAAATGTGATCTTTCACACATAATGAGAGAGGTTGGCAAAGAACTAAAACTCAATTAAATATATCAACTTCCCCTTAAGCCTCTCATATACTCCACATTTAGGAGCAAGCCTACTCCTACACAATAAGCAGTGCGGTATATGAAAAGAGTAGGCGTATCAAATAAACAGAGCAACATGGTTAAGGTCCAGCCAGATATGTAAATGTTTGCCAGAACATCCAGTGTGTGTCTGCCGTTCGGTCAAAACTGGATCAGTCCAGAGGCCGCCCCGTCAGATCTCTTTTGAACAAAACAGTGGTCGAAATGCTGTTGAGAACAGTTTTGCAGTTACAACAACAGAAAAAAGACTCAAATATATGCTGGATGGTTTATTCATTAAGGGAGAAAGCTGTCTCTCTTGTAGAGGATTTGCCACAGAGACCTGGGCATGTGGTATGGTCTCTGCACGGTGCCGTCATTACGCTCCAGACCCTCCACTAGAGGAGACAGAAACATCACAGTGGAAATAAAAACAATATAGTCCTGATGATTGGCATATGTGTAGTAGCTTGAGAGTGAAATGTGTGTGTGAGTGTGTGTGAAGGATTACTCCATATATCCCTTTATGTGCTCGACTGTTTCATTAACGGAAGCGAATCCAGGGAGAGAGAAGTCTGGAGGAACGTCCTGCCAGTCAAAGCTAGGCAGACATCTCCCTAGTTCTGGGTGGAGGGAGAGACAGAAAATAATATGACTAACAATTAAACCTGCTGACTTATCACTGCAGGTATAAGTACTTTCCTGGTGGTTTGGTTATGTTTTGGTACATAGCATAGTCAAACTGTTACAAAACAGAATGGACAAATTAACAGGTAGTTGTGTAATCCTGCTGTCTTTACCTGGTTTACTTGGCGTGTAGAAATATGGACAAAGCTCTTGATTGAGGATGTCTTGGACACTCTGTAGTGGAAATGCATGTGAAAATCTCATTAACATGCAGAATGCTATGTATGCACAAATGCTATGTATGCGTGAGTGGCTAAGCCAATGCATGAATTACATGTACAAAGAGTTGCATATTGCAAAGACTTTTGATACGACAAATTCTGTTCTGTCAAGAGTGAGGTGAGGGTTTATTTCTCAGAGATGAAGCTGGTTACATTGCTTATTTGCAGTGTGAGGTTTTACCAATGTGGTTTGGGCGAGGTCAAGTCTAGGGTCACAATACTGCTGCTGAAAGAAGTCTTTAGGCAGGGCATTTGGGGCATACGCCTCTGGGGGCAACTTCCAGAACTCTGAAGGGCATTTTTTAACACAGACCTGCAAACCAACGCACAAACACACAGAGTGAAGGAGATCTTATTTGAGTAGCTAAACACAGTGTTGCTTTTTATATTTCTATCTACACTATTTACACATTGTTCATTGCATGATAGAGCAAAAGGCTCCCAAACCAAGCAGCAAAAGGAGACCCAAGCCCCCAGACTTACAAACTGGCATTCACATACTACATGCTAAACTGTTTTGTAATAAATGAGTCTCATGTGCATATTTCTAAAAGGCTACTGACATACGTGTTTGGTTTCTGTACAATGTCAACAGGACATTTGTGTGGAAATCTCACTTGAGTGGTTGGACACTGGAGACCCTCTAGAATGGCGTCCATTTCTGTCGTTGCTCTGGCACACTTCAGAAGGTCAAAGTAGAGGACGTTTGGTTTGTCACTGAAACACGAGAGGATGCAGGAAACAAATGCAGCTTGACACATGAATATTAGCCAATTAAATAAACAATTTTTATTCAATTTTTTGAGTATGTGTATCAGGATTCAGTGCTGGAGAGTCACACCACTACCCAGCTAAGTGTTCTTTCTTCGAGGGTGAATTGGACTGGGGTAACCAATAAACTCTGCAGTGTTGTGACACTCCTAGACCTGAGTTTGGACCCCTTGGTTTAGAGACAATCATTAAACACAAGTGATTTGATTGGTTCCACTTGTTGCTGTGCAGTGCCAATCATGAAAATCTTAAAGCTAAAGTCTAACCCATCTTGTCTTGTTGATGTTTCATGTTTCCACATGATTTGCACCTGCACAGCTCCATTGTAACCCTAGTCCGACTCACTAAAGTCCATTCGAAAGAATACTGACGGTGTTCCTTACATACTGGGTGTGCTGTTTTGGTATTCCTGTGAAGATATAAATACTTATCCAGTATGTGAGGGACTTACACATTGACTCCAGCTCCACAAAACATCCCAGTGGAGTTCTGGGGCAACACGACATGACGAGAGTCTCCAAGCAGCCACGCTGTGTTAGAACCTCCGTTAGAAGGATATCTCACAAGCCATACATGGGTAAAAGACCTTCCGCTTGAGCCCACAATAATAATGATTTTTTTTTCCCCCATGAAAGTGTAGTTGGAAATGTTTCTTACCCAGGGAGCGAATAAGAATATAGGTGACAATGGCAGCCACAAAAATAATACAGCAGATAATGTCTGCACATCTCCTGAACAAAAACAAGAAATATTATTACACATTGCATGATTTAAATTATGTATTAAAGTTATTTAGCTAAGTGAAATAACTTTATAGTCTTAGTCTAGATCTATGGCCTTAGTATAGTTCTTGTATAGCGTTAATAACAGACATTCTGTGATCCATGATGTGTAGAGCTTTAAATGGTTTTTTAAAGTCAGCTGATGTGGAGGAGTAAATCGGAGAAGCACTGAGAGATTGCCGGACTCGCCTCTTGTTAACTGGTCGCCTGAAAATGGGCTCATACGGAGGAGGTTCCCCTGAGAAGATAGAATTGAAGAATATATATATTCTATAAATTCTAAGTATATACCATTACATTAGAATGAATTTAAACCTTTGAAAAACATATATTCAGTCACGCGTGTCTGAACCTTTGACCGGTACGCTATATTTTGTCTAACACATTTTATATACAGTTGTCATGGAACGCTCCCCTTCACACTAGCCATGTGGTACGGCCCGCCGCGTGCAGTGGGAGTTCATAGTCTTGTTTGTAACCACGCCTGTGTAATTAACGCGCAACTGCACATGGTTTAGTCTTGTAACGTCTGTGTGTTTAAACCGCTGTGGGAGTGTGCATCTTAGTCGGTCAATGCCCATGTTCGTGTTCACATAGTTCGTTATCTGTATTCGTGTTTTATGTTCACTGTTTATGTTGCATATGAGCGCCGGTGTCTTTATCGTGTGTTAATACACGTCTGTCCGTCCTGCTCCTTGTCCAGCGACACTAGGGCCGTTACAACACTTTTCTTTTTTTTTTTTTTATGACACCTTCTGCACACATACGCTTTCGATCTGATACACAGTTACAGATCGTACACTATATAAATGTTTTTAATATAAGGTAGACCTACCAAGTACGTAAGAACATTTATTATTTTAACATGAAATGTACAAGCTAGTTTTGTACATTTTTTTTCTTTTTTAACCATTGTATTTGACGTATGGGTTCTCATAAAATCTTTGGCATATGGCTATATCTGGAAAAAACAACAACAACAAAACTCACCGCAATAATCTGGCATGCTGACTACAGTACACTCCCTTGCACTTTCGATAAGCGCCATCACACAGAGTCCGCAATGTGTAATGTTTCAGTAAAAAATAATCTTGCATTCGATAATCTATTCTTATGACGCATCATTCCAGGTTATTGACACATTGTGATGTTGGAAGTCACAGCACGTTCTCGTTCTTAGCTCATCAACAAAGGCAGCTTGGTCACGAGCACCTGCTTTCCATGCTATGGGATGCTCGCGCTCAATTTTCCATGTCCTGTATCGAATATTTAGGCCTATACGATTAAACTGTCCGTGGTTACTGTGCTTTTAACGTACAAAAAAAGCTACACAAATAATAAAATAATCTTTACATAATAATGTAACCTTAGGCTTATCGCCAAGATGTAACCTGTGAGGCTAAGTGACAACGTCTCCCGTCCCCTACCTAAACTACGTCTACACTGACTATGAGAATAGTAGTATAGTATAGTAGTTCAAGAGTATAGTAGTGATATGTGATAACAATTTGATTTGTTTATTTTAAAGACTTTCTAAAGTTGCATGTATATAACCAAACAGGCAATTTACATGAGTTTGCCATCCCAATACTTTAAATTTTTACAGTAAATATATTCAACATTATATTATGGGTACAAGGAAAAGTGATATGTAGTGAACCAAATAGATATTTAACAGGCTTTTGCCATCCTATTACTCCAAATTCCTACAGTAAAAATGACTGAAAGTCATTCATGAGTACAAGAGAAACTGTATTTCAAGAGTTTAATGAAGTGATTTGATAACAATTTGATTTGTGCATTTCACTCAGCTTCATGTAGTGATATATAGTGAACTGAATAGACATTTCACAGGATATTGCCATCCTATTACTCTAAATTCCTACTGTAAAAATGACTGAAAGTCATACCACAGGTACATAAGATAGTGTATATCAAGAATTTAGTGGAGTGATCTGATAACAATTTGATTTGATTTATTTATAGAGCTTCAATTATTACATATATGGAACTGAATAGACATTCGACAGAATTTTGCTACTCCATTATTCCAAATTCCTGCAGTAAAAATGACTGAAAGTCATATCATGGGTACAGGAGGAAGTTTATTTCAAGTACGTAGTGGAGTGATTTTATAACAATTTGAATTGTGTATTTTATAGATCTTCGAGTAGTGATATATGTTGAACTGAACAGATGTTTAAGAGGATTTTGCCATCCTATTACTCAAGCTTCCTACAGTAAAACACTTGAAAGTCATACCATGGGTACATGAGAAAGTGGATTTCATGAATATTGTGGAGGGATCTGATAACAATTTGACTAGTTTGTTTTCTAGAGTTTCAAAAACTGATTATATAGTGGAACGAATACATGTTTATGAGGATTTTGCCATCCTTTTACTCCAAATTAAAGTAAAAACATTGGAACGTAATAGTATGGATACACAAGAAAGTGTATTTCAAGAATATATTGGAAGGATTTGATAACAATATGAATTGTGTATTTTATAGTGCTTCAACTATTGCATATATGGAACAGAATAGGCATGAACAGGATTTTGCCATCCTATTATTCCAAATTCCTACAGTAAAAATGAGTTATACCATGAGTACATGAGAAAGTGTTTTTCATGAATATAGTGGAGTGTTCTGATAACAATTTGGTTTGTTTATTTCATAGAGCTTCAAATATTGCATTGATGGAACCATATAGACATTTAGGAGGAATTTGCCATACTTGCCATACGTCCTTCGCCATATGCATTCTTGCATTTTTCTCTTTGCTGTTTTCTGTTATAGTCATAAATTCTACATATATTTATTGAGAAAATCCTTTAAAGAGGCGCATGTCCATCATCACGTTTTATTTGTTTGGCTTTTTTTTTTGGTTTTACTATTGGAAACAAAATTACTTTTTTTGCATTTGATGTTGATATCATTATGGCAGGCTTTAGTGGAGGTACTGGTGTCTATATTAGATGATTAAATACACAGCACCAGCAGTTCTGAATCTTTGTGTTAAATAATCTATGCTGATTGTCACGATCAGTCCCTTCCATGTTCCGTGTTTTCCATGTCTTGTGTTTTGTTCCGTTCCACGGTTTCATTTTGTCCTCACACTGATTGCGTACACCTGTCCCTCGTTTCTAGTTCATGTATTTAAACCCTGCTGTGTGCCTTGGTCGTGGCTGCCTGTACACGGGCATCTCGTCGTTCCCGGAAGAAGCAGGCTCACGTTTATTTTGATAACGACGAGATCCCAGGTAAGCGTCTACCCGTCTTGACCAACGCTTGCAGGGGGGAGCGGCCTGCAGCGCAAGACGTGCAACCACGGAAAGAGGGAGTCCAGGAGGGTGGCCAATCTTGACATTATTACACTCAGGAATTAAAAAAAATATATTGTAGCATCCCATGAAATGTGATCTTTCACACATAATGAGAGAGGTTGGCAAAGAACTAAAACTCAATTAAATATATCAACTTCCCCTTAAGCCTCTCATATACTCCACATTTAGGAGCAAGCCTACTCCTACACAATAAGCAGTGCGGTATATGAAAAGAGTAGGCGTATCAAATAAACAGAGCAACATGGTTAAGGTCCAGCCAGATATGTAAATGTTTGCCAGAACATCCAGTGTGTGTCTGCCGTTCGGTCAAAACTGGATCAGTCCAGAGGCCGCCCCGTCAGATCTCTTTTGAACAAAACAGTGGTCGAAATGCTGTTGAGAACAGTTTTGCAGTTACAACAACAGAAAAAAGACTCAAATATATGCTGGATGGTTTATTCATTAAGGGAGAAAGCTGTCTCTCTTGTAGAGGATTTGCCACAGAGACCTGGGCATGTGGTATGGTCTCTGCACGGTGCCGTCATTACGCTCCAGACCCTCCACTAGAGGAGACAGAAACATCACAGTGGAAATAAAAACAATATAGTCCTGATGATTGGCATATGTGTAGTAGCTTGAGAGTGAAATGTGTGTGTGAGTGTGTGTGAAGGATTACTCCATATATCCCTTTATGTGCTCGACTGTTTCATTAACGGAAGCGAATCCAGGGAGAGAGAAGTCTGGAGGAACGTCCTGCCAGTCAAAGCTAGGCAGACATCTCCCTAGTTCTGGGTGGAGGGAGAGACAGAAAATAATATGACTAACAATTAAACCTGCTGACTTATCACTGCAGGTATAAGTACTTTCCTGGTGGTTTGGTTATGTTTTGGTACATAGCATAGTCAAACTGTTACAAAACAGAATGGACAAATTAACAGGTAGTTGTGTAATCCTGCTGTCTTTACCTGGTTTACTTGGCGTGTAGAAATATGGACAAAGCTCTTGATTGAGGATGTCTTGGACACTCTGTAGTGGAAATGCATGTGAAAATCTCATTAACATGCAGAATGCTATGTATGCACAAATGCTATGTATGCGTGAGTGGCTAAGCCAATGCATGAATTACATGTACAAAGAGTTGCATATTGCAAAGACTTTTGATACGACAAATTCTGTTCTGTCAAGAGTGAGGTGAGGGTTTATTTCTCAGAGATGAAGCTGGTTACATTGCTTATTTGCAGTGTGAGGTTTTACCAATGTGGTTTGGGCGAGGTCAAGTCTAGGGTCACAATACTGCTGCTGAAAGAAGTCTTTAGGCAGGGCATTTGGGGCATACGCCTCTGGGGGCAACTTCCAGAACTCTGAAGGGCATTTTTTAACACAGACCTGCAAACCAACGCACAAACACACAGAGTGAAGGAGATCTTATTTGAGTAGCTAAACACAGTGTTGCTTTTTATATTTCTATCTACACTATTTACACATTGTTCATTGCATGATAGAGCAAAAGGCTCCCAAACCAAGCAGCAAAAGGAGACCCAAGCCCCCAGACTTACAAACTGGCATTCACATACTACATGCTAAACTGTTTTGTAATAAATGAGTCTCATGTGCATATTTCTAAAAGGCTACTGACATACGTGTTTGGTTTCTGTACAATGTCAACAGGACATTTGTGTGGAAATCTCACTTGAGTGGTTGGACACTGGAGACCCTCTAGAATGGCGTCCATTTCTGTCGTTGCTCTGGCACACTTCAGAAGGTCAAAGTAGAGGACGTTTGGTTTGTCACTGAAACACGAGAGGATGCAGGAAACAAATGCAGCTTGACACATGAATATTAGCCAATTAAATAAACAATTTTTATTCAATTTTTTGAGTATGTGTATCAGGATTCAGTGCTGGAGAGTCACACCACTACCCAGCTAAGTGTTCTTTCTTCGAGGGTGAATTGGACTGGGGTAACCAATAAACTCTGCAGTGTTGTGACACTCCTAGACCTGAGTTTGGACCCCTTGGTTTAGAGACAATCATTAAACACAAGTGATTTGATTGGTTCCACTTGTTGCTGTGCAGTGCCAATCATGAAAATCTTAAAGCTAAAGTCTAACCCATCTTGTCTTGTTGATGTTTCATGTTTCCACATGATTTGCACCTGCACAGCTCCATTGTAACCCTAGTCCGACTCACTAAAGTCCATTCGAAAGAATACTGACGGTGTTCCTTACATACTGGGTGTGCTGTTTTGGTATTCCTGTGAAGATATAAATACTTATCCAGTATGTGAGGGACTTACACATTGACTCCAGCTCCACAAAACATCCCAGTGGAGTTCTGGGGCAACACGACATGACGAGAGTCTCCAAGCAGCCACGCTGTGTTAGAACCTCCGTTAGAAGGATATCTCACAAGCCATACATGGGTAAAAGACCTTCCGCTTGAGCCCACAATAATAATGATTTTTTTTTCCCCCATGAAAGTGTAGTTGGAAATGTTTCTTACCCAGGGAGCGAATAAGAATATAGGTGACAATGGCAGCCACAAAAATAATACAGCAGATAATGTCTGCACATCTCCTGAACAAAAACAAGAAATATTATTACACATTGCATGATTTAAATTATGTATTAAAGTTATTTAGCTAAGTGAAATAACTTTATAGTCTTAGTCTAGATCTATGACCTTAGTATAGTTCTTGTATAGCGTTAATAACAGACATTCTGTGATCCATGATGTGTAGAGCTTTAAATGGTTTTTTAAAGTCGGCTGATGTGGAGGAGTAAATCGGAGGTATGGTCTCTGCACGGTGCCGTCGTTACGCTCCAGATCCTCCACTAGAGGAGACAGAAACATCATAGTGGAAATAAAACCAATATAGTCCTCATGATTGGCATATGTGTAGTAGCTTGAGAGTGAAATGTGAGCTAATAATGTTTTTTATAATTCTATTCTCCCTGAAGTAAAGGGACGAGACCATACAAGCTTTCGACTGTGTGTGCCCAATGTCATTATGAACTGCTGGAATGAAGAGAGAGAGAGTGTGTGTGTGTGTGTGTGTGTGTGTGTGTGTGTGTGTGTGTGTGTGTGTGTGTGTGTGTGTGCAGCTTACAGAAGCAGAGGAAAAGGGTGTCCACACACATGCTGTACACACTAAAGAAGCCCTGCGCGATGAAATAAGCTCCCACAATCACCGTCTAAAAAAACAGCAGTAGTAGATATACATGCTGGGCCTTCAGTATTATGAGAGGAACTGCTGTCCAGAATAAATGTGTAAATCATGGTTATTTACAAACAAAGTGACTTTACAATCACTGTCAATAAGCATTTTGGAATCTAAAAAAGAAAGAACCATTTCTTCAGTGTACTGAATATGCTGATGTTTTGTTCTCACACAGACGCAAGTGTCAGCACTTGAGCTTTTCTGAGGTTACAATACGTACAATAACGGGCAACCAGTAATAATGCAGCAGCTGAAGCTGGAAATTGTCATATGGCAGCCTGATTCTCCCAGAGAAGAAGAAGAAAGCCAGCAGACCTTACAGGGAATGTAGAAAAACCCTCAGAGTTACCTATTAAAGTGTGTTGCCATGTGCCATCATGGTCAGAATGTGATGAAGTGTAGTATGGGTAATATACACATGACTTCACTCTATATTTCTCACCTACAAATCCGACCACTAGCACCTTGCAGGAAAACAGCAGCGTGTCTGTAACACAGTCCAACACCACCACCCTGTGGACAGAGGGACATGGTCAAGGACAACGTGCTAAATATGAGCTAGAACAACCAGACACAAAAATGACTGATCAAAACAGCTAATGTCAACAAATATGTATACAAATTAAAGTCATATTCATATGAATATGTAATGATAAATTCCAACATTTAATATTTTTGCCTTAAAAAATGGAAATGGAAGTAATTTGTTCCACAACAGTAACATTACATCATTTATATACACACAAACCCAGATTGTGTTTTAGACTAAAATGTAATTCATGATAAGTAGAATCTTTACATTGCAACTCTCTTCTTTACCTTTAAACACATTGAAACAGCGTTTCAAAGCATTGTAATCGCGCTAAACACTGTTTCAGGGCAAGAGATTGTGTTTTAGACTAAAATGTAATGCATTATAAATGGAATATTTATATTGCTACTCTGTTCTTTACCTTTTAAACACATTGAAACAGCATTGTAATCGCCCAACAACACTGTTTCAGGGTAAGAGATTTTGTTTTAGACTAAAATGTAATGCATTATAAATGGTATCTTTACATTGCTACTCTGTTCTTTACCTTTTAAACACATTGAAACAGCATTGTAATCGCCCTAAACACTGTTTCAAGGCAAGAGTTTGTGTTTTAGACTAAAATGTAATGCATTATAAATGGAATCTTTACATTGCTACTCTGTTCTTTACCTTTTAAACACATTGAAACAGCATTGTAATCGCCCTAAACACTGTTTCAAGGCAAGAGTTTGTGTTTTAGACTAAAATGTAATGCATTATAAATGGAATCTTTACATTGCTACTCTGTTCTTTACCTTTTAAACACATTGAAACAGCATTGTAATCGCCCTAAACACTGTTTCAAGGCAAGAGTTTGTGTTTTAGACTAAAATGTAATGCATTATAAATGGAATCTTTACATTGCTACTCTGTTCTTTACCTTTTAAACATATTGAAACAGCATTGTAATCGCCCTAAACACTGTTTCAGGGCAAGAGATTGTGTTAAAGACTAAAATGTAATGCATTATAAATGGTATCTTTACATTGCTACTCTGTTCTTTACCTTTTAAATACATTGAAACATTTTTCATCAGCTTACACTAATGGTCTTTGTAATGATGAGCATTAATGATTAGAGGGGGTATCTCCCTCAATTATAGAGTGGATGAACTCTTGTTATGCAATTGATTAATTGACAGAGGTGCTGCAAGTTCAGGAGCCTCTCAGTTGGAAAGGTGTAGGAAATATTGCAGTCAGCAAGGTATCAGCAAGCACTTAGAGTGCCAGAGAGTCTAAGAATAGAAGCTGTTTTTTTCTTGGCCTTCTGTTTTTCAGTGTGGCAGCATCGCTGAAAGGTCAAGATGTTGTTTTAGCACACAGAACCACCTTTGAGTAACGCAAGACAAAGAACTTGTCTTTTCTGAGAAGCGTGTAAAGAGAAAGCAATCACTTGCTAAAGCCTGCCCAAAAAACAATGGCATCGATCAGGGCTCTGCTCTGCTTCAGACAGAAATATTCAAAATTAAAACTAAAACAGCAGTAGATGTTTTAAAAAAAATCAAAGCTCTGTGATTTAGCTAATTTAGCTAATTGATGGTTATTATGGCACATCACATTCAGCCTCAAAGAACAAACAATCTCTCTCGTTCATTTGGTTAGTAGTCCTGTTTTCATCTTTCCATAATGGTATATTCTCTTGCCCTTCAGATTCCTTCAGTGAGATCTCCCACTCCAAGAAGGTTAAATTTGAGAATCCTGCGCGGGGCGGGAGCCCTGGCCCTCGAATTCGGGCGGGGACACCCTGGCCCTCGGATCCGGGGTTCAATTCAATCGATGGCTTACCTGCCATGGTCTTTTCCCCCTCTGGAGCCTCGGACGAGGCTTCGTCGTCGTCTTCCTCCTCTTCCAGCTGGCAGGGCGGAGACGAGGCATTGACCTCGCGGCGTGCTGACGGCTATCAGAAGCGGGGCAGCCTCAAGAGGAAGAGAGAGGAGGCACACAGCAGCAACAGTGTACAGATCCTGGAGGAGCTCTCCTCCCCTGGGTTGTCCAAGCGTGTGGCCAGGGGCAGCGATTGCGAGTACCAACTGGTGCAGAACGAGATCCTCCGCTCCGTCTCCAACAGCTACGAGGTTTTGGAGTCCCTGGGCCGTGGAACCTTTGGCCAGGTCGCCAAGTGCTGGAAGCGGGGCACCAGTGAAGTAGTCGCAATCAAGATCCTGAAAAGTCATCCGTCCTATGCTCGACAGGGCCAGAACGAGGTGGGAAAGTTGTGCCTGCTTTAAATGAGCTATTGATATGGCCTAGAATCAGCTGTAGCCCTGATTCTGTTATTGTTTGTTTCAGTTTTTACAACATATGTTCTGTTGGTGTCAGATGTGCTAACGCACACTGTGGAATTTGTATACAGCCAGGGTAGCACAGAAATACTTGTTTGGCACACTAGTTCTAATTTTCACTAGTTCAGTAGGAACTAGTTCGGATAACACACGGACAGCTTGAAGCTTACTCTAAAAAGAAGATTTAGCTTCAGTTGTGTAAGCCATACCTGTTTGGATGTGCATTAAAAATGTTATTGTTATGAAAGAGCATTAATCTGCATTGTTTGAGTACCAAAAGCAAGTTCATGGGTTCATTTCCAAGGGACCACTTCCATAATTGCATCTCCCAAATCCTGTAGAAGTAAATGGTTGAAGGGAAGTACACAAAGTGCTTGATGCTATTGAAAATAAGTAGGCTATTTGTCAGCAGTATCAAACTTTGAAGCTGTGACCACGTAGCTTCGGCTTAACGCGTATTCCGTCTTCCCTCCTTTGCTCCTCCTCAGGTGAGCATCCTGAGCCGGCTGAGCAGGGAGAACGCCGACGAGTTCAACTTCGTGCGCGCGTACGACTGCTTCCAGCACAAGAAGCACATATGCCTGGTGTTCGAGATGCTGGGGCAGAGCCTCTACGACTTCCTCAAGCGCAGCAAGTTCAGCCCACTGCTGCTGAAATGCATCCGGCCCGTGCTGCAGCAGGTCGCCAAAGCGCTCATGAAACTGAAGAGCCTGGGCTTGATCCACACCGACCTCAAGCCCGACAACATCATGCTGGTGGACCCCGTCAGGCAGCCGTACCGCGTCAAGGTCATCGACTTCGGCTCAGCTAGCCACTTCTCCAAGGCCCCCAGCTACCTGCAGTCCAGATACTACCGGTGAGGGACACGTGCTGAGGCGTGTTAGAAATAAGTGTGCACTTGTTGCACTCGAGTGTGCTTTAGAGTAGAGCTGCATGTTGTGGACAGTTGTAATAACCCTGCTACACATTAAAAGCCTATGATGAGCATTACAGTTAACTGGAGCACGATTGATTTATAAGTGGTTTATTTTTATTGGGTCATGTGAGTGCTGTTATTTAGCAAAAACACCTAATGAACCGTCTTCGGTGTCTGAGATTAGTTAGGATGCGCTGAACTGCAGGCTTTGGTAATATCAGTATTTAGCGAGTCTGTACAAAACCGCTATTACATTGTAGCTACACTGTTAATTAACAGTGTAATATACTGAGTAACGGGTGTTTAACTGCATTGGTACTCTGTATTTACTTAATGCAAAACAGAACATTATTGTAGTGTTGGTGCATTGTAGTGTTGGTTCCATGTTACACTAGAATAGTGGGTGTGTAATGTCTAGGAACACAAACACCCCCCCACGGAATTATCAGCCGAGGCTGATTTCATGATGGCGATCTCTGTGTTTTTGGTCCAGATCGCCTGAGATCATCCTGGGTCTCCCATTCTGTGAGGCCATCGATATGTGGTCCCTGGGCTGTGTCATTGCTGAGCTGTTCCTGGGCTGGCCCCTGTATCCCGGAGCCTCCGAATATGATCAGGTAAGCACATGGTCCTTTGAGCTGTGCCTTAACGCCCGTACAGCATCAGTGGTGCAGACCTGTAGTGGTTTTGTGGCTGTAGTGATATGTGTGTGTGTGTGTGTGTGTGTGTGTGTGTGTGTGTTTGTGTGTGTGTAGTTTGACCTTTTAGCTGCTTTGTCGGCCCGCTCATTTTTAGGATTAATATAAATGAGTTTCTATGGCCTGTTTTTTTAGACATGCACTTTGAAAATGAAAGGATTAACTCAAAATAAAGTCATAATCCTTTTGCCGTATGGTGTCTCTGCAGATCCGTTACATCTCCGAGACGCAGGGCCTACCAGCAGAGTGCATGTTGAGCGCAGCGACCAAGACGCACTATTTCTACTGCTACCCCCTGTGGAGACTCAAGGTTTGCCTGTCTTCAAATGCTAAATGCCATGTGTTTTTTATAAGGGACGCAACTTAATGACTTCATGTAACTTAATGGTGGAGCTGAATGGTTTGTTTTTTCTTTCCTTTCTCCAGACACCTTCGGAGCGTGGCATCAAGTCCAAAGAGACTCGGAAGTACATTTTAAACTGCCTTGACGACATGATGCAGGTTATTTGGGCTTTTGTGCGCGTAACTATACGCATTTCTTTTAGTGTTGCGATGTGAAATTGAAGAACGTGACAAAGGGCTCCCGCAGCTCACATTATAGAGCAGGTAGAACAAGGTGCTAGCTGAAAGGTCGAGCGTTTCTGCTGTCATAATGAGTAGCGCATGTAAGTCGCTCTGGAGAACGACATCTGCGAAGGGCAGAGCAGTGCGTAGAAATTTGCTGCAGAACTTCGTTCGTATTGGGTGCATTGCCGCCCTCTGCTGGTGAATAATATGACTCACCCATGGGTCTCTCTCGCAGGTCAATATGACCAGTCTGAAAGGCACCGACGTCTTGGCGGAGAAGGCCGACCGGCGGGAGTTCATCGACCTACTAAAGAAGATGCTCACGCTAGACGCTCACAAAAGGATCACGCCAGTGAAGACCCTGAACCACCCGTTTCTGACCATGACCCACCTCCTCCACTTCCCTCAGAGTGCACAGTGAGTTGCTCCAGGCCTTCCAATCTACATGTCAGTGTTTCAAAAACATTTTAAGGAACACCGTGTTAATTTAGAAATCCAAATAGCATCAGAGTTTCTCTGCTAGTACTGTAACCCCCCCCCCCCCCACCTGTGTGTGTGTGTGTGTGTGTGTGTGTGTGTGTGTGTGTGTGTGTGTGTGTGTGTGTGTGTGTGTGTGTGTGTGTGTGTGTGTGTGTCTCTCGCTGCAGTGTGAAATCTTGCTTGCAGAACATGGAGATCTGCAAGCGGCAGTGCACAGGCTTCGACAGCAGCAAGACCCTGTTTGATGGTAAATCTGATGCCCACTTTGGTGCTTCTTTTAAATGTTACATTAGGGTTGGCTTTTTGTTTGTTTGTTATTCTTCAAGTAGATTTAAAACATCACCAAACTGGCCTCCGATTCCACCTATAAAAGAAGACAAAAATGGTTTCAAATGCAAGTGTTCTACCAAATCATGTTACTGCTCAAATGTGATCCACAAATGGTGAATCAGGTTGTTGCCTAGTATTCGAGTAGCCGATAAAGAGGCCCCTCTACCGTAGTTCAAAACGAAATTCCGTTGAATCCAAACTTCATTGTGTAATTGTTGATCATTGTAGCTGAGGTTTTTGTGTCTCTCGTTCTATAAGACCAACACTATGCTTTCTTCTATGGTTCTTGTATGTGTATTTGTGGAAAATTCAATTCTACTTGTGTTTTTGCAGTACACAGTACTTAAGCAGACCGAGAACTCTTCTTGGTTTTTCAAGGGTTGCGACTTGTGCAATATTCAGCACATTTAAATAAATGTTTCTTTCTTTTCCTAGACGTTTTCCAAACACTTGATTCTTTATGACATTATGAAAATTTCTTTCTTTCCTCGAGTACAAACTCGAGTCCATCATTCATTGGCTGATATGTTACTATCATACATGTATACATGCAGACTCAAGCAAGGAGTTTGTAATGGTGGTACAACTGTGTTCAGGTCATTTGATACTTTTTATTGATAAAGATGTTCTTTTCCAGACTCAGTAGGGTTTTGTTGTTTTGTTTTGTTTTTTGTACCTCTATGAACATTATTGAATAATATGCCTTATAAGGGAATCTCTAATTAAGAGAATCATGTGTTTACATTTGGAATAAATTACATTCTGATAATACCCTAGCACCTGAGTCATACACGTTTTCTTTAATGAAAGGGGTTCAAACCTCTCCTGTACACCAAAGCATCCCAAGCCAAGTCTTGGAGGATTTGTCTGTCAGTCATTAAAATATCAGTTCACAGAAAGATGGATGAAACATGTTTTACTTTGATGAACTTTTTACCTTGGAGTACTTTGTTTAGTGTGAGAAGCTGTAAATGTGTCCAGTCCTTAAAGCATTATTCTGATTTTTCTTGTCCCCTCCATCATTTTCATGCTCTCCTTGTAAGGGCTGTGAAGATGCTCAGCAGAAAATGAGCTGCTCAGCTGCAGAAGAGCACTTCAACCTACATTTCAAGCCAATTCAAATTTGAACTCCTACACTGTCTTCTCACATCCATTTCTTTTTGAATGTCAGTTAGGACATCAAGATGAATTAAGCACACTAAGCCCAATACTAAGAGACTGGTAGAGTGGATGAGCCACAGAGCAGGACACAGCACTATTTTTGCTTCAGCCAGTGCTAACTTGATGCAGTCTTGCTGCTTGGGGATTTTGCAGGCTTTGACTTCTTGGGTGTGTGATGAGGATTTTGCTTAAATTAAACTCCTCATAAACACGTATGACCAACCTGTGCCTATGCTCTACCAGGACCTCATCGCGTACTTCTCTTTCAGTAACTCGGAGCCTGTGTTTTTTTGTTTTGCTATTTCTGACATGATTGGGCAACATTTTCCTTTTAATGTATATGTGGAATCCACAAAAAATATACCCACTTAAGTGTGCTTCAGCATAAATAAGCAGACACTGCAGTTTGGATTATTTCTAGGGAAACAGGAAAATATAGTATCTTTAATTCGCTGCATAACAGTTTACATTAATTATTAATCATTCGTATGTGTTGACAGTTGCAATAAACAGATTAAGAAAACATGCCGTGAAAATGCTGCCGTGTCCGTATTATAACAGAAATAATGCAGCTTCACTGAGCAGATCATCCATAAAACTTGCTCTATATGGATTTTATGAATAGTATGTTAATTTTGTTTAAAAAGACGATGAGGCCTAATGGGAAAGGCTAAAGTGTCAAGTCGGACTTGAATTCAACGACTCAGGTAACATTGGGCTCTCTAGCTAGGTTAGCTAGCAGACAAGCTGTCTATTTGAGATGGTTAACTTAGCTAGTTCACACATTACTTATGCACATCTCTTGCGGTAACAGACTCTAATTTTCATGGCGATGGAGCACGTTAGTTAACTAGCAGATTAACTGCCAACTATTTACTGTAGCTGCGATTAACGTTATTATCTAGCATTGGCTCGCTAACCGTCGGATTGCTCTAAAAGAGCTGTGACAGCTGCGTGTCAGTCCTCGGTCGCTGAACTGTCTTCATGTCTAAGCACGGATACCAGTCGATAATGGGATCATTTGGGGGAGAATGAAGTGTGAACTAGCTAGGATAATTAGCTACTATGGCTAGGTACCTGTCTGCCAACGATGTGGCAAATTTAAAATACTGCAGTTCTTTCGTATAAAGGGAAGCTTAAAATTGTGACATGTGACCTTTTATCTTGGCTGCTGGCTAGCTATTGTAATTAAGTTGAATTTCAGCTTGGACACCTTTATAGTAATTGATGGTTATTATGACACATCACATTCAGCCTCAAAGAACAATCTCTCTCATTCGTTTGGTTAGTGGTCAGTTTTCATCTTTCTCTAAAGGTATATTCTCTTCCCCTTCAGTTTCTTCCAGTGGGATCTCCCTCTCCAAGAAGGTCAAATTTGAGAATCACGCGTCTGGCGGGAGCCCTGGCCCTCGGGTTCGGGCGGGGTCGCCCTGGCCCTCGGGTTCAGGGTTCAACTTGTTCTATGGTTCACCTGGCCTGGGCTTTTCCACCTCTGTAGGCTGTGACTTGGGTAATATTCAACACATTTTTAAAAATGTTTGACAGTTGCAATCAACAGATTAAGAACACATTTTGCAGGTTAATTACTATAGTGGTAGTGTTTTTTAAAATCTACTTCTATTTTAGCTTTAATTTTGAATAAAGCCCATAACTAGATCTGCATGGCTTGCGGCTATTGTAATCAAGTTGAAATTGAGCAGAGCTAAATTATTTAAATAAAGCACTTTCAGGGTGATGTGGAGGCAAAACAACATGGAAGATTGTGATTTACATCCGCTTGATTTTCTTGAGCCTTCTTTCTGCAAGATTAAGGGTGGGAAAATCAACAGAGAGTAAGTTATGAAGTTAACTAGCTGGCGTTAGATAAATCACAGAATTGTGGTTGTGTTTTTTAAAATCTACTTCTGTTTTAGTTTTAATTTTGAATAAAGCCCATAACTAGATCTGCATGGCTTGCGGCTATTGTAATCAAGTTGAATTTCAGCTTGGACACCAATATAGTAATTGAAGGTTATGATGGCACATCCCATTCAGCCTCGAAAAACAAACAGTCTCATTTGTTTGATTCGTGTTCCTTTTTTCATCTTTCCCTAAAGGTATGGCATCGCAGCTCCAGGCATCCTCTTCCGCTTAAGTTACCTCTAGTGGGCTCGTCTGCTTCAATAGGGTCAAATTCGAGCGTCATGCGTCTGGCGGGAGCCCTGGCCCTCGGGTTTGGGCGGGGACGCCCTGGCCCTCGGATTCGGGGTTTAACTTGTCCTGTGGTTCACCTGGCCTGGTCTTTTCCACCTCTGTAGGCTGTGAGTGGGTAATATTCAACACATTTTTAAAAAATGTTTGACAGTTGCAATCAACAGATTAAGAACACATTTTGCAGGTTAATTACTATAGCTAGCTACCTATCCACTAACGATGTGGCAAATATAAAATATTGCAGATTTTCCATATAAAGGGCAGGTTAAAATTTGTGACCTTGTATTTTATCTTGTCTACTGGCTAGCTAATAACACGTGCACTTGGACTTTCCACTTTTAGATGCTACACCTGCCTGTTATTATTACCTTACTGCCAAGTCATGAAGAATCCATAGAGTAGTAAATTGATATTCTGTGGGAATCTTCTCATACCTGTCGATACAGCACAGCTAGATTATTTAAATAAAGCGCTGTCAGGGTGATGTGGAGGCAAAACAACATGGATGATTGTGATTTACATCCGCTTGATTTTCTTGAGCCTTCTTTCTGCAAGATTAAGGGTGGGAAAATGAACAGAGAGTAAGTTATGAAGTTAACTAGCTGGCGTTAGATAAATCACAGAATTGTGGTTGTGTTTTTTAAAATCTACTTCTGTTTTAGTTTTAATTTTGAATAAAGCCCATAACTAGATCTGCATGGCTTGCGGCTATTGTAATCAAGTTGAATTTCAGCTTGTACACCAATATAGTAATTGAAGGTTATTATGGCACATCCTATTGAGCCTCGAAGAACAAACAGTCTCATTTATTTGATTCGTGTTCCTTTTTTCATATTTCCCTAAAGGTATGGCATCGCAGCTCCAGGCATCCTCTTCCGCTTTCAATTAACTCTAGTTAATTGCTTCAAGAAGATCAAATTCGAGCGTCATGCGTCTGGCGGGGACGCCCTGGCCCTTGGATTCGGGCTCCAATTCAACCTATGGCTCACCTGGCCTGGTCTTTTCCACCTCTGGAGGCTCTGAGATGTGCAATATTCAATACATTTAAATAAATGTTTCATTCACATTATGGAAATTTCTTATTTCCTGTAGTATCTTCAACGGTTCAGTTTTGCCAGCATGCTCTATGTACCTCTTTGAACATAATTGAATAATATGCCTTGCAAGGGACTGTTTTAATTAAAAGAATTAAGATAATCATGTGTCATACACGTTTTCTTTAATAAACGGTTGGTGGTGCTGTGCCAGTTTCACTAATTACTTAAATCACTCAGGCAAGGTTGAAGCTGCTGTAAATGATTTTGAAGTTATCAACTTCTGCTGTACCACTGAAGGAGTCCACCCCCTCCCTTTAGAGCATCTGTTTTTTTAATGGATATAAATCTGGAAAATTACAGACTTGACAGATTAAAAAGCTAACAACAAAAAAAATAATCAGAGATGACTTTTATAAGCCGTCACCTTAAAAAGGCACATTTAAAGAGTGGATCCAGTGCTCCAGCTTGCATGGAGTAGGCTGGAACATGTTCCTAATTAGGAACCACAACATGGCTGCTCAGGAAATCTGAATGCCAGACAGACAAAAACAAGGGCTTCAAACCTTTCCTGTAACACCAAAGCAACGCAAGCCAAGTCTTAGAGGATTTGTCTGTCAGTCATCAGCTATGGCTGTGTCACCTGACTGAGAAACACCTGGGTTACCTCTGACCCATGGGGTGGTAAATGGTCTACCAAAAACGACCTCAAATAGTGACAATTTGGTGGTGGCACTGGGCATCATTCTGATCTCACACAACACTGCTGGCAGTAGATTGAGGTAATAAAAGCAATATGGGCATCCGGTGATATGGAAGAGGATCGCCTTTTAAATAAAATGCAAGTAGCTCAGGTTGAACATAATGGTACCAAGAACCGGTTGGTGTAAGTATTGAATATTAATATGCATACATTGAATAATGTATGGTTTGGAGAACAATAGTGGAACCTGAACAAGTATTATTAAAAAATTAAATTGTGTATTGAGTGTTTTAAAGTGTGTATTGAGTTAACAGTCTTGAACTTAGGAAGACCTAGGAAGGACAAGATCTATCCATTTCTTTCCTGTTTTCCATCATGGCCTTTGTTTCAATGTATAATTCATTTTGTCAACAATGCCAGATGACTGAGGATGGTAAGGGATGTGAAACTTCCAGTCAATAGTTAGGTAGGTGCATAGTTTCTGAGTTACCATAGAAATGAAACAGGGTCCCTGATCTGAATCTATTACCCGAGGCGCACCGTACCTCGGTATTATCTCCTTGGCTAGGATTTTAACCACAGCGCGGGCATCTTCCTTAGAACAAGGAAACGCCTCAGTCCACTTGGAAAACCTGTCTAGAATCACTAGCAAATACTTCAACTGACCACAAGGTGGCAGGTGCGTTTTGTCTAGCTGTAGATACTGAGAGGGATCTGCTCTAGTAGAAAGTGCCATTATTGTTGGTGATTTCAATATTCACTTTGATAGTGCCCAACACCCTCTGAACTTGGCCTTTAGTTCTATATTAGAATCAATTGGTTTCAATGTACAAAGAGAACCCACACACTCTGGTGGACATACTTACCCTGCTCTCATATTGACTGACTAAATTAGTACTTATTGTAGGGTATTGTTTATTACAATGATGTTGATTAACAAACTCTATCACTTATTGTTTATTGCACTTATCATTGTTTAAAATAGACCTTATGTGTTTTGTACTTCTAGGTATCAGCATTGATCCCAGTATTCTAGTTCACTGGTATGTTGGACTCTAACCTACTGTACTGTACTAGGATATATTCTATGAGTAAATGACAAAGCACTTTTGTAAGTCGCTCTGGATAACAGCGTACTGCTAAATGCTGTAAATGTAAATGTAAACATACGCTTGACTTAGTACTGCCATACGGTGTAGACATGGAGAAGGTAGTTATACTACCCCAGTCAGGTGCCATCTCAGGCCATTCCCTAATTTCATTTAAACTATGCATGAGCCACACTATCGTAACCTCGCCTCGCTATCATACCAGACACACGATCACATCGTCCACTGCACCTGGATTTATTGGGAATCTCCCAGACTAATAATTTGCGCCTAGGATTCCCTCAAACCCAACGGAACTTGATCAAATTACTGAATGCTTAGAATCAGTATTCTGCTGTGCACCTAATGATGTTGCTCCATTTAAGAATAAAAAAATTAGCTACAAAAATGTAGTACCTTGGTATAATGATCTCATTCGCAATTTAAAACAAAACACTCAAAGAATAGAACATAAATGGCACCGCACTAAGCTCGTAGTCTTCCAGCTTGCATGGAAGGAGAGCCTACTCACCTATAGAAAAACACTTATTACTGCTCGAACAGCTTATCTCTTGAGCCCAATAGAAAATAACAAAAATAATCCTAGATTTCTTTTTAGTATCTGTACAGTCAGGTATTTTATTAACTACTTCCCATCTTGGGGGTCCATGGGTTTTGAGAGTTATGATAAACTGGGATGTTATGATGCTGTCACTTCACCTCTCTTTTGTCACTCGAGTGTGTTGACTGAGAGCGGCGGAGTGCTGATGTTCCAGGGTGCCCTCGTGCCTGTGTTTCCTTCTGGCTCTTTCCTTTTAGCTGTGCTGCCATAGCTAGATCTGCCAGGGCCCATCTTTGCACATTATAGTTCCATAATTTACACACCCTTGTACCTGGACATGCCTAATAATCTAGTCTCTCTTTCTGCCGAGGTACACCTACTCCTGATGTCATGATGTTACTGAGCCTCAACCCGTCTCAGCTGCCATGGCTCTTCCCACCACCCCCTGATGTGCCCTGCTGTAGGCCACCACAGCTCCACCCTAGCCAACTGCTTCTCCCTTGCCCTTAATGGATGCTCTCTTGTGGGATGGGCTTTGGACACATGCAAACCATCGCGTCAAGACTAGGGCCTCTAGCAAATTGGACTGGACATTAACTGCTTATTTTTTCATTTTTTATTTATTTCTCTCTTAAAATTGATATTATTGTGGTGAGCGTTGCCAGGCAAAGGAGGATGGGCTTCCCCTTTGGGTCTTGGTTGCTCTCAAGGTTTCTTCCTCATGCTCTAGGGAGTTCTTCCTCGCCACTGTCGCCCTTGACTTGCTCACTGGGGGCTTGGACTTGGACATTTGTAAAACTGCTTTGTGACAACATCTGCAGTAAAAAGCGATATATAAATACATAAGGATAGTGATATTAAATGCAACCGCAGAAAAATGAACCAATAACATCATTCTTGCACAAAGAATTGTCCATCCCACTACCAATGTTACAATGTATTCACCAAATCTACTTTTACATATTGTTATTTGCATTCGGCACTATTAGATACAAACCATACATTAATCAATATGTTCCAACACATTCCAAGAGAAGGCTTCTCTTGACCTTATCCTAAAGAAGATTGTTTTTCTATATGGTCTTGAGCCTGGTGGAGAGGTCATATATCTTACCCTGAGGTCCACCAAAGCCTACCTAGGATCCTTTGCTTAAGCCTGCAGATGCCTCTGCCCTGCACGCAAATCAATCTGAAAGGACACAGAATCTTTATACTCCCTTATGTTTTATGTTATTAATATGTCTAATGCATTGTTCGGTCTCTTTTGCCTGTAAACACTCCTTATTACCTCAAGGGCATGCCACTGTGTGAGTCCTCAGCCCGCCCGAACCAACACCACTGCTGCGACCACCTCCGTCGTCGGGCCACGGCCGTCGATCTTCTTTTCTGATTCATCAAGAAGTCTTTTGTAGGGCTGAAAGAAGATCGATATGTATTACATGTTTTAAAATTCAAATTCTTATATGTTGTGTCTTGTTTTGTACATTGTTGTATGTCAGTAGATAATGTTGTTTTTAGTTTATAGATTTGTAAAAAAATAAAAATAAAAATCTCAATACTATCTTAATAGGTTTCCAACAGTCCCATGGTAGGCAGTAGTTCACCTGGGTGCTGGGAATATTGACATGCCTATCGATATCTTGTTGCTATTTTTTTTTTGCCTTGGCTCCTGCCACAGTTCCAGCAGTCTGTGATGTCATCCTACGATAGGTCAGGAAGCGGCTCCGTTCTTCACCACCGGCCCGCAGCCTACTCGCTCGGCCGGAGGAAAGTCAACTGGTACCCTTACCTGTGAGAGGAAGAGGAACAGCGACAGACAGGAGGGATTCCTGCATTGAACATCAGATGGATTATTGAAGTTGATTATTGTAGTAAAAAAAAATATCTGAAACTTTAAAAGGGCTGGCAATTAATATGATTCATGTTTCAACAGAAATATAAAACACAATTTAGGACTTGCAGATGCTTTATTTTCGTTAAAACTATTTGTAGATTATGTTGTGAACTATGCCCTAATTTGTTGTTTGTTGTTTGGGACCAGTCTGTGATGATCTGTAACCAACACAGCAGCATAACCAAATTTGAACTTCTGCTGTATTGCAAAGCAATATCAAATGTAAAAATATGATAATTATGGCCACATTACATCTCTATCACTTATTGTTTATTGCACTTATCATTGTTTAAGATAGACCTTATGTGTTTTGTACTTCTAGGTATCAGCATTGATCCCTGTATTCTACAGTATTCTAGTTCACTGGTATGTTGGACTCTAACCTACTGTACTGTACTAGGATATATTCTATGAGTAAAGGACAAAGCACTTTTGTAAGACGCTCTGGATAAGAGCATCTGCTAAATGCTGTAAATGTAAATGTAAATGTAATCAAAAACCAGCCATTTTTGCACATTTTCAGCAAATTGATGTTTCAGGCTTTATTGATGATTTGAGCGTTGCCTTGTAAAGAACGATAACATCCTCGTGAAACGTGACGAGATGGGGGAAACATCTTCACTACCTATCATAAGACAAAAAAGTTATTGATTTTTAAAAAATGGATATAACTGTGATATTCTGTCTAACAACTAAATTGTCATATGTGTTTCTAGCAATATGTTCTTACCTGTAGTTGCAGCAGCAGCTACAGTGTTAGGGTGCTCCTTGCTTTTCTTTTTGAGTTTCTAACAAAAACAAAACAATGATTTAGTAGAAAAATATCAGAGCATAAGTAAATTTATAACTAAAAGTACAGATACAAACCAGTAATAATGCAACAGAATATAATTTAGAACAAATTATGTCATTTATGCAAAGTGATATATACACATTCAGTGTGAAATGAAATTCAAATATGCACTACTTTAAAAATTAATAATGTAACAAAATCTAAATAAGAAATAAGTCAAATGTTTTACCTTTAAGTTCTTTGAGACCTTACTGAAGGGGAATAGGAAATGCAATCTCCCCTTCTGGGCTTTCATGGTTTTGCTCTGATTGTCCAGAGCAGGCTCAGTACATGGTGACCTAGCAGACATCTCAGACTGTAGTGATGGAGAGCTATGTATATCGATGCTGAACAGGGAAGACCAGTCATTGTGTACACTGGGGGACTCTTGAGCCTTCTTCACAGAGGGTGGGACAACCAACTCCATAACTTGGCTTGCCATGACGTCGGAGGAGGTGTTCATACTATCTGTGCATAGCTCTGATGATGCCTGTGATGATTTCAAGTCATCCTGCTCTAGGTAGATTGGCATGACCATACCACAGAGCTCACAAGATGAGACCCCTTCAAGGTCAGGATTTATTAAATGACGGGACAAAAAATGTGTCCTTCCTTTTATGCGGGGATTGATGTCTTGCGACAGTTCAGCAAATTCCTCCATCTCATCATCAAAGCGCTGAAGCATATCCGAAACCGGAGAGCCAGCTATAGGAATGGTACTTATAGGTCTAGATGTACCATCGTCATGGACATCTGAGGATAACGATGTCAAACTCTCAGTATCTCCTATCAGAAGCTCACTCATTGCTTCTGAATTTGTATCTTCCATAGTCGAGTGGAATTTCATCACAATTTGGTCTCTCTCATGGTCATCCAGGCAACTGCAATGCGTATCAATAACTGCAGTCCTAACATCTCTGCTTAGAGAGTCTATATGAGCTGTCCCCTCCTTCACGTGGACTGAAGCTGAATGATTTATCTCACAAGATCTGGTACGGAAAGCATTCAGCAAATCTGCAGTTTCCTTCTTGGAATTTGCAAGCAACACTGATCTTAGATCAACATCTAACATTTCTTCCAGAGATGAAAGAAGACCCATCACAGTTACTTCACTGACAATGTCGGCAATGAATGAACCCATATGAGAGATCATGACCTTTGTCTCCTGTGAAAGAAAGGAGAGATAACATAGAAAGGCGAACATTGAAAATTGCTCCAAAATGGTTTTGGTTGTTTGGTTTAGAATTAATATGAATCCCATTTAAAATATGATGATGTGTAAGCAATGTAGTATGACTTACTGGACTAGGGATTGCTTTCCGGATAGATGTCCACTGCCTAAAAGAATGTGAATAAAAGCATTCTTTAGAACTACAATTAATATTTATTCTAAAAATCTCATACATTCAAAAGTATACCAAAAATAAAAATGATAAATTGAAGAAGAAGAAGAAGAAGAAGAAGAAGAAGAAGAAGAAGAAGAAGAAGAAGAAAAGGTTTAAAAATGGCATACTCATTAGTCAGATCCATCACAAAATGGGTCAAGATTGGTGCAATATCGAGCTTCTCCAAGTCTGGGATGATTTTTTTGGCTCTATCAAGGAGCATTTTGCTGTCATTCCTCACAGGTTTATTCTGGTCTTGTCTTGTGCTTTTTGACTTGCTCTTGTTTTGAGAACCATAGAAGAGGTTGAATAAAAAGAAATTAAATATCAGGATAACATAACAACTGTGCTGACATCTCACTTATTAGCAACAATTCGATTTTCTGATGAAAAACAAATTTGGCCATTTTAAACTCACCTTTTTAAATACTGAAGAAGCCCGTGCCACTTTTGGAGGTGAAGGAATTTTACTATGGAAACAACAAAAATATATAAGGAAATGTTGTTCGTTTGTTATTCTTCAAACATCAACAGCCTGAACTAAAATCCATGATCAAATTATTTTGAGAGAGCTTGTGTCTAAGTTTATAGATTGTTATTCTTATTCTCTATTTAATGGATGAATCACTCATAGAGCTCAGGTCCATGTTGTATTTTGTTAATTGCACAATACAATCAAAATTATTTTATTCTACTTTAGCACATTATAAGGAAAATAAGACTAATTCCTTTAACATTACTTCCTAATCTTTTAAAATAACAAGGCTGATGAAACATGTTTCATCTGTTTCATGTTTCATCGTTCCGATACTTTGGAATAGTCCAGAAAGTATTTAGAGTGCAAGCTCTATTGGTGTTTAATACAGATTAAAGAGTGGCTTGTTTAGCTTGATCTAATTGTTCAGCTTGTTTAGCCGGTTTAATTTAAATTCTGTTTCAATTAATTTCATTTTCTACATTTATATTTTGTGACTTTTAACTGTTTTATTTGATCAATGTTTTATTACTGAATACTGTTCGTTCATTGCAGTGTAAAGCACCTTGAGATTTTGGGTTCTATAAGGAATATGCTATATAAATAAGAATAATTTTAAATTAATATTGTTATTCTAAGATTTTTTAACATTGTAGTGCAAAGGCCTTACATCTTCCTGCCAAAAAGACGCTTCTGTTTCTCCATTTGTCCTGGTCCAAGTTTTCTTAGGACTCTCCTGGAATACTTTGTTCTGAAAAGGCGATATGAAGTCAAAAGCATAAATCATTTTTACAGTTTGGTGGACAGACAGCAATCTAACATGTAAGCAGGCAGGCTTGAGGATCAGAAGGCAGACAGTTATACATGTGAATGGCAGTCAGTTCAGAAAGACTGTCAGTATGCAGACCAACACTCATGGAGGACAGAAAACAGGCAAGAAAGCAATCAGAATGGCAGCACACCTTTACAGGCAAATTTCAACAGGCAAGCAGCTGGGTATGCATATCCCTAAACCATTAGTTCCAAAGGCTAAATCTTACTGCATTGAATACAAAAAGTTTATGAATGGTTTAAACTGATTTTATTAGTGGTTAATAATTAGGTCACAAACAACTTAAACATCATTAAGTAAACAGTCATGACACATACACAAAAGGGGCAGCAGGAATGTGTCGACCTGTAGAATGTGTTGGTGGGTATATGGAAGTAACTTATTAGCTAACAAATATCTGACCCCACGTAATGGTGACTGTTGGAGAAGGCAAACTAAGATAAGTAACCAGTCAGGTTAGCGGTACATATGAAGGTGAGCTAACTAGCCCATATGGCAAGCAACAGGTCAGCTGCTCTTTTTACGCATTTAAACTGTTCATTTATAGCCATTAACAAGGTACTGTTAAACTCTAGACTTTGGAACTCTCAAATGGAACTCTCTTTTGAGTTAAGGGCCAAAAAATTTGCTCATAACATAAAACCCGTTTTCGCTTCACTGCTTCAAGTAATAAGTCCTTTTTTTTTTTGATAATTCTATTACATATTTTTTTTTTCCGTTTCAGACAACGGGACGAGTATGACAGCGACTGAAACGCACCCATTAACACTAGCTTATGTGTTAACCAACAGTCACTTCCAAATATTCAACCTGTGGCTCGGCACCGCTAAAATGATTTTATAACCGTGAGGGCATCTGACAGAATCAACACATAACCGACAACTGCTGTGAAAGTTAGAAAGCACAGAATACATACATTGTTTTTGCTCACACAGCGCACAAAGTGTTAATGGTCAAAATTATCGAATTAAATTGTTTATATTAAGCAGATTCTCTCTAGTGAGTGAACAGAGGTAGACGCAGAGAGAGGGGCGCTACTGTGGATCGACTCTTCTCTGCTAAGTAGAGCTGTTCGTCTCAAACTGCCCGCACTTAGGAACGTTATACGCACCTGCAGCGTGGACGTACCACATCGAAATACGTCACCAATTGTGGGCAGACGAGAAAGGGCGGGTATGGTGATGAAATTTGGTTTAATCACTTATATTACTTGTCTTGTACCTTTAAAACAGCAAAATCTAAATAGCATAAAAAGCAGTCGCTTACGCTTGACATAAAGCCTTGTGTGAGAAAACAGGTGGAACGTCAATGCATTCCATAACTATATAAAACTACAGCAGACAGACCGTTCATCATAAAATTAGAAAAGCTCTAGCTATAGTAGCTAAGCGGACATTTAGACAGACAGACAGATACATACACATACAATTAGATGGAAAATAGCCTTCTGTAATTACAAAATTGACTTATTCAACCGTACCTTGTTCTGGAAAGTTGACCTACGATTAGGTTTAATTCACTCTATTGTCTTCCAACTTTATAACTGCTGAAATCTGTCAAGTGAAATGACATATAAATGCTTGCGCTCACCTTTATATACTTGTAGTGACGTCAAAGCTGTTGTGATGTCATATGCATTGTGACATTTCTAGAATGCTGCACTGACATTTTGGTTATTGGGAAAATAAGTCAATAGTTCAAAAAATATTTGAAATCCCTATTTTTAGCAGCAGCCGAGTAAGTAGCTGATAGATGGGTACTGGTAGATGGGTACATCTTTCTTCAAAAGAACCCTTACATGACTTTCAACTTTTTTTTCATATAGAGACCCTTTTGTGTGTAACAAAAAATAATGTGATTTGTCAAACATCCAGTTTCAAACAATATTTGCCCCAAAAAAGGCCAAACCAAAGACATAAAGAATAATCATTGTGACATTGTGACAATTGTGACATTTCTAGAATGCTGCACTGACATTTTGGTTATTGGGAAAATAAGTCAATAGTTCAAAAAATATTTGAAATCCCTATTTTTAGCAGCAGCCAAGTAAGTAGCTGATAGATGGGTACTGGTAGATGGGCGCATCTTTCTTCAAAAGAACCCTTATATGACTATCAACTTTTTTTTCGTATAGAGACCCTTTTGTGTGTAAAAAAAAATAATGTGATTTGTCAAACATCCAGTTTCAAACAATATTTGCCCCAAAAAAGGCCAAACCAAAGACATAAAGAATAATCATAATAAATTAATTCTCTGCAAAGTTTACAAAGATTTGTACTGCAAAGAATGACATTTACTGTTTGTGAACAAGTCAGTAACAATAATATCCAGTAAAGTGGTGGTATATTTCAGAGAAAAGTTACATATTAAACTTATTTTCCTCAAAATCTTCATTTTGATTAACATTTGAGGTATGAAACCTAATATTTAAGCAGTTCCTGAAACATTGGTTGTACATGCACTTGCATAAAGTGATCAATCGGTCTGGCTACAAACCGGCACATTCTACAGAAACGGCCCTCATAGCAGTGACGGAAAAATTTGCTGCTAAAGCTGCCAAACTGTCATGTGTTTTGATTCTTCTAGTCCTTTCAGCAGCCTTTGACATTCTTCTCTAATCTAACACGGTCTTGCAGATTTCTCCTTTGTAACATACGAAGGATTCGGCCCGTTCTCTCACAGGAAGCTACCCAGGTGCTTGTGCAGTCTCTTGTAATCTCAAGGCTAGACTACTGCAACTCGCTACTTGCTGGTCTTCCTCTGAGACATCAGACCTCTACAATTTGTCCAAAACACATCAGCAAGACTGGTCTCGACTGGTCTCCCTTTATTGGCTTCCAATAGCTGCACACATCAGATTAAAACCTGAATGTTTGCCTACAAAGCCAAAAATGTCCCTCAATATTTGATGTCAATGTTAAAAGCCCGATCTGTACCTTGAGTACGTCGAACCTCAAGTATGGCTTGGCTTGAAACACCATGCTTCAAGTCTCATGGAAGACAAGTATCGAGAGTATTCTCTATCTTGGATCCTAGATGGTGGAACAAATGTCTGCTTACTGTCTGGACAGCAGAGTCCCTTGTGGTCTTCAAACGCAGACTGAAGACCCATCTATTTGTGGAATATTTAAATGAGCACTGATCCTACACCTATGTTGAGTAACTGAACCTCTGGTACTTATTATAGAGTATTGTTTTCCGAACTTATCGATATCTGTTATAGAGTATTTTGCACTTCTAGGCATCAGCACTGATCCCTGTATTTCAACAGTATTCTAGTTCAATGGTATCTTGGACTCTAACGTACTGCACTGGCTAGGATGTATTCATTCCTTGAGTAAATGATAAAGCACTTTTGTAAGTCACTCTGGATAAAAACATCTGCTAAATATCGTGAATGGAAATGTAAATAAGCCTAGAAAAGAATGGAATTAATAACAACATGACATACAAAAAAATAAACTTGGTAAAAAAAAAGCAAGAAAACAGACAAAATCTTTCATAGGTACTGAAAACAAAAAGAAATTTTACACATCAATATGAAATTAACAATAAGTCTCTAACATATGTTACTTATACTGAAACTTGCTAATGTGGTTGGAAATATTTCCAAGAGGAACCTGTGGATACCCAATGTCCTCCTCATGATACATTCCATAATTGAAGCATTCCGAGGGATTCGCCTTTGGAATCAGACTCTGTTTGGACTGCTGACACCTCTAAACCGATCACACAAGTTAAAGACGGGATGCAGGGCTTTTGGGCAGCTGGACATCAACTTATTCTCACAATTTTTCTTCATCTGAAGTTGAACTGAGTGAATTGAGTGAAGTAACCTCATGTACCACAGAAACTATTCAGCCTCCTCTCAACGGCTGCCAACGCTTTTCTCATCTTCATAGTTTCTACATCCTCCAGAGCATCTTTGAAATGGAATTTCATTGCTCCTGCAAACCTGGTGTACATGTAAATGGAGTACTGTATCTGCTTTTACCTCCTGGAATTATACTGCTTATAAACAGAGAAAGAAATGATGCTCATGAAAGAGAAAATGTAGACGTATGGCTTGATCCTCATGGCTGGTGGATTGTTTCTATGGTACCTCTTAAGCAGCTGTGGTGTTTCTCACGACTCATTTTGCCTTTAGGTTTGCTTTAAATGCAATTGTGAATGGAACAGCTATAAGCAGCACTACGATACACTCCTCTCTGAGACAACCAACAGCATTTTGTTGCAGGAAATGAAGAAAATTGCCAGGGAAAAAGCAGACATAGCATATTCAAAATACACAACACCAGTCAGGAGGAATGAATTGGAAGTAGCTGTAAGGCTGCAAAGACCAAATGATGTTGAAAGTGCATACAGGGCAATCTCTGAGCATACCTACATGGTACAGGAAATGGAGGAGCAAAGATTCAGTTCTGCAGAACCACAACCAGCACGGCAACCAGCACTCCAACCAGGACAGCAACAACAATGGCAACCAGCACGGCAACAGGAATGGCAACCAGCACATCGACCAGCTCAGCAACCAGCAAAGCAACAAGAACAGCGCCAAGCATGGCAACAAGAAAAGCAACCAGCATGGCAACAAGAACGGCCAACAGCATGGCAACAAGAAGAGCAACCAGCATGGCAACCAGCATGGCACCCAGGACAGCAAGAAGAATAGCAACCAGCATGGCAACCAGCACGGCAACCAGGACAGCAACAAGAACATTAGCATTATATGACTAATAGAATATCCTAAATTTCAGCAAAAGCTCAGTAAATATGTTTTGCTGAAAAACCCAGTTAAAACTCAAAGGTTAATGCAGAAATGATTATATAATTTGGGAGCACTGGACTTACTGTGTGGTAGGAGGGACTTGCTCCCAAAGTCCTAAAGAGGAACATTGCTGGGATCATGCAGGCAGTCTGTGCTTTCGCAAGGCAATCAGCATGTGGAGTCTGGTGTTTTCTGCTGAGGTTAGATGTGATGTGAGCTGTTCCTTGAGGGCTGATCCACACTGCAGACGTCATGGACAAATACAGAGCGCTCTGGACGGGCCTGCTAAAGCTATGCGCACCATCGTCACTAGAGTGCACTTTACACACTTTCATCATTGCTAGAGTGAGCCTTACACACTTTCATTGCCGCAAGAGTGCGCTTTACTCACACACTTTCAGACTCTTATATGGATTTGGTCCAACCACATTCTTCCAATCGAGAACCCTCTGGTTGGATTTCTGTGCCATAAATTTGAACATCCTGCTCTTCCAGGCATGTCTACACACACCAGCACACATGTCTGTTCAGAACCAGAGGCTTCAGATGGGTCTAAATGAACAGTTTAATCATGAGTGCTTAAGGAGGTGCTGTGAAGCTCAGAGATATAAACCACTTGGTCTCCCTGTTGCTGGGTGTAGATGTTTTGCAGATCTGCAGCAGTCCTGCCTCACCAGTCGGAGCACAAAGCAGAAGGTTCAGCTCCTGGGAGCCCTGCTTGAGTGTGTTTCAGCCCGCTGCCCTGCATTTGAAGAAGACTATGATCAGGTCCAGTTAAACGGCCCCCTCAGCCATTCAGAACACCTCAGAACCTCACGCAGTACCCTGCAGGAACTGAACACAGGCACCTTTGTGTTTTCACTGCTGTTGAAGTCCAGGAGCAAAGCCCCCTCTGATGTTCTCCTGTGCTGTCCTCCAAAGGATGCCCATGACTTCCTGAGTTACTGCAGCTGAAAGAGGAGGAAGAGAGGCTCGGGGCCTCTTTCTTCTCTTACATCTGCCCTGTGGAAAACTTTTGAGTTTCATATCAAGTCTGTGCTCACATGCACCAGGTAATTATGTATCACTGTTCCATATCTCATTTGTGTTAATGGACTGGTCTTAACCAGTCTTAACGTGTTTGTTTAAAGAGCAAATTTTCTCACCGAGAGCAGGCGCTTTCTCTGGACCCGATGTCCATAACAGTGGGAGGATCCTCCTGGAGGGCCTCCTCCACCTTCATTGCTGGATCCTACAAGCGATCGACCCCCGAGTCTGACTGGAGGCTGATGTGGTATAAACCTTCCTCCTGCCATCTTCCTCATAACCCTCTCGGTAGTCCCAAGACGGATAATAGGACCTGGATATTGGTCGTAATCGTACCAGTTCCAGTAGTCTGTCAAGGGTTTGTAGAATTCTACAAACTGCGGAGTGTGCCCATAAAGATGGACGGTTTCCCTACAGGGGCTGTGGAAGAGTGGTCATGCCTTTTCTTCCAGTTCCTCTTTTTGCGCTTCTTTCCTGGCATCCTTTGGCGGTTGGTGTTTCGATTGGCAGGATACAAAGGCAAGCTGTGTAGAAGACAATGACGTTTATTGACAGACACAATGAAGACAACTTAGCACATATGCTCACGTAAGGTTAAACACAAGCAACCAATGACTACACAAGACTTCACATTCATAAACCGTAACGACACGAAAAGAGGAAGAAGTTTGATATATGGGGAGGGCATGGCAATGCAGACGAACACACACACATGCACACCCACACACACACACGTCTGGGACGAGGGGGCTGTATCGTGACAGATAGAGGATAGCGTTTGAGTTTAAAAGAAATCCTTCTTTGTCATTTCAAAGGGTAGCTGTTCTACCCAATATAACTGTCTTAATGTCAATACCCAAAAATCTGAGCAAGCTTGTTCTCTTTGCATGGAACACTCTGTTAGCTGCAGCAATGAAACTGCATTGTCAGGGAATTTGTAAAGCACAGATAAAATTCTTCCAGCTATCATTATTGGATGGCATAGTCAATTACTGTCAGACAAGACAAAGGTGTAAGGACACCGCATACTAATATCTGATATTAAAGTGGAATAATACGGATTTACAATGGTCTGTGTTTGATATGGCAAAATTATATACCATGTCTTTGTCTGTGCATTTGAAATATTACATTTTTATACTGTATAGTCTGTACTTTATACAGTGCTGATATATTGAAGCATATTTTGTTTATTATCTTTTTATGATTTAAAAAGGCTTCATGAGGAAGGTAACAGTTTTTTATCTTCAGTCTGCAATAATGTAATAGTATGAACAGTTTATCTGTAACTATGCAAAACTGTTGTAAAACAGCAGAAATTGTCCTAGCTCATAGTACATATGATCCCCATGTGCCCTTCTTCTGTTTCCCTGCAGTAATCGAGGTGGTATCTGGGGAGTCTGTCCATCTGAACCCCGTGCTGTTCGAGGCAGTGCCGGGCGACTTGTACTCGGAGAGCGGCAAGAAGAACTCCAGTGACAAGAGCGACTCCACGTCGTCCTGCTCCAACCAGTGTAACAGCGTGAATGATGCCCAATCGTGCATGCATGGGCACACCCAGGCACACGCAGTGGATATGCTGCCCATGTGAGTGCATGTCCCAATGTATGCTCTGGCAACCTTTCACGTATTTTATTGTGTGCCCTGCATAGGAGTCTGGATATATAGAGAAACACACCTTTGACACCAGCATCCTCACGCAGTTCTGCATTCTATTCAAAAGTACCTTTTTATGACTTTCTATTTTTTTTTCTTCATGTAAAGAGACCCTTTTATGTGTAACAAAAAAATAATGTGATTTGTCAAACAACAAAATATGCCCCAAAAAAGACCAAACCAAAGACTTAAAGAATACTAATAAGAGATTAATTATCTGCAAAATTTACAAAGATTTGTACTGTAAAGCATGACATTTACTGTTTGTGAACAAATCAGGATCAATAATATCCAGTAAAGTGGTGGGTATATTTTGGAGAAAAGTTACATATTAAACTTATTTTCCTCAAAATCTTCATTTTAATTAACATTTGAGGTATGAAACCTAATAAGTAAGAAGTTCCTGAAACATTGGTTGTACATGCACTTGCATAAAGTGATCAATCGGTCTGGCTACAAACCGGCACATTCTACAGAAACGGCCCTCATAGCATGTGACGAAAAAACGTCATGCTGGTAAAGCTGCCAAACAGTCATCTGTTTTGATTCTTCTAGTCCTTTCAGCAGCCTTTGACATTCTTCTCTAATCTAACACGGTCTTGCAGATTTCTCCTTTGTAACATATGAAAGATTCTGCCCTATCTCTCGCAGGACGCTACCCAGGTGCTTGTGTAGTCTTTTGTGATCTCAAAGCTAGACTACTGCAACTCGCTACTTGCTGGTCTTCCTCTAAGAGCCATCAGCCCTCTACAACTTGTCCAGAATGCAGCAGCACGACTGGTCTTCAATCTTCCGAAGTTTACACGTTACTCCACTGCTGCACTCCCTTCACTGGCTCCCAGTAGCTGCACACATCAGATTTAAAACCTTGATGCTTGCCTACAAAAGCCAAAAATGGATAATCCCCTTCATACATAAAGTCAATGGTCAAAGCCCGATCCGTTGCTTGAGCACTTTGAACCTCAAGTACGGCACGGCTTGAAATTCCTTGCTTCGGTTCTCATTGACGACAAGCATCGAGACTATTTTCTGTCCTGGCTCCAAGATGGTGAAATGAACTCCCACTTGCTGTCCGGTCAGCAGAGTCCCTTGCAGTCTTCAAATGCAGACTGAAGACCCATCTATTTGCAGACTAGTTAAAGGACAACTGACATTGCTCCCATATTGACTGACTAAATTTGTACTTATTGTAGGGTATTGTTTATGTTGTTTAAAAAACTCTAGCACTTATTGTTTATTGCACTTATCATTGTTTAAGATTGACCTTATGCATTTTGTACTTCTAGGTATCAGCATTGATCCCTGTATTCTACAGTATTCTAGTTCATTGGTATGTGGGACTCTAACCTACTGTACTGTACTAAGATATTCTATGAGTAAAGGACAATTCACTTTTGTAAGACGCTCTGGATAAGAGCATCTGCTAAATGCTGTAAATGTAAATGTAAATGTAATCAAAAACCAGCCATTTTTGCACATTTTCAGCAAATTGATGTTTCAGGCTTTATTGATGATTTGAGCGTTGCCTTGTAAAGAACGATAACATCCTCGTGAAACGTGACGAGATGGGGGAAACATCTTCACTACCTATCATAAGACAAAAAAGTTATTGATTTTTAAAAAATGGATATAACTGTGATATTCTGTCTAACAACTAAATTGTCATATGTGTTTCTAGCAATAAGCTCTTACCTGTAGTTGCAGCAGCAGCCACAGTGTTAGGGTGCTCCTTGCTTTTCTTTTTGAGTTTCTAACAAAAACAAAACAATGATTTAGTAGAAAAATATCAGAGCATAAGTAAATTTATAACTAAAAGTACAGATACAAACCAGTAATAATGCAACAGAATATAATTTAGAACAAATTATGTCATTTATGCAAAGTGATATATACACATTCAGTGTGAAAGGAAATTCAAATATGCACTACTTTAAAAATTAATAATGTAACAAAATCTAAATAAGAAATAAGTCAAATGTTTTACCTTTAAGTTCTTTGAGACCTTACTGAAGGGGAATAGGAAATGCAATCTCCCCTTCTGGGCTTTCATGGTTTTGCTCTGATTGTCCAGAGCAGGCTCAGTACATGGTGACCTAGCAGACATCTCAGACTGTAGTGATGGAGAGCTATGTATATCGATGCTGAACAGGGAAGACCAGTCATTGTGTACACTGGGGGACTCTTGAGCCTTCTTCACAGAGGGTGGGACAACCAACTCCATAACTTGGCTTGCCATGACGTCGGAGGAGGTGTTCCTACTATCTGTGCATAGCTCTGATGATGCCTGTGATGATTTCAAGTCATCCTGCTCTAGGTAGATTGGCATGACCATACCACAGAGCTCACAAGATGAGACCCCTTCAACGTCAGGATTTATTAAATGACGGGACAAAAAATGTGTCCTTCCTTTTATGCGGGGATTGATGTCTTGCGACAGTTCAGCAAATTCCTCCATCTCATCATCAAAGCGCTGAAGCATATCCGAAACCGGAGAGCCAGCTATAGGAATGGTACTTATAGGTCTAGATGTACCATCGTCATGGACATCTGAGGATAACGATGTCAAACTCTCAGTATCTCCTATCAGAAGCTCACTCATTGCTTCTGAATTTGTATCTTCCATAGTCGAGTGGAATTTCATCACAATTTGGTCTCTCTCATGGTCATCCAGGCAACTGCGATGCGTATCAATAACTGCAGTCCTAACATCTCTGCTTAGAGAGTCTATATGAGCTGTCCCCTCCTTCACGTGGACTGAAGCTGAATGATTTATCTCACAAGATCTGGTACGGAAAGCATTCAGCAAATCTGCAGTTTCCTTCTTGGAATTTGCAAGCAACACTGATCTTAGATCAACATCTAACATTTCTTCCAGAGATGAAAGAAGACCCATCACAGTTACTTCACTGACAATGTCGGCAATGAATGAACCCATATGAGAGATCATGACCTTTGTCTCCTGTGAAAGAAAGGAGAGATAACATAGAAAGGCGAACATTGAAAATTGCTCCAAAATGGTTTTGGTTGTTTGGTTTAGAATTAATATGAATCCCATTTAAAATATGTTGATGTGTAAGCAATGTAGTATGACTTACTGGACTAGGGATTGCTTTCCGGATAGATGTCCACTGCCTAAAAGAATGTGAATAAAAGCATTCTTTAGAACTATAATTAATATTTATTCTAAAAATCTCATACATTCAACAGTATACCAAAAATAAAAATGATAAATTGAAAAAGCAGAAGAAGAAGAAGAAGAAGAAGAAGAAGAAGAAGAAGAAAAGGTTTAAAAATGGCATACTCATTAGTCAGATCCATCACAAAATGGGTCAAGATTGGTGCAATATCGAGCTTCTCCAAGTCTGGGATGATTTTTTTGGCTCTATCAAGGAGCATTTTGCTGTCATTCCTCACAGGTTTATTCTCGTCTTGTCTTGTGCTTTTTGACTTGCTCTTGTTTTGAGAACCATAGAAGAGGTTGAATAAAAAGAAATTAAATATCAGGATAACATAACAACTGTGCTGACATCTCACTTATTAGCAACAATTCGATTTTCTGATGAAAAACAAATTTGGCCATTTTAAACTCACCTTTTTAAATACTGAAGAAGCCCGTGCCACTTTTGGAGGTGAAGGAATTTTACTATGGAAACAACAAAAATATATAAGGAAATGTTGTTCGTTTGTTATTCTTCAAACATCAACAGCCTGAACTAAAATCCATGATCAAATTATTTTGAGAGAGCTTGTGTCTAAGTTTATAGATTGTTATTCTTATTCTCTATTTAATGGATGAATCACTCATAGAGCTCAGGTCCATGTTGTATTTTGTTAATTGCACAATACAATCAAAATTATTTTATTCTACTTTAGCACATTATAAGGAAAATAAGACTAATTCCTTTAACATTACTTCCTAATCTTTTAAAATAACAAGGCTGATGAAACATGTTTCATCTGTTTCATGTTTCATCGTTCCGATACTTTGGAATAGTCCAGAAAGTATTTAGAGTGCAAGCTCTATTGGTGTTTAATACAGATTAAAGAGTGGCTTGTTTAGCTTGATCTAATTGTTCAGCTTGTTTAGCCGGTTTAATTTAAATTCTGTTTCAATTAATTTCATTTTCTACATTTATATTTTGTGACTTTTAACTGTTTTATTTGATCAATGTTTTATTACTGAATACTGTTCGTTCATTGCAGTGTAAAGCACCTTGAGATTTTGGGTTCTATAAGGAATATGCTATATAAATAAGAATAATTTTAAATTAATATTGTTATTCTAAGATTTTTTAACATTGTAGTGCAAAGGCCTTACATCTTCCTGCCAAAAAGACGCTTCTGTTTCTCCATTTGTCCTGGTCCAAGTTTTCTTAGGACTCTCCTGGAATACTTTGTTCTGAAAAGGCGATATGAAGTCAAAAGCATAAATCATTTTTACAGTTTGGTGGACAGACAGCAATCTAACATGTAAGCAGGCAGGCTTGAGGATCAGAAGGCAGACAGTTATACATGTGAATGGCAGTCAGTTCAGAAAGACTGTCAGTATGCAGACCAACACTCATGGAGGACAGAAAACAGGCAAGAAAGCAATCAGAATGGCAGCACACCTTTACAGGCAAATTTCAACAGGCAAGCAGCTGGGTATGCATATCCCTAAACCATTAGTTCCAAAGGCTAAATCTTACTGCATTGAATACAAAAAGTTTATGAATGGTTTAAACTGATTTTATTAGTGGTTAATAATTAGGTCACAAACAACTTAAACATCATTAAGTAAACAGTCATGACACATACACAAAAGGGGCAGCAGGAATGTGTCGACCTGTAGAATGTGTTGGTGGGTATATGGAAGTAACTTATTAGCTAACAAATATCTGACCCCACGTAATGGTGACTGTTGGAGAAGGCAAACTAAGATAAGTAACCAGTCAGGTTAGCGGTACATATGAAGGTGAGCTAACTAGCCCATATGGCAAGCAACACGTCAGCTGCTCTTTTTATGCATTTAAACTGTTCATTTATAGCCATTAACAAGGTACTTTAAAACTCTACTTTTCAAGAGGTAACCCATATTTCAAAAACTGATACTCCACCGTCAAATGTTTCTTTCTAAGAAAACAAGCTGTAAGGTAGCAAGCAAATTTCCAGAAAACACTAATGTCTGCTGAGAGCCCTGTTTTCTTTACTATTTAGGTTACTTTACTCATAACAAGAAGGCACAGAAAGCACACCCATATGTATGCACAGGTTATGTCTTGATTTTATATGTTGCAGCTGACCAAAAGGGTCGCTGCTACCTTTCATGGTGTTACAATAAATTATCATCAAAAAATGGAACTCTCTTTTGAGTTAAGGGCCAAAAAATTTGCTCATAACATAAAACCCATCTCCGCTTCACTGCTTCAAGCAATAAGTCCTTTTTTTTGGTAATTCTTTTACATATATTGGTTTCCACAACGGGACGAAAATGACAGGGACTGAAACGCACCCATTAACAGCTTACGTGTTACGTGTTACGTAGCTTACGTGTTATCCACGTCATTTCCAAATATTCAACCTGCGGCTCGGCACCGCTAAAATGATTTTATAACCGTGACGGCATCTGACAAAATCAACACATAACCGACAACTGCTGTGAAAGTTAGAAAGCACAGAATACATTGTTTTCACTCACACAGCGCACAAAGTGTTAATGGTCAAAATTATCAAATTCAATTGTTTATATTTAGCAGATTCTCTCTAGTGAGTGAACAGAGGTAGACGCAGAGAGAGGGGCGCTACTGTGGATCGACTCTTCTCTGCTAAGTAGAGCTGTTCGTCTCAAACTGCCCGCACTTAGGAACGTTATACGCACCTGCAGCGTGGACGTACCACATCGAAATACGTCACCAATTGTGGGCAGACGAGAAAGGGCGGGTATGGTGATGAAATTTGGTTTAATCACTTATATTACTTGTCTTGTACCTTTAAAATAGCAAAATCTAAATAGCATGAAAAGCAGTCGCTTATGCTTGACATAAAGCCTTGTATGAGAAAACAGGTGGAACGTCAATGCATTCCATAACTATATAAAACTACAGCAGACAGACCGTTTATCATAAAATTAGAAAAGCTCCAGCTATAGTAGCTAAGCGGACATTTAGACAGACAAACAACCCAAACTGCAATACAGACAGAGGTGGGTAGAGTAGCCAAAAAGTAAAACCACTAAATTATCTGTTAAGTGGACGTACCGAACCAGGAATGGGTTTGCTCTTCCTCGACTCGTTTTGGCCAAGGGTGAGCGAGGGACTGTGGGTTCCATCAGTGCACATTCCTTGACCAATGTATTCTTAATGATCCATTTTATTTCTCATTCACACTACATCAAAGCCAGTTCACTTAATTTTCAAATCCAGTGTGCATGCCTTAAAAGTATGCAAACTGTTCAAAACATATGCCTTAAATTAGAAAATGATATGCTGCTGATCATTGAAATAATCAACTTTCTGGAGAAGGAGAACCAGTCTCGATTGCAGTGGCTCGCACTGCTCTGTGCAAACAGTGTGCACAGAAAACAGGGATCCTCACGATTCTTTCCCAGCTGTTCGTCTTGGTTTTATTTGATAATGATTCTCTCATCAGAAATGCAAAATCTAAGTACTGAACTCTGTTAAAATTCTTATAATAAATGCATTTATCTATTATATTTACACATATTTTCTGTGTTTGAACAGGCATGGTATGGATATATATACTTTGACATTTCCCAGATCTATAAACAAATCTCACATACAAGACAGAATTCTGATACCGCACCTTTTGCAAAATTGTACATTTGCCATTAGATCATGTTTGGCTTGTGTTTTAACCTGTGCTAGAAGCCTCCAGGGTAAAACACAAACCAAACATGATGCCTTGCCGGCTCCTGAATATCCCTTTCAGTATCTACAGATAGACTACGCACATGCCACCTTGTAGTCAGTTGAAGTACCTGCTGGTGATTGTAGACAGGTTTTCCAAGTGGACTGAGGCATTTCCTTGTTCTTAGGTTAAAATCCTAGCCAAGGAGATAATACGGAGGTACTGTGTGCCTTGGGTAATAGATTCAGGTTAGGGACCCTGTTTCATTTCCAAGGTAACTCAGAAACTATGCACCTACCTAACTATTGACTGGAAATTTCACATCCCTTATCATCCTCAGTCATCTGGCATTGTTGAGAGAATGAAACATACCTTGAAAGAAAGGTTAACAAAGGCTATGATGGAAACAGGAAAGAAGCGGATACATCTACTGCCAGCGGTGTTATGTGAGATCAGAATGACGCCCAGTGCCACCAATAAATTGTCACCGTTTGATGTAACTTTTGGTAGACCATTTACCATTCCATGGGTCAGATGTAACCCAGGTGTTTCTCATTCAGGTGACATGGACGTGATCTTGGTGGACTACACCCAAATGTTGATTGAGAAATTGAACAGTGTGCATGGTAATGTCGCTTGCTCTCTCCCTCTTCCCGCAGACAAGCCTACTCATGCATTTATTCTAGGTGACACTGTTTTGGTCAAATCACTGAACCCTTGGAAAGCTGGTAAAGCTGCGTATGGACCCCCAACAACCGTGATCGCAGTGACCCGAACCGCTGTGCTAACATCGGGATCAGCACAGTGGATACACACCAGCCGGCTGAAGAAATCACCAGTAGCTGACGCGTCCGACAAGCAAAATGCACCTAAACACATTCACATATAGTACAAAATTTGTTATATGATTTCATGCTGAGGGACTGGCCCTTGGCTGCACCACACACCAAGGAAGTACTCCTTGGCCCTGTATGTCAATACACTTTAGCATTGGTATTATAACTTGATAGATATCCTTTCTGCCTATTAACATCCTTTTGCTGACTCTTTGGTCCTTTCCTGAAAGGTTCTTGCAAAACCTTACTATAGGAATAATGGGCCCCATTCATTTGATTATATTGGCATTATTTTCAGTCTCAAAAAGTACAAAATGGGGGATAGTGGGCTTTCAGAGTCATCAACAACAGTGTAATGGTAAATTAGCTTGTGTGGTCTCCCTGGTAGCGGTAGGAGAGGTGGAGCCAGGGAAGGACTGTTTGGTTTGTCAAGCATTCCATACACCCTGGGTACCAGTCCTGGTAGATGATGTTATGGCAGCAGCACTTAATCATAATTCATCCGACTGTCAGATCAATATGGGAGTACGGTTTATACGAAATGTATCTAAGGCAGCAGCTGCCAGTGGTAATCTCCCCGCATGGGCCTTGTTTGGTCGTTCATGGCCAAACCACAGGACAGACTGTGACATTGGCAGTTGTAAATGGTATTACCCCCATTTCAGAAATATGACCCTAGCAGTATTACCTGTGAAAGGTAGCACCTGTCTATGTTCTGCAGGCTTGCCTGATTGTCCATTTTTTGGTCACACGCTGTGTATAAATGAGGTATGGACATTAGGCACGGGACTGGGCAGATGCACAATAAATAATATAACAGGCACACCGTCTCTTTGCCCTGCGATCCTGGGCACTGGCATATCTGCAGCTATCATGTGGGTATGCGGTAGGATGGAATACTCCAGCCTACCCACTTTGATTGTTAGTCATACCCGTCATCAATTTCCCTGGAAAGGATGTTGTACCCCAGCATTAACTATCCCATCTCTGGTCATATATACATGTTTGCAGTTGACATCTGACAGAGCTAAAAGGTCTGTAATTAATGGCACCCCTAATAGGTATGGTGGGTATGTACTGGCCAACCCATGGACTAATCCTGGAATGAACGCGGGTGGGAGTTTGTTCCTGGGAGGAGGAACTACTGCAGCCCTTAATAAAATTAATGGTTTGGCATGGCGGGTACTTAATTTAGCCAATAGGAGTGAAAACGCCATGGCATTACTCAATGATAAGGTAAATAAGATCCGTACCGCTGTCATGCAGAACCGCCTAGCCCTAGATCTCCTCTTGGCAAAGGAGGGAGGCATCTGCAAGGTCATTAATGAAACGTGTTGCTTTGACATCCCTAGTTACTATAACAGCATTACTGACATCATTTTGCACATGAAGACCGCTATTGCTGAGCCTCCACCCGCCGATGATTCTTGGTTCAGTTGGTTAACTGAGCTTGTCGGCCCTTGGGGATCTTGGCTCATAAACATATGTTTTCCCGTACTCCTGATTATTGTGTTGATTCTTGTTTGTGGACCCTGTTTATTGTCACTCCTGTCTTCTTTCATAACTCTCATTTCTACCTCCGTGATTAATCATGCTAATGTTGCCTTGGTGCCTGCGTATGAGAAAGGTCTATATACTGATATGTGATTCCTTTGGAATCAAAGAGGGGCGTGTTAGATACTGGAGCCTTTCTGTCTTCAGGCACCCAACGCAAGGTCTCTGCCTATCAGCCATGACATGGCGGTTTGACCGCGAGCTGGTCGCCCGAGGTCATCCGCTCCCTCTTCTTGTCTCCTTTACCGCTCCCTTTCTGTTTCTCTCTCTCCCTGTCTCTCTTTAAGGACAGCAGTGGCTCATGACGGGCACGGGAACAGCTAGTGGCTCGTTCATGCAGAGAACATCTAATCTTTACTAACCTTGTTTCTTTCCTTTCTACATAGACCCTTAGAACATGCCTCACTTTTCCCCGTCATCCTGTAGATTTAGGACACATATATACTCTGCTCTTATCACAGTGTGTTCAGTTCTTCTTAAAAGGGTAACATCGCAATTCTAAATTGTATTACAGTAAAGCAAAACATTAAAGGTTATTTGGTTGTACTATTCTATTGATCCTATAATCAGTGGCTATCAACAAGAAATGATCAAGCACAGTTTTATTGGGTGTGTGTCTGGAAAGAGAACTACAGCACCCGGTGAGATTTTTGGTTCAAGATTAATCATCATGCAAATGATTGTGATTAATGCTTTGTCTGTTTAATTCAACTATTATACTATAAACCTAATATTTTAATAGGGCTGGCAACTTTCTAGATCCGATTATTACACGTGTGTGAAGTACAGGTGCTGTAGCTTTACAAAATAGAAAATGTCCACAGTAGCCTAATTATAATATATACATCCAAAATAAACACCAGAAGCCTGGACTAATACTAATGTACATAAGTGCATTAAATCTAGGTAGGACTGCTCTTTAGGTAGGATAACAAAACACTTGTCCCGCCATATAAAAGAAATGAGAGCGTGATAAAGACTCCAAGTCGCCACCAGATGGCGCCCGAGACCGCTTAAACGTATTCCAGTCGGAGCTTCCATTTACATTAACATGCCAGGATACACACACTGGATGTTTAATCTTTCTAATGGGTAAACTATATTTTAATAGTCAGGAAATATTTTTTTAAATTATTAATCAGTTAAGGAATTCAAGCTGTTGCATTTTTCTGAGTTGAGGGAATATTGCATAACCCTGTACTGGCCAAATAATTCGATTTGATGTGCTAGTTTGTGGATTAATACCATACCAGGTATGGTGGCAACTTCCATCGAAAACTACTTTATCATCACAAACTACATCTAAGGAACTACCAGAAACGTAAGTAACGTTAACATTTTGCTTTTTGCAACATGTTTATTCTTCGTCGTTAGCGATAGTTTTATCTGTGAGAAGTGTAGTTGAATTGCTAGTCTGACGGAGAAGACTCAAGCGCTAGAAGTGCTCTGGTTATAGGGGACTTTATTTTGCGACACGTGAAATTAGCAGGCCTTTAGGGAGACCAGCAGCAACAGTTAGCTGTATAGCAGGTGCCAGGGCGCCGGATGTTGCAGGTAGTGTTAAGGTTTTAGGCAAGCATGGGTTTTCTAAGATAGTTATTCACACGAATGATACATAAAACAACCCACATGCTCTGTACACCTTAAACATCAACAAACACACTACGACACAGGGGATGTATATACATTAAAGACGATTACACATAATGCAGAACAGGTGGACAACACGAGAGGACATGGCAACACGGATGAACACACAAACCAAGACGTTTGAGGAGGGGGTGGGGCCATAACATGACATTGGCAGTCTCCCAGACATACTATTTGTGACTAGGATGCCCTCAAACGCCACAGAACTTCATCAAATAACTGAATGCTTAGAATCAGTATTCTGCTGCACACTTAATGATGTTGCCCCACTTAAGAATAAAAAAATTAGGGACAAAAAATTGGTACCTTGGTATAATGACCACATTTGCAATTTAAATCAAAACACTCACATTTTAAATAAAAAATTGAACGTAAATGGCGCCACACTAAGCTTGTAGTCTTCCGGCTTGCATGGAAGGAGAACCTTCTCAAGTTTAGAAAAGCACTTATTACCGCTCGAACAGCTTATCTCTCAAACCTAATAGAAAAAGAAAAAAATAATCCTAGATTTCTTTTTAGTACAATTGCCCATCTAACTAAGAATAAGATTGACACCAATGCTCAGATTACATCACCACCATAGTAGTAAAGAGTTCATGAATTTCTACAATGAGAAAATAAAGCACATTAGAGATAACGTTAAGAGCATTAATATGACATCGGGCAACTACTTAGGTACAACCAAGAACAACCAAGCCAAAAATGACTTTTGAATCTTTTACACCTATCCAAGAGCCAGAAATTGCATATCTGATGTTGCGCTCAAAGTCCTCCAGTGCTTACTAGATTCACTGCCCACACACTTTCTTAAAGAAATTCTACCTGAAGTAATTGAACCTTTACTAAATTTAATAAACTAATCCTTAAATATTGGCTACGTTACTAAATCATTCAAATTTGCAGTAATCAGACCACTTCTCAAAAAATCTAACCTCAACCCATGTCAGCTGTCAAACTACAGACCGATCTCAAACCTACCATTTATTTCCAAGATCCTAGAAAAAGCTGTAGTTCAGCAGCTAAGCGCATATCTGAATCAGAACCGAATGCATAAAGGATGTTGAGAAACTTTCTCTCACTTAATCCTGACAAAACAGAGGTGCTTCTATTAGACACAGAGACAGCTAGATCCTCTAATTACTCAAAGAACCTCAATGAAATCACAGTCACATCTTCCCTCACAGATAAAGATCTTGGCGGTATCATGGATCCCAGTCTCTCGTTCGAAGCTCATGTAAATAATATTTCTAGGAAGGCCTTTCTCCACCTTAGGAACATTTCTAATATTAGAAACATGCTCTCCTCACATGATGCAGAAAAGCTAGTCCATGCATTTATTACTTCAAGATTGGACTATTGTAATGCCCTACTATTAGGCTGTACTACTAAGTGGTTAAACAAGCTCCAGCTAGTTCAAAATGCAGCAGGCAGAGTGCTCATTAGAACGACAAAATCTGAATCCATCACGGCTATCTAAGATACTTTACATTGGCTCCCAATAAAATTTCATATTGATTATAAAATACTTCTAATTACCTACAAAGCATTGAATGGTCTTGCCCCACAGTTCCTTAGAGAACTCTTAGTTCATTATAAACCACCATGTCTGCTTAGATCGAAAGGTGCAGGTTCTTTACCTGTACCAAGACACTTTACTTGTTTTTTCATTTTATAATTATATTTTTCTCGGTAATTGTTATTATTGTGGTGACTGTTGTCGGCCAGAGGAGGATGGGCCCACCGTTTAGTTTTAGTTCCTCTCAAGGTTTCTTCCTCATGCTCTAGTGGGGTTTTTTCTTGCCACTGTCAGCCTTGGCTTGCTCACTGGTGGCTTGGACTTGGACATTTGTAAAGGTGCTTTGTGACATCTGTTCTAAAAAGCGCTATATAAATAACTTTTGATTTTGATTTTTGATTTGATCCCCTGAGGAAAAGCCAGAGTAGCTCCCACTCTGAGGCAGATGCTTCCTCTGTGAGCCATTTCCCACCACTGGATGAGCCCCAGAGAGAGTGAAGGATCCGCGGCCCACAGGCTGCTGTCAGAGAAGAGCGGCCCCACTTCAGGCAGGTGGCAAAGAGCTATAATTACAGCGCATACCTAAAAATACACAAATGGCATGCTTTGGAAAAATAAATATAAAAATTAGTGAGGGTCACCCTGACAGCGAATACATTTGTTTCTGTGTTTTTAAAAGTTGATTTTATTAATGAAACCTGTTTAGCATTACCGATATCATAACACCAGGTATGTACACCGTGTTCTAACGCTGTTTTAGGGAGAAGAAGAAGGGGAGCTTGACTCTGGTGCAGTCTCTGGCCCAGAACCACACCGACATCCTGCTTCCCAAGCTCCACGATGTGTGCCTGACTGTGGTCCAGAGGGGCCCTCTCAGCGACAAAAGATTCTCTAATCAAATCATATAAACAATGGCCCAAAAAGGATCTTCGCATTTTGCTGTCCGAGCTGGAATTGCTCTGTTTTGTGACCAAAATGGTTCTAACCTGATGAAGAGTCAATTTGGAATGTTCTAGCGAGGAATATCTTGTCCTTAAACATGGTAGGTAGTACAAACTGATGCTTTTCCTTCTCTGACACACCAAGTAAATCTGCCACATATCGGATGAGTCCGATCGGCGTGTTTAAACAGGCACATCCCCATGGAGTGCCTGAACACCTGAGCCCCATGTCCACTGTCTCAGTTGAAGAATCTGAGCTCCATGGTGTCGCGTGCTTCCATGACAACACTGGCGCACATGTCCACCGACCTGTGGAGGGCCATGGACGCCAAGGCGGAGTTGGTTGCCTGCATGCTGCCGCACAAGGCGGGCGAAAGCAACCTCTTCATCAGGGAGGACAAGGACCTTGCGCTCGGTGCCATGGTGCAGAGCTGCTCGCCCACTCAGGTCATTCATGCTCTGCTGGCCGGGGAACTCAGGAAGGATCACCTCACCAACACCTCTATAAATTTGTTTTGAAAACGGTCATGCAGCCATTTGACCAAAATAAATTACACTGCCAAAAGAGACTTTTAGTAGAAGACAGAAACACATTTATAGTACAGCAGAGCCCTGCTACTACGAGGCAGTAATAGTGGAATCTAGACGCTATAATAGGTTCATAATAATTACACGCTATAATAGGTTTCCAATGTTGGGCAGTAGTTTAGCTGGGGCCTGGGAATATTGACATACCTATCGATATCTTGGTGCCCTTTTTTTTTTTTGGCTCCTCCTACAGGTCCAGCAGTCTGTGATGTCATCCCACGATAGATCAGGAAGCAGCTCCCTTCGTCACCAGCTCCCTGACCAGCCCTACCATTGGCCCGTGGCCTACTCGCTCGGCCAGAGGAAAGCCTGTATCCTTACCTGTGAGAGGAAGAGGAACACGGAGAGACATGAGGGATTCGGACATTGAACATCAGCTCGATTATTGAACTTGATTATTGTAGTTTCTGGGCTTATTGTTTGTTTTAATGCCTTCATTTTTAAAAAAAAATAGTGTTTTTTACAAACAGACTAACAAACTGTATTAAATGTATCTCAAATGCAATGTGTGATTAATGTGTTTAACAAGTTGATTGTTGTATTTTGAATTCCATGGGAGGTGTAACTATAAAAAATAGTTCTTTGGCACTTAGTGGCAGTATTTGTTCAAAACACATGTAACATCAAGCTCTTATGTAACCTTTATAGGATCTTCACCTCAGACTTTGAATTTTGGCTTAATTTAAAGGGATATTGTGGGGTAATTGGAGCTAATTCTATAACTATAGTAGTGAACTGTATTACTACAGAGAAATCTTTTTGGGATTGTGTGTGTTTAAAATAGAAAACAAAAATTGAAACAGGTAATTTATCAGGTTTCAGATTTCCTGTTCTGCTGGACTGAGGGCATGTTGCTATATTGACAAAATCCAAGTAACTGCAAAATCTTTAAATAGTACAATATATAAACACAGGCAGTGGTAGTTCAACGGTTAAGGTACTTGACTTGTTCTCGGAAGATTGCTGGTTCACTGCCACGTTGCCACTGTTGGGCCCCCGCGCAAAACCCTTAACCCTCAATTGCTCAAATCGTACTCAGTCATAATTGTCGCTTTGAATAAAAGTGTCAGCTAAATGACATAAATGTAATCAGCACAGTCAAAGATTGATTAACCACACTAAGTCCAATACTAAGAGACTGGTACAGTGGATGAGGCACAGAGCAGGATACAGCACTATTTTTTGCTTTCCATCAGCAAGTGCTACCTGGATGCAGTCTTGCTACTTGGGGATTTTGCAGGCTTTGACTCCTTGGGTGTGTGATGAGGATTTTGCTTCAGTTAAACTGCTCATGAACATGTCTGACAAACCTGCACGTATGCTCTACCAGGACCTCATTTAATACTTCTCTTTCAGTAACTTGGAGCCTGTGGTTTTTGTTTGCTATTTCTGACATAACTGGGCAACATTTTACATTTAATGTATATATGGAATCCACAGAATCTATACCATAATACTGTAAAGAAATAGTATACTTTATACATTGTAGCTAGTCCATGCTAGAAGCTCCCAAACAACTCCACATAAACTTCAGCTCAAATAAGCCTCTTCCTTTCCATGATGTCCAAAAGTATTGGCGTTCAAATCATTCTTATAATAAATGGGAAGCTGATTGACAGCACGCGGACCTTTAAACGGTTAAAAGGAGAACTAAATAAGACAAGTGAAGGGTCTACGTTTTCATCTACACCTCCTCCATTTGTTGAAACAGCTGCCTTTCACGCCACTTGCCCAGGAAACATATGAAGTAAATAATAGTCACCCACCCCACTTTTTATGTAATTGAATTTTCTTTGACAAAATCTGAAGTTATCTTATACTGGAAGCATGTTTTAAAATGCCATTTAAAATGACAGGCACGATTGTTGTGGAAATTTACCAGAAAAGCACGAAATATTTAGCGTGGGATTCTGGAGAACGGATGCATGTAGACGGCTGAAATCGGTAAGCAGGTACATGTATTAGTCCTAAGAAATGTTATGTTGATAAATGTAGTACTTAATATTCGATGCTATCAAGTGATTTATATGAGTCTGCCAGTTTGGGCCCGTAGGTGCAGCAGGCGGACAAGCAGACACTAGTTTTGATTATGTCTGGACAAAGAGTAAAATAAATGTGAGCTTTTATCTTGTCTACTGGCGAGGTTCAATACGTGCACTTGAAATTCCATTTTATGACGTTACACCTGTCCATGTCACCTTGTTGCCATGGAACGAAGAGTCCGTAGAGTAGCGAATTGATATTTGGTGGAAATCTTCTCACTCCGGTCGATATAGCGTGCTAATAATTTCAATTCTTTAAATTAAGAACCACAGAACAACATGGATGATCATGAATTATATCCGTTCGGTTTTCTTGAGCCTTCTTTCCGTAAGGTTAAAGGTGGGAAAATAATCAACACTGAGGGTAAGTTATGAAGTTAACTAGCGGTTAGCGTTAGCGTTAGCTAGCTAGCGTTAGCTAAATCATAGATCGTGTTTTGTTGTTGTTGTTGTTTTTTTTTAAATCTGCTGTTTTAGTTTTAATTTTGAATATAGCCCCTAACTAGATCTGCATAGCATTCCTTTGGTTAGTGGCCCTGTTTTCATCTTTCCCTAAAGGAATATTCTCTTCCCCTTCAGATTCCTCCAGTGGGATCGCCAAGAAAGTAAAATTCGAGAGCAATTACTACCTGCGGAGTCCTGGTCCTCGGATTCGGCCGGGGACGCCCTGGCCCTCGGATCCAGGGTTCAGTTCAACCGATGGCTTACCTGCCCTGGTCTTTTCCCCCTCTGGAGCCTCAGACAAGGCTGCGTCGTCGTCCAGCCAGCGGGGAGAAGACGCCCGTCAGAAGCGATGCAGCCTGAAGAGGAAGAGAGAAGGGGAACACAGCAGCGACAGCGTACAGATCCTGGAGGATCTCTACACCCCTTCGTTGTCCAAGCGCGTGGCCAGGAGCGGAACAACCACCTCTTCCACCCAGTCCATTGCGTACTCCGGTTGTACCGCAGATAGCAGTAAATCGATAGGTGATTGTAAATACCAGCTGGTGCAGAATGAGATCCTCTGCTCTGCCTCCAACAGCTACGAGGTGCTGCACTTCCTTGGTTGTGGAAGTTTTGGCCATGTGGCCAAATGCTCCAAGAAGGACACCAATGAAATGGTTGCCATCAAGATCCTGAAAAACCATCCATTCTTTGCTCGACAGGGTCAGATCGAGGTGGGAAAGTTTTGCCTGCTTTTTTAGAGCTTTTGATATGGAATCAGCTGTAGCCCCGATTCTGTTTGTTGGTATCAGATGTGCTAACTCACTCTGTGGAATCTGTATACAGCCAGGGTAGCACAAAAACACTTGTGTTTGGTATCAGCACACTAGTTCTAATTTTCAAAGCATCAGTAGGAACTAGTTCAGATAACACATCGACAGCTTGAAGCTTACTATAAAAAGAAGGCTTAGCTACAATTGCATAAGCCATACCTGTTTGGATGTGTATTAAAAAAAAAAGTGCAGAAAAATTAAATCTGTCTTTCCTCATTTGCTCCTCCTCAGGTGAGCATCCTGAGACGGCTGAGCAGGGAGAACGCAGACGAGTTCAACTTCGTGCGTGCGTATGAGTGCTTCCAGCACAAGAAGCACATGTGCCTGGTGTTCGAGATGCTGGGGCAGAGCCTCTACGACTTCCTGAAGGACAGCATGTTCAGCCCGCTTCTGTTGAAGTGCGTCCGGCCCGTGCTGCAGCAGGTCGCCACGGCGCTCATGAAGCTGAAGAGCCTGGGCCTGATCCACACCGACCTCAAGCCTGAAAACATCATGCTGGTGGACCCCGTCAGGCAGCCGTACAGGGTCAAAGTCATCGACTTCGGCTCGGCTAGCCACGTCTCCGAGGCCGTGTGCTCCAGCTACCTGCAGACCAGATACTACCGGTGAGGGACACGTGCTGAGGCGTGTTAGAAATAAGTGTGCACTTGTTGCACTCGAGTGTGCTTTAGAGTAGAGCTGCACATTTTGGCAGTTGCGATGACCCTGCTACACATTAAAATCGTGATAAGCATTACAGTTAACTGGAGCACGACTGATTCATATTTGATTTATAAGTGGTTTAATTTTAGTGATTCATGTGAGTGCTGTTATTTAGCAAAATACCTGATGAACCCTCTTCAATGTCTGAGATTAGTTAGGATGCTCCGAGTTGCAGGCTTTGGTAATATTAGTATTGGTCATGTCTGTACAAAACTGCTGTTGCATTGTAGCTATACCGTTAATTAACCGTGTTGTTTACTGAGTAACAGTGTTTAACTGCATTGATACTCTGTATTTACTTAATGGAAAACAGAACATCATTGTAGTGTCAGTGCATTTTTGCATATAGTTCCATGTTAGAATAGTGGGTGTGTAATGTAAAGTGGTGTGTAGGGGGGAAAAAAAACCTGGACTCATCAACAAAATACTATTTAAACCTTTTACATTTTCATGAATGAATTCAGCACCGTTTGTGTTAAAGCAATTGCCGCTGAATCACCACAAACTACGGAATCAGCCGAGACTGATTTCATGATGGCGATATCTGTGTTTTTGGTCTAGGTCACCTGAGATCATCCTGGGTCTCCCTTTCTGCGAGGTCGTGGATATGTGGTCGCTGGGCTGTGTCATCGCCGAGCTGTTTCTGGGCTCCCCCCTGTATCCGGGAGCCTCTGAATATGATCAGGTAAGCACACGGGCCTTTGAGCTGTGCCTAGTCTTTTTCACGCATCTTGGGCTTGGATTCACGGAGCTCTGTAGAATTTCGCTGATTTGGGGTCGGTTCTTTCACTTTCTTTTCACACTTTTCTCACTGTGTGATGAAGACGTAAATCTTGTTTGTGAAAAGAGTGGCGTAGTGTTGCTAATGGAAATGGCCGTTCTTCTAACTATGCAGTTTGTTAGGGAGTCCATAATGGCTAGCAAGGAAGAGAGTGAATGTATGGTTTGAGCTTTTAGCTACTGCTTTGGCTAGCTTATTTTTAGGAATAATATAAATAATAAGAGTTTCTATGGCCTGTTTTTCTTTTCTTTTTCTTTTTTTTATACATGCATTTTGAAAATGGAAGGATGAACACAAAATAAAGTCGTAATCCTCTTGCCGTGTGGTGTCTCTGCAGATCCGTTACATCTCCCAGACGCAGGGCCTACCAGCAGAGTACCTGCTGAGCGCAGGGACCAAGAGCAACTATTATTTCCACAGGAGCCCTGACTCCAGCTGCCCCCTGTGGAGACTCAAGGTTTGCCAGTCTTTAAATGCCAAATACCATGTGTTTGTTTCATAAGGGATGTAACTTAATGATGTCATGTAACTTTATGGTGGAGCTGAATGGTTGATTTTTTTTTTCTTTCCTTTCTCCAGACGCCTTCAGAGCATGAGGCAGAGCATGGCATCAAGTCCAAAGAGACACGGAAGTACATTTTCACCTGTCTTGACGACATGATGCAGGTTATTTTGGCTTTTGTGCACATAACTGTACGCATTGCTTTACTGTTGTGATGTGAATTTGAAGAACGTGAGAAACAGCTTCCACGGCTCACGTTGTAGAGCAGGTTGAGCAAGGTGCTAGCTCAAAGGTCGAGCGTTCGTGCCGTTATAATGAGGAACGCACATGAATCGCTCTGGAGAACGGCGTCTACGAAAGGCAGAGCAATGCATAGTAACTTGCTGCAGAACTTGCTGCGTCTTAGGTGGATCGGTGCCCTCTGCTGGTGTTTAATATGACTCACCCCTGGGTCTCTCGCGCAGGTCAATACGACCAGTCTGGAAGGCGCAGACGTCTCGGCGGAGAAGGCAGACCGGCGGGAGTTCATCGACCTGCTGAACAAGATGCTCACGCTGGACGCTGACAAACGGATCACGCCGATGAAGGCCCTGAAGCACCCGTTTGTCACCATGAGCCACCTCCTCCAGTTCCCTCAAAGTGCCCAGTGAGTTGTTCCAGGCCTTCCAATCTACATGTCACAGTTTTTAAAAAAAATTAAGGAACACCATCTTAATTTACAAATCCAAATGGTAGTACTGTAACTTGCCCCCCGCCCGTGTCTCTCTTTCTCTCTCTCTCTCGCTGCAGTGTGAAATCTTGCTTCCAGAAAATGGAGATCTGCAATCGGCAGTGCACAGGGTGTGATGGCAGCAAGAGCCTGTTTGGCAGTGGGGGTGGGGCGGGGGGCGGGGCCAGCACAGCTGCCAACCTCAATGACACCTTCAGCAGCTGGCTCGCCCAGCACAGCCAGGTGGGACAACCGGCACAGCAGGGCGGGTTCAAGAGGTCAAAAGATCGCCAAGCAGAGAGCCGGGCTAGGTACTCCCTGCTTCTTATTGCACTTTTTAATGGTTGGCATTAGCGCTAAAACTCCACACTAATTCAGTGCAAGGGAACCCTAGAACTGGACTCGAGACCTACTGGTCTAGTGTGTGGGTCTGCATAGTGGGTACAACTGTAGTAACAAGTGCTGGATGGCTAGCTAGCTTGCTCAGTGTAATGATCAGGATTATGCTGCAGATATCAACACTTTGTTACGAAGCAAGAATTTCACTAAGGAGTAATCCTTGTTTGATCATTGTACCAGCAAGGAGTGGTCTGAGGGCAGACGGAGGGCTATGGAGTAGGTTCTGATAAATATACATTCTTGAAAAATTGTATGGGGTAGCTGAAGGTCACATTTTAGATTAGATTTAACCTTGGAATATCTTTCAGCCCCTGAAAGAACATTGTGGCATATGGTGCACTCACGCTCAACCAGGAGGGAAGATGCTGGCACCGTCATGTTGCCCAGGAGCGTTGACCTGACACACGGCAAAGTGTCGCATGATTTCCTGCATGTCTTCATCATAGAACAGAATGTCGAAGCAAGTTTTGTCCTCAGACATGCATGCCAGGGTCATTACAACACAACAAATGTTTTAGACCTTAGAGCAATCAGCTACGTACCACAAGCCACAGTATCAGAGTCTTACGGTTCATTCCGATGTCATGGTAGGTGAGGATGACCGGTCGGTTATCCCTGGGGATACCTGCCATGGTGCAGCATACAGTGCCGCATTGTCCTCCTATAAGACCCAGGTGGAGTATAAAGGTCTAGGTCTAGATGTATAAGAAAAACCTCTAAAAAGAGGTCTGATTCCACAGCAGTGGTTTTGTGTGTCAGGACATTACTCTGTCACACTTAGAACTACTTCTGTGGAATGAGCCTCTTATGAGAAATGTCAATCATTTATTTATCATTTATCATTAACCAAGTTAATTTGTTTACAAAAGATCATGTTTGACTCAGAAGACACATGACAGTGCTTGAAAACATGCTTTATGGGTAAAAGCATTAGCTTATTGAAAGATCTGTGAAAAGGCAGTGCTACTTACAACTTGACCCCAAAATGCCCCCTTAAAATCCTTCAGACAAAACACAGAGAAAAATAGATTTTGGAGTGGTAACATTTCATTCTGGATGTGAAAAGATCCATCCCATAGAGGGTGGGACAACCATCTCCATAACTTGGCTTGCCATGACGTCAGAGGAGGTGTTCATACTATCTATGCGTAGCTCTGATGATGCCTGTGATGCTTTCAAGTCATCCTGCTCTAGGAAGATTTGCATGACCATACCACAGAGCTCACAAGATGAGACCCCTTCAAGGTCAGGATTTATTAAATGACGGCACAAAAACTGCGTCCTTCCTTTTATGCGGCGATTGATGTCTTGCAACAGTTCAGCAAATTCCTCCATCTCATCATCAAAGCGCTGAAGCATATCCAAAACCGGAGAGCCAGCTATAGGAATGGTACTTATAGGTCTAGATGTACCATCGTCTTGGACATCTGAGGATAACGATGTCAAACTCTCAGTATCTCCTATCAGAACCTCACTCATTGCTTCTGAATTTGTATCTTCCATAGTAGAGTGGAATTTCATCAAAATTTGGGAACTCCCATGGTCATCCAGGCAACTGTGATGTGTATCAATAACTGCAGTCCTAACATCTCTGCTTAGAGAGTCTATATGAGCTGTCCCCTCCTTCACGTGGACTGAAGCTGAATGATGTATCTCACAATATCTGGTACGGAAAGCATTCAGCAAATCTGCAGTTTCCTTCTTGGAATCTGAAAGCAACACTGATCTTACATCAACATCTAACATTTCTTCCAGAGATGAAAGAAGACCCATCACAGTTACTTCAGTGACAATGTCCGCAATGAATGAACTCATATGAGAGATCATGACCTTTGTCTCCTGTGAAAGAAAGGAGAGATAACATAGAAAGGCGAACATTGAAAATGGCTCCAAAATGGTTTTGGTTGTTTGATTTACAATTAATTTGAATCCCATTTAAAATATGTTGATGTCTAAGCAATGTAGTATGACTTACTGGACTAGGGATTGCTTTCCGGATAGATCTCCACTGCCTAAAAGAATGTGAATAAAAGCAAAATCTCATGCATTAAAATGTATACCAAAAATAAAAATGATAAAAAGAAGAAGAAAAGGTTTAAAAATGGCATACTCATGAGTCAGATCCATCACAAAATGGGTCAAGATTGGTGCAATATCCAGCTTGTCCAAGTCTGGGATGATTTGTTTGGCTCTATCAAGGAGTATTTTGCTGTCATTCCTCACAGGTTTATTCTCGTCTTGTCTCGTGCTTTTTGACTTGCTCTTGTTTTGAGAACCATAGAGGAGGTTGAATAAAAAGACATTAAATATCAGGATAACATAACAACTGTGCTGACATGTCACTTATTAGCAACAATTCGATTTTCTGATAAATAACAAATTTGGCCATTGTAAACTCACCTTTTTAAATACTGAAGAAGCCCGTGGCACTTTTGGAGGTGAAGGAATTTTACTATGGAAACAACAAAAATATATAAGGAAATGTTGTTCGTTTGTCATTCTTCAAACATCAACAGCCTGAACTAAAATCCATGGTCAAATTATTTTGAGAGAGCTTGTGTCTAAATTTATAGATTGTTATTCTTATTCTCTATTTAATGGATGAATCTCTGATAGAGCTCTGGTCCATGTTGTATTTTGTTAATTGCACAATACAATCAAAATTATTTTATTCTACTTTAGCACATTATAAGGAAAATAAGACTAATTCCTTTAACATTACTTCCTAATCTTTTAAAATAACAAGGCTGATGAAACATGTTTCATCTGTTTCATGTTTCATCGTTCCGATACTTTGGAATAGTCCAGAAAGTATTTAGAGTGCAAGCTCTATTGGTGTTTAATACAGATTAAAGAGTGCCTTGTTTAGCTTGGTCTAATTGTTCAGCTTGTTTAGCTGGTTTAATTTAAATTCTGTTTCAATTAATTTCATTTTCTATATTTATATTTTGTGACTTTTAACTGTTTTATTTGATCAATGTTTTATTACTGAATACTGTTCATTCATTTCAGTGTAAAGCACCTTGAGATTTTGGGTTCTATAAGGAATATGCTATATAAATAAGAATCATTTAAAATTAATATTGTTATTCTAAGATTTTTTAACATTGTAGTGCAAAGGCCTTACATCTTCCTGCCAAAAAGACGCTTTCTCCATTTGTCCTGGTCCAAGTTTTCTTAGGACTCTCCTGGAATACTTTGTTCTGAAAAGGCGATATGAAGTCAAAAGCATAAATCATTTTTACAGTTTGGTGGACAGACAGCAATCTAACATGTAAGCAGGCAGGCTTGAGGATCAGAAGGCAGACAGTTATACATGTGAATGGCAGTCAGTTCAGAAAGACTGTCAGTATGCAGACCAACACTCATGGAGGACAGAAAACAGGCAAGAAAGCAATCAGAATGGCAGCACACCTTTACAGGCAAATTTCAACAGGCATGCAGCTGGGTATGCATATCCCTAAACCATTAGTTCAAAAGGCTAAATCTTACTGCATTGAATACAAAAAGTTTATGAATGGTTTAAACTGATTTTATTAGTGGTTAATAATTAGGTCACAAACAACTTAAACATCATTAAGTAAACAGTCATGACACATACACAAAAGGGGCAGCAGGAATGTGTTGACCTGTAGAATGTGTTGGTGGGTATATGGAAGTAACTTATTAGCTAACAAATATCTGACCCCACGTAATGGTGACTGTTGGAGAAGGCAAACTAAGATAAGTAACCAGTCAGGTTAGCAGTACACATGAAGGTGAGCTAACTAGCCCATATGGCAAGCAACAGGTCAGCTGCTCTTTTTACGCATTTAAACTGTTCATTTATAGCCATTAACAAGGTACTTTTAAACTCTAGACTTTGGAACTCTCAAATGGAACTCTCTTTTGAGTTAAGGGCCAAAATATTTGCTCATAACATAAAACCCATTTTCGTTTCACTGCTTCAAGCAATAAGTCCTTTTTTTTGATAATTCTTTTACATATATTTTTTTCCGTTTCAGACAACGGGACGAGTATGACAGCGACTGAAACGCACCCATTAACACTAGCTTACGTGTTAAACAACAGTCACTTCCAAATATTCAACCTGCGGCTCGGCACCGCTAAAATGATTTTATAACCGTGACGGCATCTGACAGAATCAACACATAACCGACAACTGCTGTGAAAGTTAGAAAGCACAGAATACATACATTGTTTTCGCTCACACAGCGCACAAAGTGTTAACGGTCAAAATTATCAAATTAAATTGTTTATATTTAGCAGATTCTCTCTAGTGAGTGAACAGAGGTAGACGCAGAGAGAGGGGCGCTACTGTGGATCGACTCTTCTCTGCTAAGTAGAGCTGTTCGTCTCAAATTGCCCGCACTTAGGAACGTTATACGCACCTGCAGCGTGGACGTACCACATCGAAATACGTCACCAATTGTGGGCAGACGAGAAAGGGCGGGTATGGTGATGAAATTTGGTTTAATCACTTATATTACTTGTCTTGTACCTTTAAAACAGCAAAATCTAAATAGCATAAAAAGCAGTCGCTTATGCGTGACATTAAGCCTTGTATGAGAAAACAGGTGGAACGTCAATGCATTCCATAACTATATAAAACTACAGCAGACAGACCGTTCATCATAAAATTAGAAAAGCTCTAGCTATAGTAGCTAAGCGAACATTTAGACAGACAAACAACCCAAACTGCAATACAGACAGAGGTGGGTAGAGTAGCCAAAAAGTAAAACTACTAAAGTATCTGTTAAGTGGACGTACCGAACCAGGAATGGGTTTGCTCTTCCTCGACTCGTTTTGGCCAAGGGTGAGCGAGGGACTGTGGGTTCCATCAGTGCACATTCCTTGACCAATGTATTCTTAATGATCCATTTTATTTCTCATTCACACTACATCAAAGACAGTTCACTTAATTTTCAAATCCAGTGTGCATGCCTTAAAAGTATGCAAACTGTTCAAAACATATGCCTTAAATTAGAAAATGATATGCTGTTGATCATTGAAATAATCAACTTTCTGGAGAAGGAGAACCAGTCTCGATTGCAGTGGCTCGCACTGCTCTGTGCAAACAGTGTGCACAGAAAAGAGGGATCCTCACGATTCTTTCCCAGCTGTTCCTCTTGGTTTTATTTGATAATGATTCTCTCATCAGAAATGCAAAATATAAGTACTGAACTCTGTTAAAATTCTTATAATAAATGCATTTATCTATTATATTTACACATATTTTCTGTGTTTGAACAGGCATGGTATGGATATATATACTTTGACATTTCCCAGCTCTATAAACAAATCTCACATACAAGACAGAATTCTGATACCGCACCTTTTGCAAAATTGTACATTTGCCGTTAGATCATGTTTGGCTTGTGTTTTAACCTGTGCTAGAAGCCTCCAGGGTAAAACACAAACCAAACATGATGCCTTGCCGGCTCCTGAATATCCCTTTCAGTATCTACAGATAGACTACGCACATGCCACCTTGTAGTCAGTTGAAGTACCTGCTGGTGATTGTAGACAGGTTTTCCAAGTGGACTGAGGCATTTCCTTGTTCTTAGGTTAAAATCCTAGCCAAGGAGATAATACGGAGGTACTGTGTGCCTTGGGTAATAGATTCAGGTTAGGGACCCTGTTTCATTTCCAAGGTAACTCAGAAACTATGCACCTACCTAACTATTGACTGGAAATTTCACATCCCTTGTCATCCTCAGTCATCTGGCATTGTTGAGAGAATGAAGCGTACCTTGAAGGAAAGGTTAACAAAGGCTATGATGGAAACAAGAAAGAAGTGGATACATCTACTGCCAGCGGTGTTATGTGAGATCAGATTGACGCCCAGTGCCACCAATAAATTGTCACCGTTTGATGTAACTTTTGGTAGACCATTTACCATCCCATGGGTCAGATGTAACCCAGGTGTTTCTCATTCAGGTGACATGGACGTGATCTTGGTGGACTACACCCAAATGTTGACTGAGAAATTGAACAGTGTGCATGGTAATGTCGCTTGCTCTCTCCCTCTTCCCGCAGACAAGCCTACTCATGCATTTATTCCAGGTGACACTGTTTTGGTCAAATCACTGAACCCTTGGAAAGCTGGTAAAGCTGCGTATGGACCCCCAACAACCGTGATCGCAGTGACCCGAACCGCTGTGCTAACATCGGGATCAGCACAGTGGATACACACCAGCCGGCTGAAGAAATCACCAGTAGCTGACGCGTCCGACAAGCAAAATGCACCTAAACACATTCACATATAGTACAAAATTTGTTATATGATTTCATGCTGAGGGACTGGCCCTTGGCTGCACCACACGCCAAGGAAGTACTCCTTGTCCCTGTATGTCAATACACTTTAGCATTGGTATTATAACTTGATAGATATCCTTTCTGCCTATTAACATCCTTTTGCTGACTCTTTGGTCCTTTCCTGAAAGGTTCTTGCAAAACCTTACTATAGGAATAATGGGCCCCATTCATTTTATAATATTGGCATTATTTTCAGTCTCAAAAAGTACAAAATGGGGGATAGTGGGCTTTCAGAGTCATCAACAACAGTGTAATGGTAAATTAGCTTGTGTGGTCTCCCTGGTAGCGGTAGGAGAGGTGGAGCCAGGGAAGGACTGTTTGGTTTGTCAAGCATTCCATACACCCTGGGTACCAGTCCTGGTAGATGATGTTATGGCAGTAGCACTTAATCATAATTCATCCGACTGTCAGATCAATATGGGAGTACGGTTTATATGAAATGTATCTAAGGCAGCAGCTGCCAGTGGTAATCTCCCCGCATGGGCCTTGTTTGGTGGTTCATGGCCAAACCACAGGACAGACTGTGACATTGGCATTAGTAAATGGTATTACCCCCATTTCAGAAATATGACCCTAGCAGTATTACCTGTGAAAGGTAGCACCTGTCTATGTTCTGCAGGCTTGCCTGATTGTCCATTTTTTGGTCACACGCTGTGTATAAATGAGGTATGGACATTAGGCACGGGACTGGGCAGATGCACAATAAATAATATAACAGGCACACCGTCTCTTTGCCCTGCGATCCTGGGCACTGGCATATCTGCAGCTATCATGTGGGTATGCGGTAAGATGGAATACTCCAGCCTACCCACTTTGATTGTTAGTCATACCCGTCATCAATTTCCCTGGAAAGGATGTTGTACCCCAGCATTAACTATCCCATCTCTGGTCAAATATATACGTTCGCAGTTGACATCTGACAGAGCTAAAAGGTCTGTAATTAATGGCACCCCTAATAGGTATGGTGGGTATGTACTGGCCAACCCATGGACTAATCCTGGAACGAACGCGGGTGGGAGTTTGTTCCTGGGAGGAGGAACTACTGCAGCCCTTAATAAAATTAATGGTTTGGCATGGCAGGTACTTAATTTAGCCAATAGGAGTGACAACGCCATGGCATTACTCAATGATAAGGTAAATAAGATCCGTACCGCTGTCATGCAGAACCGCCTAGCCCTAGATCTCCTCTTGGCAAAGGAGGGAGGCATCTGCAAGGTCATTAATGAAACGTGTTGTTTTGACATCTCTAGTTACTATAACAGCATTACTGACATCATTTTGCACATGAAGACCGCTATTGCTGAGCCTCCACCCGCCGATGATTCTTGGTTCAGTTGGTTAACTGAGCTTGTCGGCCCTTGGGGATCTTGGCTCATAAACATATGTTTTCCCGTACTCCTGATTATTGTGTTGATTCTTGTTTGTGGACCCTGTTTATTGTCACTCCTGTCTCCTTTCATAACTCTCATTTCTACCTCCGTGATTAATCATGCTAATATTGCCTTGGTGCCTGCGTATGAGAAAGGTCTATATACTGATATGTGATTCCTTTGGAATCAAAGAGGGGCGTGTTAGATACTGGAGCCTTTCTGTCTTCAGGCACCCAATGCAAGGTCTCTGCCTATCAGCCATGACATGGCGGTTTGACCGCGAGCTGGTCGCCCGAGGTCATCCGCTCCCTCTTCTTGTCTCCTTTACCGCTCGCTTTCTCTTTCTCTCTCTCCCTGTCTCTCTTTAAGGACAGCAGTGGCTCATGACGGGCACGGGAACAGCTAGTGGCTCGTTCATGCAGAGAACATCTAATCTTTACTAACCTTGTTTCTTTCCTTTCTACATAGACCCTTAGAACATGCCTCACTTTTCCCCGTCATCCTGTAGATTTAGATAGTAGATATAGGACACATACATACTCTGTGCTTTCCTCAATAAAGTTGAACTCTCTTCATTCACTACCTTGGTGTCAGTGTCTCTTGACTTCCCCAGATCCGGCTACAGAGGACAGAGGGCAGAGGGTAACTTGGAGGAGATCGAAACTGAAGGACTTGTCACTTTGAACCAGTTCCTAACAAGAAGTACAAAATACATAAAGTCTACCTTAAACATTGATAAGTACAATAAGTACTAGAGTACTACTAGACCAGCAAGTAGTAAGTTGCAGTAGTTTAGCTTTGAGATCACAAGAGACCACACAAGCACCTGGGTAGCTACCTGCGAGAGAAGGGGCCGAATCCTTCGTATGTTACAAAGGAGAAATCTGAAACATGAGTTGAGAATGACAACTGGTTGTCCAAAGTTATGATCGTGATACTAGGGAGTTCTCAAAGGGAACTGTGAGGTTCTGATAAGGGCTGGGAGTACCCGGGATGTACAGAAGGTTGCATGTTAGCTAGGACAGCTAGCTGGCTCATTCGCTTTCTATCCATCTTAAAACTGCCAAAGTCTCGAAGTAAACATCACTAGTGAGTTATTCTACACATCTGGCATTAGCAGAGTGTTACAATAAGAACAGTTCACCGCAGCAGTAAAGCAATAAACACTTGTCTTATGTAGCTGACAAGCTCGCAAAATACACCAAGCCCGTTGTCATAGCAACCAGCACTTAGCTTGCTCGAACTAGCCTAGCTAAGATAGCCTTAATGGGCTAACAAAGACTCATTTCTACGCCAGGCGCACATACTACAAATGCATATTAGCTACATAACTGTTCAAATAAATGCGTGTATTACCATGCTATTCATTAATTTTCCTGTATGCACAACTGTAGACCGGGGGTTCTTTAACGTAATCCTCTTCGCCATTAGCTTAGCTAGCTAATAAAGCTAAGCTAGTTAGCCAGCCTAGCTAACTAACTGATATATTTCAATGTGGAGACGCAGTAAGAGTGTCTCTAATAATTTGAGTTTGTTTTCAGTCGGTACGTACACTCAAACGGTGTCATACAGTTATTGAATAAATCAGCAGAAGCTGTTATTAAAATAATTTTCTGCGTCCTTTCGAGGTCTTACCTTGACAGTGGTGAAGCTTAGCAGTGGTAACCTACATACGATTCGCATTAAATAAATTAAATACAAAAAAAAAACATATTTCTACGGTCAACCGAGAAGTCCATGTCTTTGTGAAATTTATTCTATGAGAATAATTTAATATTACTTGCTTTGGAAAAAGCAAACACTTCATGGCAAACTTAACGTGTGCAGGGCACAGTAATTGCTGTAGAAGACACACATGTATTTTCACAATACACAGGCTGTTCATGTCTGTTCAGTACATATGGTTATATTACACCTTGGTTATGTGTAATATGGATATAAATGTTAAAATGTTCTATTACAGAACACGACACCTGTTGCGTTTTATATTGGTAAATCTCTGATATGACCGCTGCAACATAAAGTTGCGGTTATAAGTACGTGAAATATTTTGATCGACTGAAATGTAGATGTAGGTACATGCAATATATTTGTGATTATGTAAATCATACAGCTATTCTTATTCTTATGGCTAGCTAAATAGATTGCAATTTCGTCATCTTCAAGGCATGGCATGGTGTTTATTCATTCTTTGGCATACAAAACGACGCCTTTTCACGTTGTGGAACTACAAATATGGCGGCCTTTTTTCTTTAGCGTTTGAATGACGTAAAAGCAGAGTCTCACCGTAAAGTCGGGCAGGAGGACCTGGACTCCTTTATTTCTTCGTATCTTCCGCCATCTAGCGGTCAATAACGGGTAGTCTTGAATTGATTTCTATCGCGTAATACTTTGGATATAAATGTTTAAATTTCCTGTTGCAGGACAGACAAAGTATAGTCAACCAGTTCTAACCTTTTGATAAAAACTTGAACTTCAAAGTAGGTGAATCTATTTCCTTAAACCAATCAGATCACAGTTCATTTACATAACATCAATGCTTTGAGTGCTTTAGATATGAGAACATCACAGTGATCTTTCTGCTCACACATCAGTCAGTCTATAATTCTGTATTATGTGTTTCTATAGCTTCCAACTTTCATGAGTTCCTTGAATCTGTGGAGAAAAGTGCAGACCAATGTAGTTTCTTATTTGTGAACATTTATACATTTATTGTAATTTCTTTATCATTTACATTTTTTATTACTTTTAATTTATAGACATAAGGACACAGAAAACAGTTCATATACTGAATGAATTGTTACAAGGTAATATTTTCTAGACTGTGTTTATCATATGTTCTTATTTCTAAACGTTAATGCAGTGTGTTAATCTGTCACACCGAGGCAGAAGGGGTGAATCTGATATACCCCTCTTCCATTGTCAACTATTCAGAGTCCTCCAGTGGAGCTCATACAACTAAAGAAACACATACAGAGGTCACTGGAGGTTCTAAATTACATCTAAAGTGGTCTAGTTGTGACGTTGCGAGGATAAGCAGGATGCGGGGACGAGGCACGATGAAACGCACTTTTATTTTTGCAAACATGCAAAACATACAACAAAGCTCAAACACTATGCACATCTCAAACACCAACACACGTACTCTGACACACGAGACATATATACACCCAAGCCGATTACACATAACAGAGAACAGGTGAACGACACGAGAGGGTGTGGCAACACAGACGAACACACACACACCAAGATGTTTGAGGAGGGGGCAGGGCCACAACATGACACTAAGCCTGTACACACTGTTCCAACACTACCCCGTAGGGCACCATCTCCATGGAAGTATATTTTTAAAAGCATGTTTGATAACCATATTTATACTGGAACGATTTAATCAAATGTGTTGTGTTTTTGTTCTTCTCTAAGACCTTTCGGACGCCGATATTCAGATTTGAGTCTGAGCAATTTGAGAAAGCCTCTGTGAGGGTTTCTGGGTGCTCTGGAGGAACACCCAGAAGTTGTACACCTGCACCATGCCTGAGACCCCTCTGCCCCTGACACAACTGCCCAGGAATGTGGGCATGTACCTAGACTATGAGGCTGGGCAGCTGTCTTTCTATTACATACTAACATATCTACATATTTATCGGAAACCTCTGGGAGAAGAAGCTGTATCCCCTCTTTGCGCTGCTGGACAGACACACTTATGACACTGTACTCATCAAAAGCAGCACCAGAGATGCATTGAGTCATATCCCACTACACACCTCTCAGGCCAGCTTGTTTGCACATTTTGTCATAAAACTTAAGATGTCAGTTGTTGCTGTTATATATAAAATTACCAAATTAAAAAATAGATAAATCAAAAAGTACTTGTGGCTAGACGAACACAGTCAATCACATAAACAAGATATAATGTCAGTAATGTTTGCGGCAGGTGTTTCAAATGTGCCCAGACTCATATTCATAAATATCCATGTTTCAACAGTTTGAAGGTGGCCATGACACTAACAGTCTGGTGGAAATTCCACAAGATATCAAACTCCACACTCACACGAACTATTCATTCTCCCATTTGGAACAATCCAGGCTTTACCATGATCAAAAATATTAAACTTTACATCTTGGATAGAAAAAGGCATTACAAACCTTAAACATATTTATCATAAGACTTCTTTCATGTCACGCCCACAACTAGCCCCAAAATATGGTATAGAAAGCCCCCAGTTCCTACAATACCATCAGCTAAGATCACCTATGTGTTCAAAAATCAATTCCGATACCTACATCCATATCAGAATTTATAAACAAACATTCTTAATACAAAAAACCTATTATCTAAGCTATACAAAATAATAGTGAAATCAAATCTCACAATTACCCTCCCATCGAGACAATGGGAAGAAGATTTATTACCAGCCTCCGACGCCGCAGTTTGGATTAAAATGTGTAATAATCATTACCACATGACAGCAACACTAACCTACAATGCATTCAGTACAAAATAATACAGAGTACATTATGCTACACATTGGATGTTTAAAATTGGTTTCACAAGCTCAGTAATCTGTACATACTTTACTCAAAACACAGCTGACGATTACATTCACACCACTTGGCAGAGCACACCTATCAAGCAATTTTGGCAAGTCGTCATCACCAACATATCCCATGCTTTAAATAACCATATCCATCCAACACCATCTTTATGTCTCCTAGGAGACATATCATCAACCAATATGACAGGATACTATGTATAACATTATTATATTGATATAATAAAAATATTATTGCAAAAAAACAACAAACAAAAAAAACATACTCATGAACTGGAAAACAAAAAATAATGTTAGTGTCACCCAATAGAAAAATCTATTGATAGACAATATATCAATAGAATAATTCTCAGAATTAATCAATAACAGAACCAATAATCTAGACTGGACACCTTTGATAAAATCCATACAGAGCGACTCAATAAACGCTAAATATCACACTCTAATACGTGTACATATACAATCCAACATACTTGTACTCACACATAACCACATACATATATATATATATATATATACACATACATACATACATACATACATACACACACGCACACACACATCATTCCTGTAATGGTGCAGATGGCGAATACTTAAAAATATTCTATATACATTTTGCGTTTGTCTGTTCATCTGTCTGTCTTATTTTTAATAATAAAGCTCTAAAGGTCCTCTGATGGGGGGTAATAAACGAATATATTTATTTCTCCAGAGTTCTATCTCTGAGAGAAAAAAAATGTCCTTTTACAAATTGCACCTTGTTGTGGACCTCGGCTAGGTTTACATTCCAAGTGATTATTTTAGAATTCAAGGGGAGGAGCTGCAGGAGTTGGAAGAATGAATTAGGAAAAAAGAAGTTATCAGAGCAATAGAGGAATTAAACATACGCAAGACTCCAGGAGCCGATGGTTTACCTGCTAAATTTCATAACGTGTGCATTAGTGAAATTGCTGATCTTCTAGCTGATGTTTTTAATGAAGCATTAGATGGGGGGCAATTGCATGATTCATTTTATCATAGTGTGATATCATTAATATATAAAAAAGGAGATCCTTGTAAGTTGGATAATTGGAGACAGGTTAACCCTATTGAACTTGGAGTACAAAATTTGTGCAAAAATAATTGTTAATAGGATGTCAGAAATATTGAATGATATCATAGAGTTGGAACAGATATGTGCGATAAGAGGAAGATACATGTGGGATAGTTTAGGAGTAATAAGGAGTTTGGTTACTGAAGGGTCTGAGAGGGATTTTTATATAATAGTAAAGGATCAGAAAAAGGCCTTTGATTATATTTCTAGAGACTACTTAAGGTGTACATTGGAACATTATGGTTTTCCAGAGAGGTTTGTAAATATGATTAAATTATTGTATAGTAAATCAAAAGTACAAATTAATGTTAATGGTGTGTTAACTGAAGATTTTGAAATACATAGAGGGGTTAATAGACACTTTGAAAAGTATGAAGTTGTGGCTGGAGCGAAATTAAATGAAAGTAAAAGTGAAGGGGTATGGAAAGGAGATGGGCAACCTGTACCAATAAATGTAGAAATAAAAAATGAAATTAAAATATAAGGTTTGATGGTAGTAAATGGTAGATGTAGCAAACGGAATTGGGAGAAGAAGGAGTGTGAAATTAAACTAGAATTGGGAAAATGGAGGGTGTCAAACTATAAGACTAGAATACAGGAGGTTAAGACCTTTGTTTTGTCGAAATTGTTGTTTTTGGCTACGGTTTTCCCTCCGGATGAGAAATGTATTAAGAGGTTGAATAAAATGTGTGTTCGTTTTATTTGGGGAAATAACAGAGAAGTGACAAAATGGGAAATTATGTACAAGTCGAAAGATAAAGGCGGATTAGGGGGAGTTGAGTTAGCTCGGAAATTAGAAAATGCCTTTTGCAAAAATGTAACGAAAGCTATATTTCGGAAAGCAATTTGGGCAGGAGATGTAAATCAGTGGAAAGAAAAGAGGCAAGTCAAGGAAACATGCTCCTTATTTTAAATTAGTATATGGAGATTTTTTGTTTAAATATAGGCAGCTTAATATTGATTGGAATAAGTCCCCAAATAAAATGATAGATAAAACAATACAAGATTGTGATTTTGGGGGAATGTCAATTATAAGGGTCTGACAGTGACAGAATGTGAAACCTGTGTTAAAGATGTGCAGTTTAAAAGTATCTCGGAAAATGTTCGAGATACTGCATGGCTTATATCTGTTGGAAGACTACCTGTACGATGTATTGTCAAATGGAGTTGTTTTGTTACAACAAAGGAATGTCCGATGTATAATTGCATAGCCGATGAAACGATAGAACATATATTACTGCAGTGCACAAGGGCTATTGAAATTTGGGAGAAAATGAAAGGTATTGGGATTAAATGGGATCGTAACAGGAAAAGTATTAGGTATGGAGTGTTTAATGAGCATTTGACTGAGAATGTGAAGGACCTTTGTTGGATGATTGTTTGTGTGACAAATTCGAAGATTTGGAAAACACGATGTAAGATGATTATTGAGCAATGTATAATACCTGCAGAAATAGTTTTAAACAGATTGCGTGTGAGTTAAAAAGGTTGAAGACGTTTGATATGAGAGGAAAAATTCCCTGGACTCTTTTGGACATATAAATGGATGATGTATACCTAATTTACAGATGTAAATTGTGTTGTTAATTATTAATGTATAGAGTGAAGGTAGTCTGTTCCCTCTGGTAGATATTGTTTGTGAGGTTTTTGTGATGGAGTGTTTGTATTGAATTGAATTGAATTTTCTTAATAAAGTCAATTTAAAAATGGAGAAAGGCGGTCTTAGAAACATTATTTATTTACGTGAGCTTCGAACGAGAGGGTGGGATCCATAACTCCAAGATCTTTAACCGTTAGATAAGATGTGATTGGGAGACCATTGAGGTTCATTGAGTAATTAGAGAGTGCGGACCTAGCTGACTCTGGGCCTAATAGAAACACCTCTGAATGTCTCCGAATGTTAGAAATTAATTAAAAATACTAATGTCAATGTATTTACGACACATGCATTTAAGACATGTAAGTTTTTCAATCACAATAAAATATGTTGTTGTATTTTTTGCATTATGCTTACTACAGAATTAACAGTCAAAAGTTCATTGACTTTGCATGCACAGTTGTAACTCTGCTTATTACTAGAACTGTGGCTAGAATCAAAATCAACGCTAGTGTCATTCCTAAATCCCCAATCAGCTAGTCGTGAAGTTAACATTCAAATAGAAAATAAAAATGCAGACTTCAGAATTAGTTAAATAGCTGAGGGAATAGAATAAATTATCCGTTGCTACCCCTGTCTTTTATCATCCCTCCATCCCTCCATCCCATGCTATCTTCCTCTATTATTTGCTTTTCTATTTTGTTCTGGTATCTCCTTATCTCTTTTTAAAAAAACATTGGCCAAAAGCAGCTGCATCATTACCTGGTTTGGGAACTGCATCACCTTTGACCGCAAGACCCTCCAAAGAATAGTGAGAACAGCTGAGAAGATCATTGAGGTCTCTCTTCCCTCCATCATGAACATCTACCTAACACGCTGCATCCGGAAAGCCACCAACATTGTGAAAGACCTCACACACCCCTCACATGAACTGTTTACCCTTTTGCCATCTGGAAGAAGGTACCGCAGCATCCAGTCCCGCACCTCCAGACTGTGCAACAGCTTCTTCCCAGAAGCCATTAGACTCCTGAACTCTGGCTGACTCCAATTCCAATTCAGATTCCAAAATGGGCACTTTTATACATGCTTATAGACAGTCACTCACACTCACACACACACACACACACACACACACACACACACACACACACACACACACACACGTACATACATACATACATACATACATACATATCTATACACACACTCACACATTGTTTTGCATTGGACTAGTGCTGAAGTCAAACGTCACACAAATAAACTATGCACTCCTGTTGCAGTCTTGCACATTATCCTACTTGCTGCTAGAGTACTGTACTAAACCAGCACTGTACTCTGAACTGTTCTGGCTGCTACCGGTGACTGCTATGTTCAGGGTAGCATATCACTGATTGCTATGCACAACTCGCTTTACATATGCCCAGTACTGTGTACTGGACTAAATTGCACTGTCTACTCATTTTCTATTTTGTATTTGTCCTGTCCTGTATTTATTATTGTTTATTTAATGTTTATTTAATGACATTTTGCACTATATTGGACTGTTTGCACTTGTGTAGCATGTTGTCTGTTGCACTGTTGTTTTCAGGTTGCACCATGGTCCTGGAGGAACATTGTCTCATTTTTATTGTGTACTTGTATATAGCTGAAATGACAATAAAACCTCTTGAACTTGAACTTCAACTTAAAGTCCCTCCAGACAGGCCAAGCCCTACAGCCTTGTACTGGGCCGCAGGATCAAGCAGCGCCTGTGGGAAGCGCTCTTCTGTCTGACTCTGCGAGAGGAAGTGAAGCCTGATGGACAGTTCGACGTGACTGAGAGCTTCTCTACTCCAATTTTCAACAGCTTCGTGCCGCACTTTGAAGTGGACATGAGTGGAGAACCCATGCCTGAACAGCCTAAGAAGAAAAGCCGAAGACACTGACTTTATTATTATTATTGTGATTGTTATTGTCATCCTTGTTTGCATTATTACTATTATTCTTATTATTATTGTGATTGTTGTTATTAACTTTTTATATTCTATATGTAGAGTTTCTGTATTGTTTAAAATTTGTTTAAGCTTTTCTTAATTTTAAATTTAGTCAATCAGTCTGTCCCTTGTAAAATAATTGTGTAATAGTTCATGAGATGTCATTGTAATAACATTTGAAAATTATTTTGCATTATAATAAATTTACTGTAAATAACAATAACTTTAAATGTTTAAGGTGTGGCATCTTAAATAAATTGATAGAACTGTACATCTTTTTTCTAACGTTACAATTCGAGTCTTAATTTACATCCCTTATCAGTGGAAGATGCACTTGCTCACACCTTTCCTTTAGATTCCTTTTGTACACACTACAGACTGTGACCATGAGATGCTTGAATGAAAATTGAACATTCACCCTTGTGTATGAGTGCTGAATGTTAGCTAATGCATCATGATGAGCCTATCCTTGTTGAGTTACTTACTGAGATCATTCTCATAGCAAGTTCATTACAGCTTGTGTACTTGTTGTAGTGCAGTGAGCAGTTTCAATCTTAGTTACAATCTTAGTTATCAAAGACTCATTCCACCCAACCACAATACATCAGAGAGCTGTTTTGCATGTCAGTGCATCTTCACCTTGAACCACAAAGTTAAATAGCTTTTAGGCCTGGTTCAGGCTTCAGTTCTTACTTCACAGTATTCTCACTGCTGAGCTGAGTATAGAATTCATTTTGTGAAAATAAATGTTTTCCCTCAGAATAGGGAGACATATCTAGAGTTGTGGGGCACAGCAGAACCACTTCAAACTGGCAGTATTTGAGTGCTGTCATATGGCAGATTAGGTCTAGTGGAGCTCATTTGATGGTGCAGATAAGAAATTTGGGTAACATTACTGAAGGGCACTGTTCAGAGTGCTAGATGACTCCCACATAAGCCCTTAATGACAATTGACATAAACATACTTGAACATTTATAAATGCTTATGCCAAAAAGCATCAGCTGACATTAAAAGCTGCTTTTGACATCTTTGATATCAAGTTAACATAACTAAATCAAGTGGCACATTTTTGGTAAGATTAGGAGATGTAATAATGCTAGGTGGGGAGAAATTACATCACACATTATAACAACTGACTTTGCAATTATGTGGGGGTTTTTTCAACTAAAATAAAATTACATTTTAACAAAATGTTTAATTAATAAAATCTTTTATTCTTTAATCCTTTAATGAACCATCATGTTCTTCAGGTCAGTGAAGACCTGCCAAAAATACTGCGGGTCATTGTTAATCTGCAGCATCTTGCCACTCATGCGGTTAGCAATGTCCAGGGATCGGGCCCAGAAGGCCCCTTTGTTTTCCTCCACCAGGAAAGCTTTGGCTGGGTAGCTGATCTCCTCACACATGTAGGAGCAAGACACATACAAGCATGTGAGCAGAACGGCCTGCAACCCCTTCTTGGTGGCCACCTCAGCTGAAATGATGTCACGGCACAGCATGAAGAGAAAGACCACGGTGCTTGGAATGAGGAAGCATTGCTCCTGCCGTTCTGTCAGTGTCACGTAGCGGTCCACAATGCGCAGCCACTGCACGGGCTCCTCAGCAGTCAGGTCCTTCAGCAGGCAGCAACACCGGCACAAGAACGCACCCAGTTATGTGAGCAGCTCGCTGGTGGAGGACTGCATGAGCAGTCTAGGCATGCTTTCAGTGCTGGCCTGGCCCAGCCTTTCAGGCTTACTCGCAGTGGCGGACTGGGTTAAAGAAACATCACAAAAGACAGTTCACAACTGGAACCAGATTATGAGTGATAACAGTGGGCTCAACACCTTCCTGTCTTTTGTCCTCATGTTGGATGATAACGGTACTCACAGTAACTCCATCCAGGCCATCGCCAGAGGCAAGCTTTATGGACCGCTTTGTCTTGGGTGACAGAGCTTTGCCAGAAGAGCAGGGTAAAGAACTGGCATTTCTTGACTCTGGTCTTCTTTTTCTTTTCTATCTGAGATGCTGTCAAATCCAAGACCCCAGAATTCTTAACACAGATTGGTATGGACAATTCACTACCCATATTGTATGGACTATTTCGGATCAAGTGGAATGTGAACAGAAGAGAGTAAGGTGGAATTAGTATTTGCGGAGAAAAACGGTATATCGATATTAGTACATCCATGGCTTATTAAATTCCATTTAATTAAATTCCATTACATCCATGTTTTATTAAATTCCATTTAATTAAATTCCATTTAAATTCCATTATGTATTCAACACTGGCTACAGATGTTATGTAACAGTCACCTCAAACGCAATCCACACGCTGTCTTTTCCCCTTTACCGGCACGCGCGCACTTAAACGTTCCAGTGGAGCAAGGAGTGAGCATAGTTTAGAACATGCCATGCTGATCCTTGCGTTCCGTGGATCAATGCCTTTGGGACAAATATGTTAAATATGTCATACATGAAAATGTGTGTGCTGGTTTTCTAATCAAACAGCAGGCTCCAATGGATAGCAATGCTGACTACTTTAAAATGCACCCATTCTCTTGTTTGACAGCACTTGTTAAAAGGGTTGAACAGAACAAATGAGGGCTGACGTTCAGGTAGTCTGCCACATTAATGTCTAAAGAGCCAGTCACAAAATGCGACAAAATCTGTTCCTCTTTGGCTAAATTGACTGACACTGAACTTTAATTTTTCTGTTGAGTTATCGTTAGCTAGCTAGCTTTGCGAATGAACCTAGCTTGACTATCATGTTAGTGTTTTATTTTCTTTATTTACTATAATTTTATAACCAACTAATTGTAGCCAGCTTGCTGTGAGACACCAGATCTAAAATAATGGACCTGCTGCGTTGTATTTGTAGAAGCAATGGCAGATATGACGGGAAACTCGCTAGTGCACCCGGGTTACCTTGCCTACTGATGAAAGTACAATCGACCATGGCAGAGACAGAAAACTAGCAATCTAGTTAGTTATCTGATAATATAACTTTACCCCTCTAATATTAAGGGATTACCATCACAGATGCCTGTATGTTCAGAAAACCCATCCCCAATTAGATAGTTTTAAGATTAAATATTCAAATAGAAAATAAAGATGCAGACTCCAGAATTAGTTGACGAGAATAGCTGGTCCCGTGCTTTATTGCAACTTAAATATAAACATGCTTTTGAGGGACCCTCCGGAGAATGTCTGAGGGGTACACAAGAGTTTAATCCTTATAAGCTTTTTCAAGGGCAATTATGTAATCAACCCTCCTTTTTTTCCATATTGTTCTTTGAAGTTTCCACCATTATACTCAAATTACACATGACATTATAAAAGCTAGTCACCTATGAACCTGCGGGCTTATATAGAAGGGAAAATAAACTATGGACTATTCGTGCTCTGCATTCTTGCGTATTTATTTATTCTAGGCTGTACTTAACGCAGCCTTAAAAACATGGGATAAAAATCCCCATGTAACACAATTCAGGTTCTGTCTAAATACATGGCTAGCTAGCTAGTTATTTTACAATCCCATTTAGCACATATATCGTCACGAATGTCCTGAACAAAAGGCGCTGTACCTAATCCCCATAAATGACATATCTCTCACTGAATAAAAACTTGTATGCTTCAACAGTATACAGTGGGAGAAATGGCGATCACCTTTAAAAGGATTTCTTACTGTAGGCCTATTATAAACAACATGGAGGAAATTAAAATAAAAATACTTGAGTCAGACCGTGGGCACAGGCTGCTAATAAATCAGGGAAATGAAACTGGATGGACTGCTTAATTTTGTAACAACACAACATTTATGGTGACAAGGATGTTTCACACATACACTCTTAAGTGATGCTGACCTCAATATTCATATTTCACATTGTTACTGTAACACTATAGATGAACCTAAACCTCACATTCTCGTCACGTTGATAAGCTTTTTGAAAGATGCTTTTTATTTTCCATGACAATCACGGTAAGTAATCCGTTAGGAAGCTAGGTCGGGGTGTGATACACTGAGGGATATCCGTAGTCTCCCTGGCTACTAATGCGCAGCGTTGTCCCTTGGGACCTGTGGGGGAATAAATTGGGAGACACAATGATGAGGAGCAGGTGTCTCCAATCAGTAATCGGGCGAATGAGAATGGGGTAGACGGTAAATGGTACGGCCCCCGTCTGACGTGGGTGTCTTTCGGTGGTGGACCGGACAACCATGGCAGAACCCCCCCCCAAAGACCCCGCCAGCCGCCTGGAGCGGGGCGGGCCTCCGCTGGTGCGGTTGGTGGAAGGAGGCAATGAGGCCAGGGTCTAAACTCTGGGAGGCCTGGATCCAACATAAAGAGTAGAGATGATTGGAGAGAAGAGAGGAGAAGAGAGGAGGAGAGAGGAGGAGAAAGGAGAGGAGAGAAGAGGAGAGGAGAGGAGAAGAGAGGAGGAGAGAGGAGAGGAGAGGAGAGGAGAGAAGAAGAGAAGAGAAGAGAAGAGAAGAGAAGAGGAGGAGAGAGGAGAAGAGAGGAGAGGAGGGGAGAGAAGAAGAGGAGAGAGGAGAGGAGAGGAGAGGGCTGGAGAGGTTAAAATGAGAGAAGAGCAGAGCAGATGACCCTGATGCCCACCCAAGTGTAAGTAAATAAAAGTAAATAAAAATAATAAAAAATAAATAAAAGCATCACTTTCCTAAATTTTGGTCACAATATCTGTACTTGCCTTTATATAACAGCACATATATTTGTGTTTATATTATTATGATTATACTTTATTAGTCCCTTATAATAATAATTTCATCTCATGGGTTAATGAATTTCTTGTCCCACGGGTAGATTTGGTCCCCTCCAATGTTCTGTTCATGGCTACGGCCTTGCTAGTGTGAGTACCTGTAGGGGATAACTTGACGTTTAGTCTCCCATGCTCTTCCATTTGATAGATGATGAAATCGGTCACATCTGCCAAGTCTGTGTACTGTCTTACAATGATTGATGAATGTCAGGTCATTCTTTTTCAGCTGATAACCCAAAATGGTATAAACTAAAGTTAGAAAAATTTATTTATATCTTACAAAACTCAGATTTTGGAACTCATGTTATTTGAGTTCAAGAACTGTCAGAGACCACAACAGATACCACTACACCTTCCTGTAACATTTTTAAATGTGCTACATTCTAGATGATGTTTTCATTCTCCCCAGAGTATGGAGTTCTTTACTATGGTGCAGAGCCCTTAAAGGGACAAGGCATAGGGAAAAATGATTCATGTTTTGCGTTCTCTCGCAAATGTTCTTCTACATTTACTATGTTTCAAAAAATGCTAAATAAATTCAGCATATATAACTTTCAGCTTTAGCCTCATAAAATTCCCAAGAGCTTCATGTAGCTTACATCTGGTCACGTAGTCTATAGCTGGTCATTTCACTAAGGAGAACTAACAACTAAACTGGCACTTTCTCAGTACCGCATCCAAAAGATTCCAGTCTTCGGCATTACTTCTAACATTATTACCATTTGTCTATGAACTAACCATGTTAGTAGGTAAATGTCATATAAACAGCAGCTTCAGCTATTGTTATTGTAACACAGCATAGCAGGATTTTATGTAACTGTAATAAATGTCTCTCTGTAACTAATAGAATTACAGTTAGACATCTATATATGTCTAATAGAACTGTAGTAGATTGTATAACTGTAATCAATGGTTTTTACATATTTTCATGTGAAACCCATTTATTACTATTTCTCACAATTCTTGATTCACCAAAACTAATGGGCCAAATTTCTGATTTACATTCAATTTTAAATTTTTACTTTTTGTAAACATAGTTCTCCTATATTTGGGCTTGGACTCTGACATTTGTAAAGCTGCTTTGTGATAACATCTGTTGTCTGTTACAACAGACAACATCTGTTGTAAACAGCACAACGCTGTTTTGTTCCGCTCTGCACGTCTCTGAAAGGCAGGTGAGTTAATCTCCTGGAAACATAAAAGCATGACCCTAAATCTTTCACTTTGTTCTTATATGCGAGTTGTCAATAATTCAAAATTCTTGTTAAAACTCTGGAACTCTGTTGCAGCTCAGTCTCTCTGTTTTGCATTGCCAAATCGCTGGACAGAAGTATGTCCAGCTTTGACATCCAGCTTTGGCTTTTGCCCTGCGCTGACCAGTACCGCCAGCAACCACAACACATGTGGAGACGTAATCCTCTTTAACTACTTGTCCTTCCTCCATGAATATACACTCAAAACTCCAGTTTAGAGTGGTTAATGGCACTTACGCCAGCGCACTGTACCGGTTTGTTCACCTGTAGTCAGAGATGCATGGACCCGTTGGTGCATATGCGTAACTCGGAGCAGGTGCTGCTCTACAAGGTTATGCTGCTGCTTATTGTCACTCTCTCACGACCACAAGCCCTCATCTACTTTAACAAGGCAAAGTCACTGATAATGTAATAACAAACATGTTTGACAAAATACTAGGTCATGGTTTGCAGTCTGAAGTACTTCTGACCTGCTGAGAGTTAGCCTGATTTGATTTAGCTTGTTCTTAACCTTTGTTTAGTATGTTACGTAAAAGCTCACTCATTAGGGTTTTTTTTTAATAGGCTGTAGTAATTTCAGGAGCTCAGGCAGGGGCATACTTATATTTATGAGTGGCTATGCAACACCCACTGAAATAAAAGCTGAGGATGTCATTGCAGAGGTAGGAGGAGCCAGAGCAGAATATTACATTGCTTGAATAGTGGCTCTGTATGCCCTGGGGGTATTATTGAAACCCAAAGGCTGGGGAGAGAGAGAGAGAGAGAGAGAGAGAGAGAGAGAGAGAGAGAGAGAGAGAGAGAGAGAGAGAGAGAGAGAGAGAGAGAATGTGTGAACATATTCTTGTCACGGTACGGCCCCTCCCCCCAAACGTCTCCCCGTGTGCGTTTGCTTGTGTGTGTGTGTGTGTGTGTGTGTGTGTTCATCCGTGTGGCCACGCTCCCTTGTGTTTCACGCCTGCCCTTCGTTATGTTGTTATTGTTTGCGTATATAAGTCCTTTGTGTAAACGTTAACGTTGTCAGTGTTTGATCCCACGATAGCCTTATTGCTACGTTGTCTTCCATGTCTCTAAATAAACATCGTTGTATGCATCATGGCTCCTCTTTTGTATCCTGCCAATCCTCCCTGCGTTACAATTATGATAAAATTTGATAAAATACAAGATCATAGTTTGCAGTCTGAAGTACTTTTGACCTGCTGAGAGTTAGCCTGATTTGATTTAGCCTGTTCCTAACCTTTGTTTAGTATGTTGCGTAAAAGCTCATGGAAATATTTCAGATGTAACATACATGTAACTGACCTAGTAGAGCAAAATTACAGAATTTTAAGGAGGAAGTGACGTTCTTGGGGCATATCATTAAGGGAAATACACACAAGCTGTCTCAAAACCGACCACAAGCCATAATTTCGCTACCTAAACCATAGTGGCATACTCCCATCTTACTCTTTTAGTCCCACACGCAGTACACCGAATACTGCAGGACCAAAGAGTGTCACACTTCTCAGCCCAGTGGTAGCTGAGATACCACACCACCCTCTTAGATATGCCTAATATAACTGTCAAAAGGTGTATAACACTGAACCCAGCTACACTCCTTCCTACGGAGGAGGATGGAGATCCACAAGACTGCACAGCAATCTTAGCTGAAGTATATATACCGCGGGTTGATCTCTTTGAAGAAGCCATAAGTAACCCAGACCTATGCCTCTATGTGGATGGGTCAGCATGCAGGGACGACACAGGGGTCAATAGGGAAGCATACGCGGTAGTAACAGATCATGAAATACTTAAAACAGAAGTATTACCATCCTCCTATTCAGCGCAGGCTGCTGAACTAATAGCACTGACGGAAGCATGCAAACTAGCTGCAGACAAAACTGTTAATGATTTTGGAGCCATATGGAAACATAGGCAATTCCTGACAAGCTCGGGTAAATATATTAGACATCGCCATCTTGCTAGAAGCCATTTTGCTGCCAAAGACAATTGCAGTTGTTAAGTGTGCAGCTCACAAGACTACAGAAGACCAAATCAGCAAGGGGAATAATTTTGCAGATAGAGTAGCAAAGGCAGCTGCAACTAAAACCGCTGTGCAAGCAATACAGGAAACCGCTGCTACCCCGCAGGCCACATTATGGGAGATTCAGTCAGGGGCTACCGCCACCGAGCGGACCAGGTGGAGATAACTAGACTGCACAGTGTACAATGGTGCTTGGACACACACACCTACAGGCAAACCTTGCCTACCCAAATCATACGTGCAGGGCCTAATCAGAATTGCTCATGGGCGTAGCCATATGAGCAAAGGGGGAATCGTGGACAGCATATTAAAGTACTGGTTGAGTTGGAACTGTGTTGAGTAGGGTGTTAAAGGCAAGACCTACCCTTTCGACACTCGGAACCATCAAGAAACCCATAAGATGGGTGTGTTGGTGCTTGTGATACTTGGGGTCTGGCATAGTGTCCACTTGAGTACATCCGAACGTATAACCTGGGATACCTCCTCCTCCAGTTATTGGACCAGGTTAAACAACGGCTATTTTAGCACCTCTAACAAGGAACAAATCCCATGGTATCAAGCCTTCAATAAGCCAGTGCAGCAGACAATTACAGGTCACCTAAGAGAAAACACCACAAAGCAGTATCAAATCATTAGGGTTCCGTCTGATTCTTATGATTATTCTGCAAACAGAAAATATGTATGGGACATCAGAACTGATAGTGAAGTTAAACAGTCAATCTTACTATTGCCAGTGCGCCCGGGGATGGAAATGCCATTCAGGTAACGTTACGAAGAAACTGGAACAATCCCAATGGTAGCTATCTGTGCTGTATAGAAAGGGTGGGGGCTGACATTTGTGTGCCACTGACACATGTAGCACTGCCACATAGAGAAAATCAGACACAGCTAACACAGTCAGAACATAGACTGCATATTAACATGGATGAAGAATCCCACGACTTATCAGAAGACTTGTTACCATTTCAGGGTCCCAACGCCATTGAGGCAGAACGATTAGCAGCTAAATGCCAACAAAATACAGCGTGTATGTCAGTCATTGTGCATGCCCAACATATCGAGCAAGAGTGCCTGGTGTGCCAGCATACCAGTGTTCCATGGACTGTAATCCCTCTGAAAAACGCAGATGTAGGAGAAGTGAATATGACAATCTCTATGTGCCAGGTTATTAACCAGACCTCAAACTGTCCCAGTCCCACTAACCCTGCACCACCAAAAATGATGCTGCATGTGGCAGCTAGTAAGGGTGAGATATTTGTATAGCAGATGAAGCAGCAGGTGCCGGAAGGCTGGTCCAGATGCGTCGACTATGTGCAGGTGCACAGCAATGGCACTTGCAGTGACTCCAATAGCAGTTCCCTCTGGAATTGTTCCATGACAACCCTGCAGGGATATTGGAATGTAATGTGGGTCTGTGGTTCGGTGGCCTATGGTGAATTGCCACAGAACTGGACTGGTTGTTGTTATCCAGCTGTAGTGCGCCCAAGGACACAGGTGTATACACTTCCCCATGCCAAGCAGCACAGGGTGAGGAGAGACATAACCAGCACAGACTATTGTGGTAGAATTCTGAGGGACCCATGGACCACTCCGGGTGAAACCATTGGTTGGTCCCTTTTCCTGGGCGGTGGCACAGTAGCAGCCCTGCAAAAGATCAATGGCTTAGCTTATCAGTTACTGCAAGTAGTTAATGACACCTTAGCAGCAATAGGTGCCTTAAAGATAGAACAACAAGTGATAAGGGCAGCAGTGCTTCAACATAGATTGGTATTAGATCTCCTAACCATGAAGGAAGGAGGAGTGTGCAAAATGATTAACACTTCCTGCTGTTTTTACATTCCAGATCTCAGCGCTAATATTGCTGATTATATGAATCATGTGTGATCTGCCTTCACTCCGCAGCCTACAGTTCCAGGTGGATTCTGGGACTGGCTGACGGCCTGGTTGGGCAGTTGGGCAGCGAACCTAGCAGCTGTAGCGTTGCCCATTCTGCTACCCATTCTTCTTCTTCTTCTGTGTTTACCTCCTTTTTTGTCATTGCGTGTCAGACGTCTTTCTAGTGTGTTCACCATGCCAGCGCTCAGCGGTCATGCCAATGACCAACCCCAGCTCTGTGAAGACATTCCGCTCCCCAAGATGGGCGGTGCCGGTGATCCACATGAAGACATCGTAGTGCTATTTGCTGAATAAATGTGTGATAATGTGTGATATAGAATAAAAGGGGGAAATGTTGTGGAAATTTACTTTGCTTCATTTTGTGGAAATTTACTTTGCTTTATTTTACTTTGCTTTATGTTTCTATAGTCACAGCATAACAGTCTGCAGATAAGCGTGTGAGTCAGGGACTCCAGCTGCTCACATACCGTTCTAACCATAGAGATAGAAGAAGCCTTCAGCGCTCAGGCTAACCAAAACATGAATTAGCAGATACTCTGTAGGAGTCGTTTTTCTTTTTTTCTCTTTCTTCTGTTCTGTGTATAAGGGGAGGGGGACCGTACTGCGGGTCAGTCCTCTTACTCTGTTATACAGGGGACAGAACTCAATAAACTTTTACTCTTTACTACTCAATGCATAAAGCTGTCTGTGTTTGATGTGCTCTCATTTTCCCACCACATCCATTTAGCAGTACTTCTGAATAACCGAAATGGCTTAAAACAGCTGAGGGGATGTTTGAAACTGAGTGATAAGATGTTCAGCAATTTATATATGATAATACAAGGCAGTAAATTAAATTTGGCTGAACTGGACAATAGTACCTGGCATGAAAAGTATGTCGTAGAAAGAGTAACAAAAAACTCAACCTCTCACCTCGCGCTCTGAGATGTCTTCGTCACTGTCTGTAGTGTCCTCTAGGATACTTCTGCCCTCACTAAAGTGTGTCAACCTGACCGGGTCAAACATCTCTTGAACATAATAACTACACAATGGAAAATCAGCTTCAAGTGCTGCATTGAGCAAGAGTGCACTGTAAATGGCCAGATATAAATGGCAATGTCAGTAGTAAATTTATATATGCAGTCATGGAACAGGACCTAGCTGTAGAGCACAGCTTTAAGGTGCATATTATGATGTGCTCTTACCAATCATCCTCCTGGCTGTGTCTTGCTCTTTTGGCCAAATGTTTCTCTTCCAAAGCAGACAGACCAGACTCGCTGCATATTACTCTGTGCACTATAAATAAACCACATGTATAATGCCTTGTAAACAATGGAAGAAGGGAAATTTGAACTGTGACTACTCTGTTAAAGGGGCGGATAAGGCACCCCACCCAAACCCCCGAAAGCTGTTCTGTTATCCCTAATTGCTATGCAATAGTCCTGTGATTAACTCAAAGGCTGGAGAAGTTTCACCTTTCTCTATTTGAATCCTGAAGGCTGTTCGGTTCCGTCGCCCACAATCCATCCTGTGTAATTAAACATTCACATCATAACTCGACACCGTGTAATAGGGCAAACTCACTCGGATCGGGGAAAGGATCACAGACTACCTGTACTGCTGCTGCAACTCTGCGGCCATTCCAACAACATCCACATACATTCCAGCAACATCCTATTATAGGACACAGTGTATCTGGCTTAAGTACACCCATTTAATAGCATGTTGGACCTTCTTTGGCCTCCAGAACTGCAGCAATTCTTTCTGGCATAGTTTCCACTATATGCTGAAAATACTCTGCAGGAATCTTGGTCCAATCTTCATAGGATATTTTCTCTCAAATTACATAGAGGGACTGACATGTTCTAAACTGCCTGTTATACCTTTACCCAGGGATGTTCTATAGGATTAAGATCTGGGGACTGTGAAGGCCAGGAAAACATTGAAAATTTGCTGTCTTGATACTGGAACAAATCCGTGATTATACAACCCTTGCGGCAGGGTTTCTTGTCTTGTTGAAAGTGTCCTTCTGCCATAGTTTAAGCAGCTGCATGAAGGGATGCACTCGGTCGCAATACATAGGTAAGCCCTTCTGTTCAAACATCTACTGATTTCAGAGGACCCATGGTGTGCCAAGAAAACATTCCTCACACCTTTATGCCACCTCTACCAGCTTGAACTGTTGACACCTGACAGGAAGGACTCTTTAATTCATGCTGCTTATGCCAAATTCTTACCCTCCCATCATCATAGTGCAACAGAATTTTGGATACATCTGACAAGATGATGTTCCACTGTTTAGTTTTCTGCTCTTCTGCCCACTGGAGTCTTGCCGTTCTGTTTGCCTCAGACAGCAATGACACTCGAACAGATCATCTGAACAGGTCATCCAAATGTGCTAAGGTGATGACCTGTGCATTCAGACATGTTAGTTGGAGCAACAGCATTGTATCTGGCTGCAATTTGCTTGACTGTGCACCACTTGATCATCAGAATTATTCTTGATGTCATCCTCCTTTGATCCCTTTCAAAATATTGGTCCTGGTTAGTCTGGTCCATGCCTCGTTCGCAGTTCGCTTCGCTCAGACCACTTGACTTTCCCATTCTAATGTTTACATGGCGTTTTTTGCAATTAGTCAAAACTGACCTTTCATGACCTTCATTATAAACTTTTCTAAGCAGTCATGACCTCACCCTGTCATAATATTTACTATCATATCTTCCCTGTGTCCAAAGTGATCTCATGGCAGGAATTTTCTAGCCAACCATTTCTAAGTCAAGCCAATTCAAGCAGAAATGCCACTGAGAGTGTTTCTGATGAACTCCTGTCATTGTACTAATTCGGTAAGAAAGGGTTAACTACATAAAAATAAAAGTGAATGACTTAAAAGTTTGATCATTTTAACTGAATCTATATTTTATGGAATGGTGTAATTAACCTTCATTATAAACTTTCCTTAGTCGTCATGGCCTGTCCCTGCCAGAATATTTACTATCAGATTTTCCCTGTGTCCAAAGTGATATCATGGCAGGAATTTTCCCAAGTGTTTACATTAAAGGAATCTGACTATACTGATTACTCTTTGCCAGCTAACAGCAAATAAAAGATGCTGGATTTTGGATTATGTGAGTATATAACACGTGACTGTGTTTGTGTCAGAGAAGGGAGAGGAGAGGCTTTGTCTCCAGCCTCCCGCTGCTTGCCGCTGTTCAGCTTCTCACTCCTGAGATCCTTCTCGTTCTCCTTCTCCCCATTGCGTCCCACTCCGCCAATGCTGCTGCAACTTCAACCGCTGACAAAGTGCACCAGCTCAAAGCGTGGTCTAGAGCCAAATTTCAACACGGGCATCTTCCTCATTGGCTCATCTCCTCAGAGGGGCAACACATGCACAGTTTCAGCTCCTATCGATGCCCACATAGAACCTTATAAAATCAAACTGACAATGACAAGGAAACCATATTTTCAACACCTCCAGCACAAGTAGTAGTTTTTAGCAATGCACTACTTTTAGTGGTTGTTGAGCATCTGGAAAGAATGCAAGTCACCAGGGTAACATCATCAAGAAGCCCTTTTAGACTTACTTCCATCAGATGAATTCGGCCTCTTTTTTGCTTCAGTATTTGGGACTAATTCGTAGGAGGGCATTTTGCCAACATGAATCCCCTCTGCCATGTCATGCACTCTCTGCATCAGTTGTGGGCCATACCTGCTAGACCAAACATTTACATTCTGAATACTTTGGCTCAAGTTGTTAAAATCTTAGTATAAAAATCAACACTTTTATCTGTATCTTAATTTCAGGCTGATTTAACAAGTAGATAAGCTAACGTAGTGAGCGGTTGTCTTGGCTTGTCCTAATGGCAGTCAGGGGCCAAAACACTTACTGTAACACTTTATACTTATGACACACTTTCCTTAACTATTACAGATGCCGTTTAACAATGTTCTATTTTTAAAATATGGAAACAGCAACTCAGCACATAAGGCGTTAGACCATACCTGCATGCTAAGAACACATGGTTCACTCAGACCATCGATAGAGACAACAGCTGATCTAAGTCTCTTGCTTCGTAATTTTCAACGTGCTTGTTTATGAATAACTTTCGAGCTAACCACTGCTTATCACTTTCAAAGTGTTGTCAGAATTTATTGATATGAAAGGCTCTCGTCATGCTGATAATTGTCTGGTAGGACCAACTGACAACGTTATTGCCCCGACATACGCCCGGTGAGAAAAGCATTGTGGGAATTTCAAATATGGCCTGTGCAATGCTCGGTTTGCCTGCTAGTGCCTTCGAGCAGGGAACCTCCAGCTTTGTTCACGTTCTGCCCAGAAATCTATCCGCTTCAAGATTGGTCTAATGGGCCAGTCATTGCTCATCCTCCGCCGCTCTTGTTCAGTCGGCAGAGGGTGGATTTTCGTCCTGCTCTGTCTCTGTCCCATTGTCAAATGCGCTAACATTTGCTGAACTTGAATCTTTTTAATTCTATGGCAGGGGTAACATTCCAGAACTGTTGTCAGTGTAGATCATTTGAATAAATGACTGTTCTGTTTGCCTGCTACGAGCTGCCATAGCTGCAGGTGTTTGGTGACTAGACCAGTCAGCATGCAGGAGTCTGCCTATGTTCAGTTAGAACAGGCATCAGTAAGACAAGACTCGCTGTACTCACTCATTATCTTAATACTGTTCATTAAATTAAGTCAGCGGTTTATATTGAGTTTACGTCATTTGGTACGACGACTCTACAGTCTTGAATTGATTTATGCAGTGTAATATGGATATAAATGTTAAAATGTTCTATTACAGAACACGACACCTGTTGCGTTTTATATTGGTAAATATCTGATATGACCGCTGTAACATAAAGTTGCGGTTATAAGTACGTGAAACATTTTGATCGACTGAAATGTAGATGTATGTACATGCAATATATTTGTGATTATGTAAATCAAACAGCTATTCTTATTCTTATGGCTAGCTAAATTGATTGCAATTTCGTCGTCTTCAAGGCATGGCATGGTGTTTATTCATTCTTTGGCATACAAAATGACACCTTTTCACGTTTTGGAACTACAAATATGGCGGCCTTTTTTTCTTTAGCGTTTTAATGACGTAAAAGCAGAGTCTCACCGTAAAGTCGGGCAGGAGGATCTGGACTCATTTATTTCTTCGTATCTTCCGCCATCTAGCGGTCAATAACGGGTAGTCTTGAACTGATTTCTATCGCGTAATACTTCGGATATAAATGTTTAAATTTCCTGTTGCAGAACAGACAAAGTATAGTCAACCAGTTCTAACCTTTTGATAAAAACTTGAATTTCAAAGTAGGTGAATCTATTTACTTAAACCAATCAGATCACAGTTCATTTACATAACATCAATGCTTTGAGTGCTTTAGATATGAGAACATCACAGTGATCTTTCTGCTCACACATCAGTCAGTCTATAATTCTGTATTATGTGTTTCTATAGCTTCCAACTTTCATGAGTTCCTTGAATCTGTGGAGAAAAGTGCAGACCAATGTAGTTTCTTATTTGTGAACATTTATACATTTATTGTAATTTATTTATCATTTAAATGTTTTAATTCTTTTAATTTATAGACATAAGGATACAGAAAACAGTTCATATATGTATAGTACATCAATCAATGTATAACACTTTTAGTACTTAGTATATGAATCAATGTATAATATTTGGACTGCTTTAACACCAGTACAAAAGTTTAATATAATAAAGAAATAATGCACTGTGATTACGTGTGGCGGCACGAGTGCCGTAGGGCGAGGGGCAGGACGCACAGACTCCACTGACTGGGACGAACATTTATTAACATAAATGACAGCGGCACTCATGTATTAGAAACAATAAACATGGACCTGAAACAAATGAAGTTAAACAAACATAATACACAAGAATACATCTAACATAAACACGTTACATTCAGACATTACACCGACAATGACCAACACCCTGTACACTTTAACACGGGTTTATATACATTGAGACGAACAAGGTGCAGGTGTGGTTGCAAACACAGCCCTCCCACTGAACGTGGCAGGCCAAACCACATGACTCGGGGGAGGCTAACATTCCATGACATTATGCTTCATCTTGTAAAAGCTTTACATGACTGACAATTTCAGCTTTTTCAGAGGACCTATTTAATTCTTTCTTACATTGTACTTCTTTCCATTCCTAGTCTAATCTTGAAATAAATTTAATTTTAATGGAAGTCTTCATAATGTGTGTTTCAGGTTATGCAAATACTTTGGGAGTTGTTTAAATCAGTCAATCTACTGAATTCCCCACCAACAACAGTATGAATAATTAATTGTCATTTACATTTATAACTTTTAACATACTAGTAGCATGTGAGTTTCATGAATTTGTACTTCATTAACTATTTGTATCACATTATTTACATTACTGTTGTAATAGTAATAGTAAAAATTCAATGGTAATAGGGCACATTGATTTGACACAGTTCAATGGCATTAAACTGCTATTAAATGAGTTCCAGTGAAGTAACTTGCTACTTGAGTATTCTTGTAACAGATACTTTCTTACTTTTACTTAAGTAATAATTTAAATGACTACTTTTACTTCTACTTCAGTAGTTATTATTTTAAAGTAACAGTAATTTTACTTGATGACAGTTTTGCCTACTCTACCGACCTCTCTCTGTATTACAGTTAATGTCTTGATCTTTATCAAAAACCCATGTAGTGCCTGCATGGAGGGACTTCGTGTTGTATTGGAAAACTGTAATAAATGTCTATATAACTGTACCCATCTTTCAGCTACGTACTCAGCTGCCACTAAAAATAGGGATTTCACATATTTTTTAAACTTTTGACTTATTTTCCCAATGACCAAAATGTCAGCGCAACCCTGTAGTAACATCACAATGTCTATGACGTCACAATGGCTATGACATCACTACATCTATTTTAAAGGTGAGCGCAAGCATCTATATGTTATTTCACTTGACACACTTCAGCAGTTCAAAGGTTGGGAGACAATAGGGTGAATTAAACCTAACCATAGGTGGTGGATTACTACTGAATTTTACAGAACAAGGTACAGTGGAATCTTTAGTCTCTTAGGGATCATTTTGATGCATTTCAAACAGAGAAGGTCTGTCAGAAAAACAGCTGTAACATCCAAAACATACTTCATCAAGCATTAAAAAGTGGCATGGTGTTCTTGTCATATAGATTTTAGGGAATCTGTCATTAAACTGCTCAAAAGTATTTTAGTGATGTCATAATATTACTATTACAGGAGAGCTGCAAATATTCTAAATTGGAACTGCACAGCCTAATATCCAAATAAGTCTGTACTGAATCTCTGTGACCAAAAGGAAACGACCCTTACAGTGGCACCAGCAATGCAGACGGTATTCAGACAGGGAATCGATTTAGCGAGGAATATTTGCTCGTCAACTTTTGGGATAATGGCAAAAAGGGTAGGTTGAGAATACTTGTTTAATACTACCTTACAACCAAGTTTTATCTAACTTTGTACTGAGAATTTTTGCTTCTTAACCCCCAGGCCCTCTATAACCCTCTATTGGAGGATGATGAAGAAACATCTGATGATGCCTTTTGTATGGACCCGTTGTGTCCGGTAAAATAAGGCTGTATTTTCAGACATTGAGTACTGTTAATAGAATAAAGTCTATGGGATGGATCTTTTCACATCCAGAATGAAATGTTACCACTCCAAAATCTATTTTTCTCTGTGTTTTGTCTGAAGGATTTTAAGGGGGCATTTTGGGGTCAAGTTGTGGTAAGTAGCACTACCTTTTCACAGATGTTTCAATAGGCTAAAGCTTTTACCCATAAAGCATGTTTTCAAGCACTGTCATGTGTCTTCTGAGTCAAACATGATCTTTTGTAAACAAATTAACTTGGTTAATGATAAATAATAAATAAATGATTGACATTCCTCATGATAAGAGGCTCATTCCACAGAAGTAGTTCTAAGTGTGACAGAGTAATGTCCTGACACACAAAACCACTGCAGTGGAATCAGACCTCTTTTTAGAGGTTTTTCTTATACATCTAGACCTAGACCTTTATACTCCACCTGGGTCTTATAGGAGGACAATGTGGAGACCCCCTTTGGCACTGTATGCTGCACCATGGCAGGTATCCCCAGGGATAACCGACCGGTCATCCTCACCTACCATGACATCGGAATGAACCGTAAGACTCTGATACTGTTGCTTGTGGCACGTAGCTGATTGCTCTAAAGTCTAAAACTTAGCATAAGCGTCATTTATTGTGTTGTAATGACCCTGGAATGCATGTCTGCAGACAAAACTTGCTTCGACGTTCTTTTCTATGATGAGGACATGCAGGAAATCATGCGACACTTTGCCGTGTGTCAGGTCAACGCTCCTGGGCAACATGAGGGTGCCAGCACCTTCCCTGCAGGGTGAGCGTGAGTGCACCATATGCCACAATGTTCTTTCAGGGGCTGAAAGACATTCCAAGGTTAAATCTAATCTAAAATGTGACCTTCAGCTACCCCATACAATTTTTTCCAGAATGTATATTTATCAGAACCTACTCCATAGCCCTCCGTCTGCCCTCAGACCACTCCTTCCTGGCAGTCAGACAGGACGACTCTATGCCATGGTGTTGGTGCCCACCTAAACTAACATCTGGAGGCCCTGACTGTCAGCATGTCTAGCTGGCACCGGCTTGTCATGCACCAGGGTTTCTTTCATGAACTTTTTTCTTAGCGTTCATATGCTACATTGATGGCTGTGGCTCCAAGTACATCATAGCTAGGTTTAGCAGGTTCAAATCCTGAAGAATCAGTGGCGTCCCTTAGAATTATAACTCACTCAGGGCAATTTTTTCCTGTAGAGTCACATATCCCTCAATGGACAAGCTCTCCGAGACCCTCCCAATTGTGCTCAAGCATTTTAAGTGAGTGAACCAGATTAGCCATTTACTCTGAGATTAAACTGTCAATCCTTGTTCTAATCTGAAACCTTGCGCTTTAATGGTTTAAAGTTATGTACATTTTTTTCTCTCCACAGAATTAAGAGTGTTATTGGAATGGGTGTTGGAGCAGGAGCAAACATCCTCACACGGTTCGCTGTGAGTTGTAGCACTGTCTTTCTTCCCAATAGATTTTAACACAATGATCAAACAAGGATTACTCCTTGGTGAAATTCTTGCTTTGTAACAAAGTGTTGATACTTGCAGCATAATCCTAATCATTACACTGTCAAGCTAGCTAGACATCAACTCTCCAGAATACTGACACTTCACTATTGTTCCTCTGCTTGCACATGTAAACAAACCTTTTTCTAAGTGCAATGTAAAGTGCAAGAATGCCAAATATGGAGACTCTTAATTGCTCATTTAACTACAACAGTTTGACATATAGTAAGTAATTTTGCCCTGAAGGTTTATCTCCCTTTGACTGCTCATGCATAAATGTCTTGCAGTTGAAGTACCCAGACTTGGTTGAGGGCCTTGTCCTGATGAACATTAATGCTCAGGCAGAGGGCTGGGCAGACCGGGCAGCATCCAAGGTATCACAGTCTAATGCAATAGTAATTATCATTCTGTTAACACCCTGCTTAAACATCACGATCCCTGTATCTCTACAATTATGTCGTTTAGCTGGTCCCACCTAGCGTCCATGTCTATGGTTTCCCTGTCTCATGTCTTTTGTTTTGCTTTACTTCCTTGTTGTGGTTCCGTTGCTTAGTTTCATTTTCTTTGCTCCTTATTATTTGCACCTGTCTTGTTTAACTCTTATTACTTCATGTATTTAAACCGTCTTGTTCCCTGTGTCTTGGCTGTTCACTGAATCCATATAACTTTCAATGTGATAACAAATAGTTCTCAGCATATTACTCTTAGTTTTCTGCAGTTTCCAGTTAACCTTTCATGCCAATCATATGGTGACAATCGACCCTATATTTTTATTCTTTTGGGATCCTTAGAAAAGTGTCAAGCCTCTTTTAATAAAGTAATGTATTTGATCAAAGCTTATGTGTACTCCAGCCACTAAAGATCAACCCACACTTTCCACAGATTTCCAGCTGGGCCCTTGGTCCCCCCAGTGTTGTCATCTCCCACCTGTTCGGTCAGGTACGAAATAACGCCTAAAATGAAATGTATATTGTATGTATTATTGAGCAGTACTTGTCAACCCAGTCCTTGTGATACATCTGACATCCCACATTTTCCCTCTATCCCAGCTCCTGACAACATCATCCTAGCTCCTAAACCAAGCCATTAGGAAAATGAACACCTGGTACAGGTGTACTGGGCTGGGTTAGAATAAACATGTGGGCCATTTCATGTGTACTGTGGACTGGGTCACTAAACACTGAACTAGAATATTTAAAAGTTAAATGCCTTATTACTAAAGATGAGTGTTCCAAATGAGCTGTCCTGAATTTAGACTGTGTCCTTTTCGTAACTAAAGAACCAGATGCCTACATTATTGTCCATCAAAAGGTCAACAATGTTGTTTTTTTTTTACATATTCTTTTTATTATACATTTCTGTCTCGAGTGCCTGTGCAGACTGTGCATATAGAGGAAGAGACATTTAATTTCATATTCACATCAAGTTTTGATGTTTTGTGACTGATTGCGTCTTGGACTGACTCCTTTATGGCACCGTGGCAGGAGGAGATTAAGAAGAAGGCAGAATTTGTAAAGACCTTCCATCACAACATCAGCAAAAGGATTAACCAGACCAACCTTCTGCATTTTATGAAGTCCTACAACAGGTATGACTGACATCTGCATTCTATGGAATCTTCTGAGCTCTCTGCTTCTAGACTTGTTTGTCATATGAACAGCTCCCAGTCTTATTAGATCTGATCAATTTTCAGCCGAAGTAAACTGAACATTAAGAGAACTTCTCTGGGTAGAAAGACTCTAAAGTAAGTGAGAAACTGTTTCTCTTTTATCCTTATTCCATGTTATTTTTTGATGTAAAATGCCCCTGTGCCACCACATGCCTGAAAGGTTTTGTTGCTGTAGGTGTCACACTCTTCTGGTGGTAGGAGATGACTCTCCTGTGGTGGATGCTGTGGTATGTACAGCTTGTTTTACATGCAGAAGTTTAAAAACAACATTCAAAATCCAACCCAGCATTCAAATCAAACTTCTATATGTACCTGGGAGCCTGCGTGCAAATGTTTGTGTTTTCTGTCGTAGGTTGACTGCAATTCCAAAATGAATCCCTCAAAGACAACCCTCCTCAAAGTTAGTGACCTTCAAACCTCAGCAAAGCAATACTTAAAATGTTATGTTTTGCTTTTTTTATTTGACTCTCATTATAAATGCAGAAGTCATTATATGTCACTGGGGGCTTATAAATCATGAACGTTGTGATGAACTTGTGGTGAATAACATTGTCCTTCATGTTGTCCCTCATGAAGATGGCTGACTGTGGAGGTCTACCACAGCTTGATCAGGTCTGTCGTTACCCATTAAAATAATGCTCTTGCATTCAAACTGAGTGATGCACTGTGTAATCTATTGTGTCCTGTTCTTACCTTATAGCCTGGCAAGCTGGCAGAAGCCTTGAAATACTTCATTCAAGGACTGGGCTACAGTAAGTAAATACTGTAAACACACTGTCAAAAGGTTGAAATTAAAAATCGTTCAGCCTCTGCGCAATGTAAAACCCATAAATCCAGTTTAGAAAAGTTCATTACTGCCTGTTGTAGACCTTCAGGCTTTCACAACTATCTTTAAGTTATGCATGCTTTCTAAATGGTGCAGTTAAGTAGGGACCTTGAGCTATGTTACTTCACCTTGTCCTTCTGCTTATCTGCCTCTGACAGTGTCTTCTGCAGGCATGACACACCTGTCTCATTGGCACCCCACCTTCTCCACCAGAATGGCATTCTTCCACCCCTGGGCCATCACTTCCATGGAGAGCACCTCCAAGCAACGCTGAAGATGAGGCTCTCCTACCCGCTGCTCCATCCCAGTGTTGTCATGCTTAGTTCGGCTCCATTTCAAATAAAAAATACTCTAAATTGAGGGACCATTGATGTGTTGGTGTTAGTGTTTGTGTGTCATTGTCCCAGTGGACTAATTTAGACTTGCACAAAAGGAAAAAAAAAAAACCTAAATGATAAAAAGCTGTTTAAAATGTTTATACTTATCAGGCTCAGTGTTGTACCTTTATTTAGTAGCCATAAAAAAGTTGATGTATAGTACATCAATCAATGTATAACACTTTTAGTACTTAGTATATGAATCAATGTATAATATTTGGACTGTTTTAACACCAGTACAAAAGTTTAATATAATAAAGAAATAATGCACTGTGATTACGTGTGGCGGCCCGAGTGCCGTAGGGCGAGGGGCAGGACGCACAGACTCCACCGACTGGGACGAACATTTATTAACATAAATGACAGCGGCACTCACGTATTAGAAACAATAAACATGGACCTGAAACAAATGAAGTTAAACAAACATATAACACAAGAATACATCTAACATAAACACGTTACATTCAGACATTACACCGACAATGACCAACACCCTGTACACTTTAACACGGGTTTATATACATTGAGACGAACAAGGTGCAGGTGTGGTTGCAAACACAGCCCTCCCACTGAACGTGGCAGGCCAAACCACATGACTCGGGGGAGGCTAACATTCCATGACATTATGCTTCATCTTGTAAAAGCTTTACATGACTGACAATTTCAGCTTTTTCAGAGGACCTATTTAATTCTTTCTTACATTGTACTTCTTTCCATTCCTAGTCTAATCTTGAAATAAATTTACTTTTAATGGAAGTCTTCATAATGTGTGTTTCAGGTTATGCAAATACTTTGGGAGTAGTTTAAATCAGTCAATCTACTGAATTCCCCACCAACAACAGTATGAATAATTAATTGTCATTTACATTTATAACTTTTAACATACTAGCAGCATGAGTTTCATGAATTTGTACTTCATTAACTTTTTGTATCACATTATTTACATTACTGTTGTAATAGTAAAAATTCAATGGTAATAGGGCACATTGATTTGACACAGTTCAATGGCATTAAACTGCTATTAAATGAGTTCCAGTGAAGTAACTTGCTACTTGAGTATTCTTGTAACAGATACTTTCTTACTTTTTCTTAAGTAATAATTTAAATGACTACTTTTACTTCTACTTCAGTAGTTATTATTTTAAAGTAACAGTAATTTTACTTGATGACAGTTTTGCCTACTCTACCGACCTCTCTCTGTATTACAGTTAATGTCTTGATCTTTATCAAAAATCCATGTAGTGCCTGCATGGAGGGACTTCGTGTTGTATTGGAAAACTGTAATAAATGTCTGTATAACTGTACCCATCTTTCAGCTACATACTCAGCTGCCGCTAAAAATAGGGATTTCACATATTTTTTAAACTTTTGACTTATTTTCCCAATGACCAAAATGTCAGCGCAACCCTGTAGTAACATCACAATGTCTATGACGTCACAATGGCTACGACATCACTACATCTATTTTAAAGGTGAGCGCAAGCATCTATATGTTATTTCACTTGACACACTTCAGCAGTTCAAAGGTTGGGAGACAATAGGGTGAATTAAACCTAACCATAGGTGGTGGATTACTACTGAATTTTACAGAACAAGGTACAGTGGAATCTTTAGTCTCTTAGGGATCATTTTGATGCATTTCAAACAGAGAAGGTCTGTCAGAAAAACAGCTGTAACATCCAAAACATACTTCATCAAGCATTAAAAAGTGGCATGGTGTTCTTGTCATATAGATTTTAGGGAATCTGTCATTAAACTGCTCAAAAGTATTTTAGTGATGTCATAATATTACTATTACAGGAGAGCTGCAAATATTCTAAATTGGAACTGCACAGCCTAATATCCAAATAAGTCTGTACTGAATCTCTGTGACCAAAAGGAAACGACCCTTACAGTGGCACCAGCAATGCAGACGGTATTCAGACAGGGAATCGATTTAGCGAGGAATATTTGCTCGTCAACTTTTGGGATAATGGCAAAAAGGGTAGGTTGAGAATACTTGTTTAATACTACCTTACAACCAAGTTTTATCTAACTTTGTACTGAGAATTTTTGCTTCTTAACCCCCAGGCCCTCTATAACCCTCTATTGGAGGATGATGAAGAAACATCTGATGATGCCTTTTGTATGGACCCGTTGTGTCCGGTAAAATAAGGCTGTATTTTCAGACATTGAGTACTGTTAATAGAATAAAGTCTATGGGATGGATCTTTTCACATCCAGAATGAAATGTTACCACTCCAAAATCTATTTTTCTCTGTGTTTTGTCTGAAGGATTTTAAGGGGGCATTTTGGGGTCAAGTTGTGGTAAGTAGCACTACCTTTTCACAGATGTTTCAATAGGCTAAAGCTTTTACCCATAAAGCATGTTTTCAAGCACTGTCATGTGTCTTCTGAGTCAAACATGATCTTTTGTAAACAAATTAACTTGGTTAATGATAAATAATAAATAAATGATTGACATTCCTCATGATAAGAGGCTCATTCCACAGAAGTAGTTCTAAGTGTGACAGAGTAATGTCCTGACACACAAAACCACTGCAGTGGAATCAGACCTCTTTTTAGAGGTTTTTCTTATACATCTAGACCTAGACCTTTATACTCCACCTGGGTCTTATAGGAGGACAATGTGGAGACCCCCTTTGGCACTGTATGCTGCACCATGGCAGGTATCCCCAGGGATAACCGACCGGTCATCCTCACCTACCATGACATCGGAATGAACCGTAAGACTCTGATACTGTTGCTTGTGGCACGTAGCTGATTGCTCTAAAGTCTAAAACTTAGCATAAGCGTCATTTATTGTGTTGTAATGACCCTGGAATGCATGTCTGCAGACAAAACTTGCTTCGACGTTCTTTTCTATGATGAGGACATGCAGGAAATCATGCGACACTTTGCCGTGTGTCAGGTCAACGCTCCTGGGCAACATGAGGGTGCCAGCACCTTCCCTGCAGGGTGAGCGTGAGTGCACCATATGCCACAATGTTCTTTCAGGGGCTGAAAGACATTCCAAGGTTAAATCTAATCTAAAATGTGACCTTCAGCTACCCCATACAATTTTTTCCAGAATGTATATTTATCAGAACCTACTCCATAGCCCTCCGTCTGCCCTCAGACCACTCCTTCCTGGCAGTCAGACAGGACGACTCTATGCCATGGTGTTGGTGCCCACCTAAACTAACATCTGGAGGCCCTGACTGTCAGCATGTCTAGCTGGCACCGGCTTGTCATGCACCAGGGTTTCTTTCATGAACTTTTTTCTTAGCGTTCATATGCTACATTGATGGCTGTGGCTCCAAGTACATCACAGCTAGGGTTTAGCAGGTTCAAATCCTGAAGAATCAGTGGCGTCCCTTAGAATTATAACTCACTCAGGGCAATTTTTTCCTGTAGAGTCACATATCCCTCAATGGACAAGCTCTCCGAGACCCTCCCAATTGTGCTCAAGCATTTTAAGTGAGTGAACCAGATTAGCCATTTACTCTGAGATTAAACTGTCAATCCTTGTTCTAATCTGAAACCTTGCGCTTTAATGGTTTAAAGTTATGTACATTTTTTTCTCTCCACAGAATTAAGAGTGTTATTGGAATGGGTGTTGGAGCAGGAGCAAACATCCTCACACGGTTCGCTGTGAGTTGTAGCACTGTCTTTCTTCCCAATAGATTTTAACACAATGATCAAACAAGGATTACTCCTTGGTGAAATTCTTGCTTTGTAACAAAGTGTTGATACTTGCAGCATAATCCTAATCATTACACTGTCAAGCTAGCTAGACATCAACTCTCCAGAATACTGACACTTCACTATTGTTCCTCTGCTTGCACATGTAAACAAACCTTTTTCTAAGTGCAATGTAAAGTGCAAGAATGCCAAATATGGAGACTCTTAATTGCTCATTTAACTACAACAGTTTGACATATAGTAAGTAATTTTGCCCTGAAGGTTTATCTCCCTTTGACTGCTCATGCATAAATGTCTTGCAGTTGAAGTACCCAGACTTGGTTGAGGGCCTTGTCCTGATGAACATTAATGCTCAGGCAGAGGGCTGGGCAGACCGGGCAGCATCCAAGGTATCACAGTCTAATGCAATAGTAATTATCATTCTGTTAACACCCTGCTTAAACATCACGATCCCTGTATCTCTACAATTATGTCGTTTAGCTGGTCCCACCTAGCGTCCATGTCTATGGTTTCCCTGTCTCATGTCTTTTGTTTTGCTTTACTTCCTTGTTGTGGTTCCGTTGCTTAGTTTCATTTTCTTTGCTCCTTATTATTTGCACCTGTCTTGTTTAACTCTTATTACTTCATGTATTTAAACCGTCTTGTTCCCTGTGTCTTGGCTGTTCACTGAATCCATATAACTTTCAATGTGATAACAAATAGTTCTCAGCATATTACTCTTAGTTTTCTGCAGTTTCCAGTTAACCTTTCATGCCAATCATATGGTGACAATCGACCCTATATTTTTATTCTTTTGGGATCCTTAGAAAAGTGTCAAGCCTCTTTTAATAAAGTAATGTATTTGATCAAAGCTTATGTGTACTCCAGCCACTAAAGATCAACCCACACTTTCCACAGATTTCCAGCTGGGCCCTTGGTCCCCCCAGTGTTGTCATCTCCCACCTGTTCGGTCAGGTACGAAATAACGCCTAAAATGAAATGTATATTGTATGTATTATTGAGCAGTACTTGTCAACCCAGTCCTTGTGATACATCTGACATCCCACATTTTCCCTCTATCCCAGCTCCTGACAACATCATCCTAGCTCCTAAACCAAGCCATTAGGAAAATGAACACCTGGTACAGGTGTACTGGGCTGGGTTAGAATAAACATGTGGGCCATTTCATGTGTACTGTGGACTGGGTCACTAAACACTGAACTAGAATATTTAAAAGTTAAATGCCTTATTACTAAAGATGAGTGTTCCAAATGAGCTGTCCTGAATTTAGACTGTGTCCTTTTCGTAACTAAAGAACCAGATGCCTACATTATTGTCCATCAAAAGGTCAACAATGTTTTTTTTTTTTTTACATATTCTTTTTATTATACATTTCTGTCTCGAGTGCCTGTGCAGACTGTGCATATAGAGGAAGAGACATTTAATTTCATATTCACATCAAGTTTTGATGTTTTGTGACTGATTGCGTCTTGGACTGACTCCTTTATGGCACCGTGGCAGGAGGAGATTAAGAAGAAGGCAGAATTTGTAAAGACCTTCCATCACAACATCAGCAAAAGGATTAACCAGACCAACCTTCTGCATTTTATGAAGTCCTACAACAGGTATGACTGACATCTGCATTCTATGGAATCTTCTGAGCTCTCTGCTTCTAGACTTGTTTGTCATATGAAAAGCTCCCAGTCTTATTAGATCTGATCAATTTTCAGCCGAAGTAAACTGAACATTAAGAGAACTTCTCTGGGTAGAAAGACTCTAAAGTAAGTGAGAAACTGTTTCTCTTTTATCCTTATTCCATGTTATTTTTTGATGTAAAATGCCCCTGTGCCACCACATGCCTGAAAGGTTTTGTTGCTGTAGGTGTCACACTCTTCTGGTGGTAGGAGATGACTCTCCTGTGGTGGATGCTGTGGTATGTACAGCTTGTTTTACATGCAGAAGTTTAAAAACAACATTCAAAATCCAACCCAGCATTCAAATCAAACTTCTATATGTACCTGGGAGCCTGCGTGCAAATGTTTGTGTTTTCCGTCGTAGGTTGACTGCAATTCCAAAATGAATCCCTCAAAGACAACCCTCCTCAAAGTTAGTGACCTTCAAACCTCAGCAAAGCGATACTTAAAATGTTATGTTTTGCTTTTTTTATTTGACTCTCATTATAAATGCAGAAGTCATTATATGTCACTGGGGGCTTATAAATCTAGAACTTTGTGATGAACTTGTGGTGAATAACATTGTCCTTCATGTTGTCCCTCATGAAGATGGCTGACTGTGGAGGTCTACCACAGCTTGATCAGGTCTGTCGTTACCCATTAAAATAATGCTCTTGCATTCAAACTGAGTGATGCACTGTGTAATCTATTGTGTCCTGTTCTTACCTTATAGCCTGGCAAGCTGGCAGAAGCCTTGAAATACTTCATTCAAGGACTGGGCTACAGTAAGTAAATACTTTAAACACACTGTCAAAAGGTCGAAATTAAAAATCGTTCAGCCTCTGCGCAATGTAAAACCCATAAATCCAGTTTAGAAAAGTTCATTACTGCCTGTTGTAGACCTTCAGGCTTTCACAACTATCTTTAAGTTATGCATGCTTTCTAAATGGTGCAGTTAAGTAGGGACCTTGGGCTATGTTACTTCACCTTGTCCTTCTGCTTATCTGCCTCTGACAGTGTCTTCTGCAGGCATGACACACCTGTCTCATTGGCACCCCACCTTCTCCACCAGAATGGCATTCTTCCACCCCTGGGCCATCACTTCCATGGAGAGCACTTCCAAGCAACGCTGAAGATGAGGCTCTCCTACCCGTTGCTCCATCCCAGTGTTGTCATGCTCAGTTCGTCTCCATTTCAAATAAAAAATACTCTAAATTGAGGGACCATTGATGTGTTGGTGTTAGTGTTTGTGTGTCATTGTCCCAGTGGACTAATTTAGACTTGCACAAAAGGAAAAAAAAAAAACCTAAATGATAAAAAGCTGTTTAAAATGTTTATACTTATCAGGCTCAGTGTTGTACCTTTATTTAGTAGCCATAAAAAAGTTGATGTATAGTACATCAATCAATGTATAACACTTTTAGTACTTAGTATATGAATCAATGTATAATATTTGGACTGCTTTAACACCAGTACAAAAGTTTAATATAATAAAGAAATAATGCACTGTGATTACGTGTGGCGGCCCGAGTGCCATAGGGCGAGGGGCAGGACGCACAGACTCCACCGACTGGGACGAACATTTATTAACATAAATGACAGCGGCACTCACGTATTAGAAACAATAAACATGGACCTGAAACAAATGAAGTTAAACAAACATATAACACAAGAATACATCTAACATAAACACGTTACATTCAGACATTACACCGACAATGACCAACACCCTGTACACTTTAACACGGGTTTATATACATTGAGACGAACAAGGTGCAGGTGTGGTTGCAAACACAGCCCTCCCACTGAACGTGGCAGGCCAAACCACATGACTCGGGGGAGGCTAACATTCCATGACATTATGCTTCATCTTGTAAAAGCTTTACATGACTGACAATTTCAGCTTTTTCAGAGGACCTATTTGATTTTTTCTTACATTGTACTTCTTTCCGTTCCTAGTCTAATCTTGAAATAAATTTAATTTTAATGGAAGTCTTCATAATGTGTGTTTCAGGTTATGCAAATACTTTGGGAGTTGTTTAAATCAGTCAATCTACTGAATTCCCCACCAACAACAGTATGAATAATTAATTGTCATTTACATTTATAACTTTTAACATACTAGCAGCATGTGAGTTTCATGAATTTGTACTTCATTAACTATTTGTATCACATTATTTACATTACTGTTGTAATAGTAATAGTAAAAATTCAATGGTAATAGGGCACATTGATTTGACACAGTTCAATGGTATTAAGTACCCAATGCTCTGCTTTGAAGAAGAAGAAGTACAACATTGAATTATTTTACTGCACTTGTACTGCATATTTTCAATGTATTTACATCATTTTAGAGAATGCCATATTAAGGAATAAATAAATAAATAAAGTTTATTTACCTGCTATTGTTCTTACGTCCACTGAAGTCCAAAATAATCTTTAAGGCTCTAGGTTACTTAATAGCAAATACATTTCTGTGGTATTCTGATTTATTTTCTACTTGAAAGACAGGGAATATTCTGATGTCTTTATTAGTAACTTTAATGCACCTAATGCACCCTTTTGGGGCACCCTAAAACTCTGACTAGTATTACGTGAGTAATCGCTCTAGAGCAGGGAATTGAAGATAACAGGATAATTGAGGAAAAAAGGGGAAATTTTGTTTTTTTTTCTAAAATGAATGATGTAGCCAGCGATATGAAGCCCACCCAGCCTGTTTCACTATTTGGTATCTATAGGCCACCACGGCCCTACTCAGAATTTATTAAGGAATTTTCAGATTTCCTTTCTAATCTAGTCACTTTTGTAGAAAGAGCCATTATTTTTTGTGATTTCAATATTCACCTTGATAATGCCCAAGACCCTTTGAGATTGGCCTTTAGCTGTATATCAGAATCAATTGGTTTCATCCAATGTATAAGAGAACCCACACACTCTGATGGACATGCGCTTGACTTACTATTGACATACGGTGGACACGGAGAACATAGTCAGACTACCCCAGTCGGATGCCATCTCAGACCATTCCTTAATTTCATTTGAACTACATACAAGCCACAATATAATAACCTCGCCTCGCTATCATAGCAGACGCACGATCACATCAGCCACTGCATCCCCTGTAGATTCACACACTGTTCTTTATAAAGGCATCTCTCACAGTTTAGTTACATGTAACATTTTAGCTTTTAAGCATGTAGCCACCTTTCCATATCCTTTTCTAACCTTTAAAGGGAGATGTTTCTAGCATCACCTTTGACCACATTTCCATACTTTCAAATGCAATAAATTCTTTACAAGAGGTGGTCCCTGTTATTACTGAGGTAATAACATGCGTGTTTACAGGGAAAAGAGGCCTAACAGTGCATTGGACAGATTAATAACATAAAACATAAGGGAGTTTAGAGATTCTGTGTCCTTTCAGAATGACTTGCATACAGGGCTTCAGGCTTCAGTAAAGGATCCTGCGTAGGCTTTTGGTGGACCTCAGGGTAAGATATATGAACTCTCCACCAGGCTCAGGACCATATAGAAAAACAATCTTCTTTAGGACAAGGCTAATACAAATCTTCTCTTGGAATGTAGTGGTAATGGCTTCCAACTGGTGTGGGTATTGAATAGCAGTTTGCATATATTGACTACTGTGTGGTTCAGATGTAATGGTGGTGAATGCAAACACTAATATGTAAAGGAAGGTGGGGTGAATACATAACCACTTCTGAAAAGTGTATAAAAATATGGGTTCTCTGTTTGACAGTTAGACCTTCACGAAGGGTGCCTCAATAATGCTTGTTAAGGTTAACCGGCAATAAAGGATGGGACCAGCTATTCTCTTTAACTAATTCTGAAGGCTGACTCTTCATGTTATGTTTGAATGTTTAACTTTAAAACTAACTGACTGGGTATTTAGGAACGACATTACTTTCCAAACTTCATTACTACTTTTCATCCCTTCTCATACCTTTCGGTTTCTACCCTTTATCATCTTTGTTAGCTGCACAGCAGGGGCAGGATATTGGTGGAATCCTGCAAGGCATTCCAGCACTCTCTTACAAAACTATTAAAACTGTTTTTTGCCATATCCATATAAGATATCTCAAATGTGTATAGAATGTAGGTAAGCAATTCTGCTTCCTCCATGGTGCAAATTTGGTATAGATTGAATAACCCTATTTATAATCTTCAGTAGCATATAAGAAATCCAGATCCTCAAATAGCCACATTAGAAATTGTAATTTGGTACAATTTTAAATGCTTGTCTATCACAGGGTAGACTTAGATTGAGACACCATGTTTGACAATTGTATTCGAAACCACCATACCTAGTAAAATTTACTGGGCTCAACCAACCCTTGTAATTGCACATCTTCCTACATCTCACAAGGGACAACTTTCTGGAGGGACATTACTTCACATAATGTCATTCCTTTAATCTAGCATCTTAAACACTGATGATGGGTTTACTCCAGCTACACAAGCTAATGCTAACACTTGCTAATGTCCTCTTTTCTCAGGCCTGGTGTACTTCCTCCTTTCTAACAAAAGGCCGTTTAATCCTGTCAATGATTTGTGATACCCAGTTTGTTTTCTTTGTATCATCATTTTAAAATCAAGTGAAAATCTAAGACTTACAATAGTACACTTACATTGCTTTAGGTAGTTTGGTTAATCAGCCTTGGTTACTACCAAAGAGCTGCACATATGTAATCATGATGTCAGGACATCTCAAGGATTACACTATGAACCGGATGGACAAGTTGACTTGTGGAATTGATCACCTGCAAGTGGATATTACAGTAAACCTGGACTGCATGGATAATCGTTTGTGCTCTTCAGGACTATGACATCAGCCCCAGCCTGAAGACCAAGGGGGGAAATTTAGGTACCATGCCAATCCAGCAGATAGCAGCACCATCATCACCGCATTGAGCAAACTTGCATCAAATGGAAGAAAGAGGGTGTGCCTAAAAGCAGGTGGAATTCAGGTGTCTTAAATACCCTGATCAACAGACCTTTACTCTCTCCCTGGTTTTTCCTCCATCAAGGTTAGACCTAAAAGAGGGGCTTTGTCATCTCTCTCTCAGATACTTTCTTCACTCAGCACCATGTGGACAGTTAACAGCAAACAGCTGAGAATCATATTTCTCCATTTAATTGATCCAAGAGATGGTGGAATCTAGACTAACGTCTTGTTACCACCCCGTCTAGGCTATGGCACCGTACCAAGGAAAAAGAATGATAAACGGCTAAAGGAATGGAACATGCAACTGTTAAAGAGTAACAGAAAGAAACATAAGCACAAATGGTAGACTCTTTTTAGTGTATTGTTGTATAATACAGAAGTTACAAATAAACACACTGGTGCAATTTCTTCTGAAGTGACCCAGGCCAAAACAATAAATAAGACACACACCAGCGAAAGAAAATTGAGGTCCAAGCAGGGAAAAGAAGGTCATACACACAAATGATACAATTACAAACAAGCCAAAACCGACTGCTGAACTAGCTGCCACTGCCGCCACCCCCGCTGCCGCCAACTGCCTCACTGCCTCCAACAGCCTCACTGCCTCCCTCCTCTTCTGCCTTCGGGAGGGGCCTTTATATAGGAGTGGCCAGGAGTGGCCAGCAGGCAGGTAGACCTGGGGAGGAACAGAGCAGAGTCAAGTTCAGAAAAGGTGAGGAAACCTGGCACCGGATCTGGATTCTTAGATACACCTGAGATAGACACACGCTTACAGACAGAAATCTGATCAACATTACCACAGCAACAGGTTCACCAAATTTCTTCAAGCAAGCTTGCAAATGCGGTCAGTTCCCTCCTGTTAAACTGCGGATGGAACTCATATTCCCAGCATACCTTGACGACGTCACATTTTATCAACAAGAAACCAGGGGTGGAAATTCCCTCCTAATTGTAGACAAACTGAGTGAGGATGACCAACTGAGATAATCACCAAAAATCATCAACATGTGAGACTTTTACATCTGGGCATAGTTTATAGTCGGGCATATCTGGGCAAAAGTATATAGGTTACATTTAGCTGATGCTTTTATCCAAAGCAACTGAGTACAACTTGAGCAATTGAGGGCCTTGCTCCGATGCCCAACAGTGGACCTTGATCCAACAACCTTCTGATTATAACTCAAGTAACTCAAGTAACAGCTGCCACTGCTTGAATTAAACAGTAAAGTTTAATCAAGATCCTAGTACTTTCTTGAAAGTATTTGGGCTTGGTGTACATACCATTTTGTTTGGATAATCTTAAGTAATATTTGTACAGACTGGAAGTTCTTTTTCCTCTTTGCATACAATCTCTCTATGTCTTGCTTTTTACTAGCAAACATAGGTATCATCATGTCACTTCAATAGGCACAGACACATTGACCTTATTGTTCAGTTAGTAAACCTGCCATTACCCTTTGTTCTAACATCATGTGAGAACAAGCCAGCTGAGCTCATTAACATACAGTCACATTGCTGTTTAAATTCTGCACCATTTTATTGCTGGCACAATAGCATGTCCGCCTCCTTCTCGCTCTCGCGAGCGTGTACCGACCTGCATGAAAGCATTCGCTCTCCTCTCCTTTTACATACTCACACACATAAACACATGCTCGCTATATTTTAGCTTGTTTTTCTGTAAATATACAGATTGTTTATGCTATTGTTTGTGATTTAGAGTAGTTGCGTTAATAAATGTATCATTTATTCTCACCAAGTTGTCTGTCTTGATATCATTCAGATTGTGCTTGTTGCCAATATCCTCAAACAAATGACTGTAATTTAAATCTTTCAGGGATCAAATCATTAATGTTACTTTCTTTGTTAAAAATGAAAGATTGTGATTTCAATATTTGAGATGATTTAATGGGACTGATTAGTGTGTCAAACCACTACAGTGGGCCTGTCCCTCTTGCTGGGCGCCCAGCGCACTGTGACAGCATGACTTTAAACTTAGCAAACAGGAACTGTTTGGATTGCTTCAACCACAGTGGCAACAAGACTAAAGATATGTGAGGAGGCTTCTCAAATAAGCTTCTCACTTTATTCAACATGAATTGGCATTTCATTTTCGTTTTCATCATTTGATGTAAGTTATTTTCTATGCAATACTACAATATATACATTGTTAGTTTTTTTTTTTTTTTTCATATGTAGCATTTTTTAATTCCTTAGCAGAAACAAGAATTCTTGTGTTCCAGTAACAGTGGTGCTGGGTTGTATATGCAGGCACTGAGAAATGGAATTGGTCACAGAAGCAGTTAAGTCTTCAGAGTGGAGCATCTGTCAACATCTGAAATATAAACAACATAAGAAATACTGGTGCTGTGAGCGTGTAACAGCATTCAATTACTGCACGATTATGGCATATGCCAACAATACAAACAAGAAAGTGACAGTAACTGATAACCCAGCTCAGAGTCTCTTTACTGTCACTGTGAGGGATCTACAGGAGAGAAACACTGGAGCATATTGGTGTGCAGTGGAGATTTCAGGAATATTTCAACCAGATGTCAAAACACAGCTATATATCACTGTGAAATCAGGTATTACAAATTCTTTATGAATATTGAATATTCAGTTTAGTGACATTTCTCATATTGCATATATTTCATCCATACATATTCATACAAAAGTGCCTTTCTTTGTTTCCAGCTCCTGCTGTGTCTGTGACCAAGAGCAGAGTGAGTGGAGAGGAGGGGAGCAGCGTCAGTGTCCAGTGTCTCTACAGCGCTGCATATAAGAAAGAGGCGAAGAAGTGGTGCAGATCTATAGACTGGACCTGCTACACAGTGGGGAGGACCAACACATCCCAGAATTCAGCAGTGCAGATCAGTGATGATGGGAAAGGCACCTTCACGGTGTTGATGACTGGACTGAAGAAGACTGATGCTGGCTGGTACTGGTGCTCCACTGGAGGTCTAGAAGTTCCTGTTCACTTTGACGTCACTGATGCACTTGCAGGTATATTGTTTTGTATCTAATCAATTAAATGGTGTAAAAATTATTAATGTTGTTTAACCTTTAAAAGATGACAACAGTGATTAAAGAAAGAAAAAAAAACTATGCATAGGGTGCCTTATTAGATTTGGTTATGTCACGTTGCAGCCCCGCCCCTCCTCAAACGTCTTGGTGTGTACGTGTGTGTGTTCGTCCATGTCGCCGCGCCCTTTCGTGTCGTCCACCTGTTCTGTATTATGTGTAATCCTCGTGTGTGTGTATATATGTCTCTTGTGTTGTAGTACGTGTTGTTGGTGTTTGAACGGTGTTTAGTGAGGTGTGCGGTGTTAGATGTGTCGTCTGTGTTAAATAAAAATGTGTGTTTGAACGTGCCCCTACTCCACATACTGTTAGCCTCGAATCATCACAGAAACACCAACCAAAGAAGGATGCCTGGGAAGGGCAAGAAGAAGGGGAAGAAGGGGAAAAGACGCACTTCCCCAAATAGTGCCTGCAATCCCTCCGTGCTCTTGGGTACCCTCCTGACTCCTGCTGCAGAAGAGCGTGGTCTGGGGGCAGAGGTGGAGGAGTCACACGGGATTACGTCTGACCATAATGACTGGTATAACTATTTCCAGTCCTCGGAGTCGGACACCGCGGACTTTTCCTGTACCAGGGTGAGGCCATCACTCATCCTGTCTTCGCTCCATGGGATCACAACAGAGCAGGGACCTGCTGGGTACTACGGAGACCTACCTATTTATGAGGACAGGTACTTGGAGGTGGAATCCGCAGAGTCCTACATGGACCTTACAGAGGGATATGCGGAGTATGGCGAGCGAGGGGAGTGCCGTAACGTCACCCTAGAGTCAGACTTGGGGTCGGATCATGAGGAGGACCCGTCGATGGAGGTGGAGGAGGTACCTCAGGGGAATCTAGGCGCTCTGGAGTCAGCAAGCAGCCCTGGGTGACTGGTGGAGAGATGGCATCATCAACAGAGGAGGACATTCCTCCCCCTAGGGCGAGGACCTATGCCTAAGTCTCGGGGAGGTAAAAAGGCAGCGGCACCGAGGTCTGCTCTGCCGGGGTCTGGCAGGGTCACCAGGGTCTGCTCCAACACCTGATGGTGAATGACATCTCAAAACTATTCTTGAACGTACTTTTTCAGATTTGAATTCCTTACTGAGAAGTTTGAAAGAACTTAGGAGTCGTTGTTGAGTTCCGAAAAAATGTGTCTGGAGTGTGAATGGCCATCATAACTTGCGTTTTTCATCGGAGCCTTGCTCACTAAAGCTGTTATTTTAACTAAGCCTACTCGCTGGTTGAGTTAGCTAGACAGGCAAGCTTGTTAAGGTTTAATTCCCGAAGTTTGGGCCCTGCTGTCGGCTTGTATGTCGACACGTAGCCCCCAGGAGAGAGAGTTTCGCCTGGTTTGGGCTCCTACGCGACAGCAAGGATTGTATTTTGCACTGGAAAACTTAAATCAGATTGTGAGCTAAGAAAAGGGGGAGAGAGACAAGTACTCATGCATGTGAGCACACAGCTTGACAACATGGAAAAAAGACACCCAACATGCAGCAGGAGTGGCTAAAGCCATACAGAAAACAACGCATCTGGTAATGGGACATCCAATCACGGTACTAACCACACACAGTGTAATAGCATACGTGAACTCACAAGCCTTCACCTTGACAGCACTAAGGCAACAGAGGATCAGCAAAATTTTGGAAGCACCACACATCACATACACACATGAAGGAATCAACATGGCAGACATGATGGGAGGAGGAGAGCCTCATCAGTGCGAACAGGAAGTCAAAAAGCAGGAGAAGGTGAGACCAGACCTAGAAGGAGAACCAATTCCAGGAGCAGGGAACATGTTCACTGATGGGTGTGGATTTAGAGGACCAGATGGGGATATAAAAGCAGGGTATGCAGTGGTGGCAGAAACACAGGGAGAAGTAGATGAATTTTGGACGGTGAAAGCAGAAAGGCTGAAAGGTTAGCAATCAGCACAGCGAGCTGAGGTAATGGCAGTAGTGGAGGCCTTGAAGTTAGCAAAGGGTAAGGAAGTGAATATTTATACTGACTCTGCTTACACGGTAGGGGCAGCACATGTGGAGCTAAGACAATGGATGAGAGCAGGGTTTAGGACAGCGGGAAACAAACCAATTAAACATGAGGCAGAAATGAGGGAGCTGGCAAAGGCCTTGCAGGGACCAGAAAGAGTAGCTATCATAAAGTGCAGGGGACATGTAGAGTATGTCAACAGTACAATCCCAAACCTACAATTAAGGTGGCACCCGGTAAGTATCCGTTGTCATTAACACCAGGGGAAGAGATAGTAATTGACTACACAGACATGGTGGACTCAGCACAGGGGTACACGTACGAATTGATGTGCGTAGACAACTACACAGGGTGGTCGGAAGCGTGGCCAACAAAACGGGAAGACAGTGCTTCAGTGGTAAAGTTCCTGGTGAACCAGTACATTCCTCACCATGGGTTTCAGAGAAAGGTGAGATCAGATAATGGCACTCATTTTACAGCGCGCAATTTGCAGGAGTTAGAGAAAATGCTGGGTCTGAAACATTCATTTGGGGCAGTGTATCATCCTCAGTCTCAAGGTAAGGTGGAAAGGATGAATCTAAATGCGAAAAACAAAGTGGCCAAAATCTGTGCACAGACAAAATTAAATTGGGTTGATGCCTTACCTTTGGCAATAAATGAGAAAAGAAAAACATCTCACACACACATCATACTTTAATGAATTGCAAAGTATCGTTTCAGCTTTCTCCACGCAGGAGGGGGACCGGACGGGGAGCAGACAAACCCAGACGATACCCGTTACGGACTGGGGGCTGCTGAGAGTCATCAAGAGAAAATGGAGTGAGCCGAGGTGGACAGGTCCATTCCAGGTGACAGAAAGAACCAGCCACGCCGTACGCCAGAACGGTACAGGGGAAACGTGGTTTCATCTGAGCCAGTGCGCCGCCGCAGAGTCACCGCAGAGGAGTCTGCAAGAGACAGCGAGGGACCTTGCTGAAACATCACCTAACTCACCTGACCCGGAAGGGGCAGAATAATCCCCGGGAGCAAAAGGGTCAAGGTAGTCCACCCTTAGACCCCGAAGTAAGAAGAACAGAACACCAGTGATGACTTCTGGACAATTGTGTTGTTTGATTATTTGTTGGTGTATTGTGTTGTGTGTTTCCATTTACAGTTTGGTCACGCTTGGGTTAAATAATAGCATGGCAGTAGGAAAGGATTAAAACATTAACAACAAGACGGTGAAGAAGAATGGGGGTAGAGATTGGTGGATGTGTAGCATGTGCAGCCGCAAGACCCAGACTTATAACCACCCCGGCACCCCTATTCCCACAAAAAGACCCCAAGGGTTATGCGTGCATGATTGGCCTGACTAAGGAAAGAAACCCTAAGAATTGTGACACTTTGAGCGTTATTTTCCCCCCCATCAGTAACAGAACCAGGATAGGACTATTTTCACCCGAAAAGGGGGAGGGGAACTACACGTGCTTCGTTAGAAGTTCAAGCACACCTCAAGTACGCTTGGGGCACATCCCGGCGGAATGGTGTAACCGCACGGTCACTGGGAACGAGTCTGTGGGTTCATGGGCACGAGCAGGATTGTATGATTATTGTGGAAGGATGACTTTGGTTGTTAACATGCCAGAGAACTCGGAGGGGACATGCGCCATGGTCAGGTTAGCAGCTCCTTTATTACTGATAGGCAAAAAACTACACAGGGACCCGGTAACTGATGCAGCAAGACAGTAGCGAGAGGCATACCATTTTGATTTAACAAGGAATACCCCCACATACATAGATGCAATAGGAATACCTCGCGGAGTTCCGGACAGATATAAGTTAGCAGACCAGATAGCAGGGGGATTTGAGAATATTCCGATACTTTCTGCATTATTCCCCATTACTCCAAATAAAAATGTGGATCGGATTAACTATGTACATTATAATGTCCTCAGGCTAGCCAACCTGACTAGGGATGCAGTGGAAGGACTTAGAGATCAGCTGGGACCAACCTCACTGATGGCGGTGCAAAATCGTATGGCATTAGACATGTTGTTGGCGGAAAAGGGGGGTGTCTGCGCTATGCTTGAGGATGTGTGTTGTACATTCATTGCTAATAATACCGCTCCGGAAGGGTCAGTTAGTAGAGCATTGGATGGTTTGAAGACCCTATCAGAGGAAATGCATGAGAATTCAGGCATAAACAACCAGTTGGAATCCTGAATGGTGAGCCGGGTCGGTCAGTGGAAAGACTTAATTGTGTCATTGATGGTTTCATTAGCCACATTCACGGGAATTGCTGTGACATGCGGGTGCTGCTGTATTCCATGTATTAGGGCGTTAATGGTTAGACTAATTTCAGCTATGATAGAAAGGAAAGATGTGCATGAGGGTACCACGATGATGCCACTGATACAGGGGGAAAGGGACGTAGAGACAGGAGATGCCAGAATAAAGGAGTGTGATTGGTGATCTCTTTGTAGAGATCAAAAGGGGGAATTGTGGAGTTTCAGAAATGAAATGAATGCTAAGCTTACACTAGTAGAGAATAATGTGCAGAATGGAATAGGACTAATGCTTGAATAAATAAAATAATTACTGTATGTCCAGACATAACAGGAAATGCCCTAGACGTGCATATGTGTGATTATGCAAGAAGACATGTGTACGAGACGGTCAAACAGAGGTGACGGCTGAGATGGAAAAACACAAAAGCAGAAGTGGCACAAGGCGAGAGAAATATAAGTCTGTCTGTTGCAAAGTTATGCTTTAGATCTCACTCGCACTGTGTTGTGAAGTGACATCTCCAGAGCTCTGCATTAATAAAAGGCCACAGGGTAACACACTGTTTCCTGTCTCTTCTTTCCTGCATCAACGGACATGACACTAACTAATGATATAACAGAATCTGGCCCTTAGCTATTTTATTAGCTTTTTATCAGGGCACGCTTAGTAAAATGTCACATCTCTACATCAACTTTTTAAAAAAATTAACAGGCAATCAAATTATTTTGGCTATACTAAAACCTGTCCTGGAGCAATGCCTAGCTAGCTGGATAGCTAACACTAACATGCAAGACTGGGTTTGTTTTGCAGAAGTAGCAGATGCTAAATAGCTGCCTTGTAAAAGAGGTTTGCATTGGGGACTGTTTGTATTTGATGCATGCACTTTAGGTATTATTGCATAACGCTATTTGTGATGTATTTTTGTTTTTCAATCAGTCACATTCCAAGCCAAACTTCTCTTAGGTATCTTGTATCAGTGGAGAACTACTTTTGAAGGCATTGTTACTAGCTAACTGTTAGCTAGCAAGGTAACAAGGTAACTCTTTTTAAACAACAAAAAGAAAAAACACTTTACTGTGATTAACAACTATGAATTTACTAAGTTGTGATTGTTTCATAGAAGGTCTGATTAGCTAGCCTAGCTAAAGCTATGTTTGATACGTTTTGATATGTCTAACGACACTAGCATTTTTGGACAAGAGTAGCTTTATAGTTGCTTAGCTAATGTCACATAATTAAAAGTAGAATCAGAGGGAAATGTTGAATATTGTGTCATTGCACCAGCCATGAGGCATTAAAGTGTCTGGACAAGAACATAGCTAGCTAGCTAACTGGCTTAGATCACTACTGCAGCTCTCACACCTCGGTTTATTACATCATAATAGGTAATGTGGAATTTTTAAGGACCATTGTTGCGTCTGATAACCCGTTCAGAAAAGGTGTTCTTCAGCTGAATGAACAGATACTGAAACGAACACTAAAGAGATCATCCAACATTCAAGATATTTCAGTAGACACACTAGTGGAAGAGCTGCTGAGGTTCCTGAGCCATGAATGTCTGGCCTCCAGCATCTACTCTGGACAGGTATGTCACCGCCTTGCACCAGGACGCAGAGATCCATGAGCATGACTGAGATGTAATTATAACTATATACACCTCATTAGTCTGATGCTAATGAGCACACATGCACACCTGCCGTCCAGTTCTTTAACATCCATATCCGTCACCTTGATTTATCTTAGTAAGTTGCTGCTGAAGCTCTGTCTCTCTTTCTCTCTTTCCCCATGCCTCCTTCCCTTCCTGTAGGAGTGTGGATACACCACTGGCGTTGTTGCCTGATGCACCTCCTTTGGAAGAGGACACGGTCCACTGTCAGAACTGGCAGGAGACAGTGGAGCCGCACACACTCGCCTCTCTCGGCTCCCGGGAGATCGAACGGCAGGCTGTCATATATGGTAAAACAGCAAATGTGGTGCACAGCAACTGACTATAAAACACAACTCCCAGTACACAGTTAACATGTAAAATGAAAACAATTATTTACTGATCTAACTTAAACTAAATAGCTACTAAATCTTTTGAACATACAGTATTCTATTTATTATGCACATATGATAATTCTATCCTGACTCATGAAAATGTGGAATTCTGAATTGTGTAACGTTTGTAAGAAATTGTAGTGACTTTGCTATATCCTCTTCCTCAGAGCTGTTCACAACGGAAGCATCTCACTTGCGGACTCTCAGGGTTCTCGATCAGGTGTTCTTCCAGAAGATGAGGAACCTTTTGACCGTCGAAGAACTTTCCTGTATCTTCCCCAACCTGCCCCAGGTCTACAGTCTTCATGGTCAGTCTCTCTGTGTGCGAGCGTGTGTGTGTGCGTGTAAATCTGCTCCATTTGTCTTAGTGTGTTTTCAAACCTAAATTTCTGAAGCCTACTTGGTGTCTAAATCATAATCAAGATTAAAGAAGTGTAAAACCCACCCAAACTGAGAATTTAATGACAGAACAATATCAGCTATCGGCACCATGCCATTACTGTGAGCAGGTATGGACTGGAGGCTGTACATGTTGTTTCTGCGGTGGCCTTCATGACACAAGTAGAGTTCTGTTGCCCACTGACACAACTTTCTAACAAACCACATATACACTGGCTCGCTTAAACAGATTCTGTTTTGTGGTGTTGCATTTGTGTTTCAGCGAATCTGTGTGAGTCCATGAAGAGGCTGAGGGACTCTTCTATAGTTCAAGGCATCGGAGACATCATGGTGTCTAGAGTGAGAGCTGGCTAGTGTTACTCCCTTTCTAGTTCACATCATCTTTTGGTGCTGTCTAAAATGAAGGGGTTGTTCTGTGTAGTGTGGGATATACTTGTTGCTTTACTTGATATGTCAGTAGCTCATGTGTTTGTGTGTGTGCGTGATAGTTTGAAGACGCTGCAGGAGAGGAGTTCCAGGAGCAGGTGTCTCACCTGTGCAGTCAGCAGAGTCAGGCACTGGAGCTCATTAAAAATAAATGCAAAGACCCGCGTTTCGCGCACCTTATACAGGTAACACTTTTTAGAGGTATAAAGCCTTTGGACAAACCTACAAACACTAGAGCTTCTGCCATATTTGTTAGTGGGCTGGGTTGTGAATTGGTTGACCCATACTTTGAATTGGAGACTATCCAGTCTTTTATATTTGACTTTTATTGCAGCACATAACTTCTAGTGATGCTGTTTTAGGTATAAATTGGTGTTGCAGTCAACAGAATCCACATTTGGACTTAGATGTCCTTGGCTCATTCGTGTGTGTGTGTGTGTGTGTTAGGAATGTGAAGCCAGCCCTCACTGCCGCCGACTACAATTAAAGGACCTTCTAGTGTCTGAGATGCAGAGACTCACCAAATACCCCTTGCTGCTGGATAACATCATCAGACACACAGAAGGCATGTATAGAAACACTCACACACAATGTATTGAACCATGAAAACACTTCAGTATACACACACATACCAGTTTACCAAGGAGGCAAGCACACACACCCTTTCTCCTGGATTAACACTAGTATGTGCCCCCACAACAGCTGGTTCTCCAGACCTGCAGACATTGGTGAGGGCACAGGCGTGCTGCCGTGGGATACTACGAGCTGTCAATGAGGTCGTCAGGGAGACGGAGCACCGGCGACTGCTCAGCCGTTATCAGCGCAGGCTAGACTTGTCCCCTCTGGAGAGGCAGGCCAGTCCTGTCGCTGCTCAGTTCAAGGTACGGCCTTACTATGTATCCACCATCTGCCTTCCAAACAGCTTCTCTGGTCTTGGAGCACCTGATCCAGAGTATGAATTATTAACTATATTCTTTTTCTATGTAGAATCTGGACCTGACCACTAAGAAAATGATCCACGAAGGACCGTTGACTTGGAAAGTTAGTAAAGATAAAGCTATAGGTAAGAGATCATCACAGCTGAACAAATCACATTTTTGTTTTTCCTCTTGCAAATGATTACTTGACAGGTCCATTCTCACTCTGTGTGTGTGTGTGTGTGTGTGTGTGTGTGTGTTTCAGACATTCATGCTCTGCTTCTCTCAGACCTGTTGGTGCTACTCCAAAGGGGTTCAGGTGACCGTTTGATCTTGCGATGTCCTGCGCGCTCACTGGGTGGGGTTTGGGGTAGGAACACGGACCTCAAAACCCCCTTTTGCCCCGTTGTTCGCTTGGATTCATCTCTTGTCAGATCTGTGGCTACAGGTATATTTGTAGTTATTCTTACAGCTGTGAATAGCCAGAATAGATGAATGGGTCTGGAATAACTATGTCTTTATTTTATTTTTAAAAAATTAAGAAGCCAGTTACAAATTGCATTTGGGTTAGTTTGAATACATTGTTTGACAGCCTGCTTTTCTCTATCAGATAACAAGGCCTTGTATGTGATCAGTACATCAGAGAGACAGATATACGAGCTGGTGGCTGGGACTTCCTCTGAGAAAAACACGTGAGTTTGTTTTTTTGTCTCTCTCTGACCCACCATCTTCTCATCAAGGTCAACCAGTCAGCACTGCTGTGTCTGTTTTGTGATAACATTTATGGTGTCAGGCCATTTATGTTCAGATGATTTTAACAACATTGTGCTGTTGTAGAAATTGGGACCTGGTGGCTTTAGCGATGTTTCCACAGATGGAAGAACCTGTTAGAAAAGACCATCTCCTCGGCCTCTGGAGGCATTGAAGCCACCGAGCAAGGATCAACAGCTCCGTAAGTACTCAGGATTTTGAAAGTTTTCTAATGCTGCTGTAATGCTGTTAAGAGAAGGCAGAATTTCAAAGATGCACTTACAATGATTGGACTCCTGACATCTCCTCTAGGTCTGCGGTTCTACGGTTGCATGGTAATCATGTCGGTCGTCTAGGTAAGCCCATGTTTGTTTTTGTTTGTATACAATGTCATAGGATTTGCTCTCTTTGTACTTATGGCTGATGCCTTTGGTCCCTAGATGGCTCCCTAACAGAAGAGTCTGGTTCTATAGAGAGAGATTCACAGAGTGATGATGAAAATGTTCTCACACCTACTATCCCAACTGACCAATCAGAAGCCTACATGCATACTGGTGGGCAGGGTTATGTGGGAGGACAAGCTAAAGTGGCTGATGCTGCTTTTCAAGATGGTAAGAATTTGTTACACTCCGTTACACAGTCATTGTTGCACTATGATAGTTAAACAGTATATTTCTGGTGGTGGTGGTGTTTTTATAAATAGAATTTTAGCAGGCTCAGATATTTACCAACTTTTTTGCACCCTTTGTGTTCTGCCAGTCAGGACACTAAGACTGTTGATCCTTGGATCCTTGGATCCTTTAGAGGCTGCCAGTCAGAAGCAGAAAGTGACATCATTGTCCTCACAGCAAGAAGGGCAGGAGATGCCTTGCCAGTCACCAAAAGGCCGTTCACACCTGGAGATGCTGAGGCATGAAACGAGGCCCTGCCAATCACGAGCAAGCATACGGCAGCGCATGATAAAAAATGTGGATGGAATCTTTCAAAGAATGGAGGGACTGATGAAAAACCTGCATCAGCTTAGGGTAAAGTGGATATATTACTCACTCTCTCTCAACACACACACACACACACACACACACACACACACACACACACTATCATTGCAGCTAGCTAGCACTTTCATGTTATGTTTTAAAAGAATGGCTTTGTGCACTTGTGAGATCCTGGTTAACTCCTTGTTTTCATTTTCATAGGAGATTGAAGCAGACCAGTGTAGACTGCTCACAATGGTGAGAAAAAAGTCACCTGTCAGTCAGTTCAGATGACACCATCCATGGGTCTTCCTCCATTATCAGGGCACCATCTATTTATCTTGGGTCGAGCGATGGTAAGTGTGTCAAAGAAGCAATTTATAAATACTGGGGCTAAACCTGTTTAATGCTGTAGCACAATTCTTTTTGATTGTACCAAACAAAAAGAACTAATCTGGAATCACTGGGATAATTTGGGGTTGAGTTTAAATGGAGCACACAGTTGAATATTAAAACATCACCGCAGATCTTGGGTCTTGCTATTGCCAGACTGAAAACTGGCCTTCAAACCTGTAGCAATTCCTAATTTCAACTTTAAGAATTTTATGTATGTATTTGAATAATGTTTAGTATTGATTTTGGAGTTGATGTAATTATGTTGCTTATGGTGTACTACCCCTGCAGACTGTGACAATTGTATGGTCATCTTTCCAACCTGTTTAGGTAACGAAGAAGGGCCAACAGAACCAGCTCAGCCCGAGATCCATTCTACAGGATTCTGATTTATTACACGAGACATTGTAAAGAGTTTTACTTACACATTTGAAACATGAACACACACAATAAGGGTGTGGCATTCCTGCCATTTCATACATCCGGTGTAGCTCTTTACTAGAATCCCAGCATGCCTTTCTCCTGGGAGAAACCTGCAAATATTGTATTGTCTGCAACTGAGAAGAAAGAGACAGGACAGACGAACCTTCAGCACATGCACCGAGTTGGAATAAAAAGCATTCAAATGAAAGTCCAGATATGTGAGGTGTTTTTTTTTATCAGGTAAAGCTAAAGTTGGAACAAGGGAACTGAGGTGACAGTTTAAAAAAAAAATTAGTCAGTGAAGATGAAGAAATGGAACTAAAATGAGACTGAAAATGTATGGCTGAGGAAATGAATCTGCCCACTAAAGGGACCCCCCCCCCAAGCACTTTGCCCAATACATGTATGTTAATACTCACTCACGCCATCAGTGACAAACTGGCAATCCAACAGGTGCCATTTTGCTCGAGAACCCATAATGTGCCCATGTCAACTTGAGGCAAGATGGTGGTCTTCATCTCTCTTCGCCTTATGGAATGTGTGGATGGGTGACTTAAACAAATTCAGGTTCTTTTGCACTGGGACCCCTGCAAGGCACATGGGCTCCAAGAGGGTATTTTGCATTAATATCATCATATGTCTATGTTGTATCCTTTATTTTATAAATTAACACTATGCGAGAGCAAAGAATAAAGAGTGTGGAAGGAGTTTATTTTATTTCTTTAAGCGTTCTACAGAATAGAAAATAAAGGTTTGGCCTCTCTTTACGCACAATGGATAAGGCAGGGCTTACTGGGATTGCCATTGTGTTGTGGCAAGATATCATCTTCACTGCTCATTACTGTATACTTATTTGTGCAGCCCTGTTCTGGACTGACTCCTGTCAACATTGCAGGGGACAAAAAGGAACATATTTGTTGTCTGATATCATGTCATTACCGATGAAGAGGCACATTCTGTGTAGTGTAAATTCTGTGAAGCTCGTCCCTCACCTCTTGAAATGGCTCAGTGATGCCAGGGTTGGTTTTTACACATATGAAAGGATTTATACTTTGATCTGTTAAGATGTTGGTAGAAGTGGCTCCTTTACACTGACTCCAGTTTGGCCTTTGTTGTATAATGGCTAATGTTATGGTTCAAAAAAGAATGAAATAGTCTAAGATCAGTGTTAAGGACTAAGGATTATGGTACTAATGTTTTAATTTAGGATTAGTTAAGAAATCAGTATTTGGTGGAATATCTCAGATTTTGATTGCAGCTTGTTCATGCATCTTGAGGTGTTCTCCACCAGTCTTTCACACTGCTTGTTAAATAAGCTTTGATTACCTAATCAGAATCTCATTAAATACAAAGAGCTGTACATGTGGTGGAATTCAACAGACTGTGGAATTGAAATCATTGCCAAACGCAGAGATACTAATTTGGACTGATCTCTTAATTTTCTTCGAGAGTTATGTTTTTATATATGAGTTTTTATTTTAAACTTTATCATAAAATGTATGGGGTTATGGTCCCATTCTATTCTGTTCAAATGTAGGCCTACTGTTTTTACAATTCCTGTAAGAAGCGTGTGTGTGTGTGTGTGTGTGTGTGTGTGTGTGTGTGTGTGTGTGTGTGTGTGTGTGTGTGTGTGTGTGTGTGTGAGAGAATCCAAGAGCCCCTATTTGAGATTGATGAGTGGCATGTGTTGGGAGTCTGCCCTCGACAAATAGTATCCTTGACTGTATTATCAGTTTTGTAAACAATCCCTGACAAGTGGGTGAGTGAGAAGTGCATGCACATAGACACAGCAGAAAGAGGAGGTCTGTGTTTTTGGCTTCCTAATCAAGTTTGCGTTCCCGTCATATACAGCCAATCATAGAGAAGGGGACAGACATTTAGAAATAGAAAGTGAGGAAAGTTGTGGTTCTTCATTAAAGGAATTGGATTAAGAGTCACTATTCTTAAGAATGTGTTTAGTACCTACTCAGGCACACACAACAGCTTCTTCAATGACAGTTGCTGCTGTTATTTTAGAGCTGACCACACACACAAAGACCCAGGTAAACATACAAACAGCTCACTGACATATTTTTGCTCTCCCCAGAAATAGGGTTGTGTGGTTAAAGGTCATGTAACCATAGAAACGTAGCCCCCACACTGTTCACTGCTCCTGTACCCCCTTATTCATTCCCTTGGTAAGAGCCAAGCTTGGTAACCCTGGAGATGATGGGAGATGGCTGGGGAATGCGTGTGTGTGTGTGTGTGTGTGTGTGTGTGTGTGTGTGTGTGTGTGTGTGTGTGTGTGTGTGTGTGTGTGTGTGTGTGTGTGTGTGTGTGATGAGACCTTGTGGTGAGTGTGAGAATTGTGAAAGCACTGATTCACAAAGTTGTTGAATGATGGGCCTGTTTTTGTAAATTGCTTCCTTAGGGTGAAACACATTTAATACCTTGAAGGTGAAGTAGTGTGTAATGCTATTTTCTGGTTTGTTCATTATTCTTGCACAGTTCAATTAATAGATGAAGACTACAACCTTTGTTTGAATTTTCAGTGTGTATTCAAGATGTTCATTTTCAAAATGTGACTTAATTTTATACTATCACTGTTCCGGGACATTAATGGATTAATTGAAATATATAAAAAGAGATCTTTATAGATCTCTACATATTATGGTGTTGCTCTGATTTTATATGCACTTGTTCATTCTGAATGAGAACAGATTGTAATGAAATTGTGGGCACTTGTAGCTCACCTTTAAGAGCAGATAGAGCTTTGTGCTGACACCACCAGTCTTTGGTTTGATTAACAGGGAGCGTGTTCACTCTGAGATGTGTTGCTCTGGATTATGGTATTTGCTTTAAAGGTATACTTATTTCTCTTCCTCCCTCAGGTTAGTCCTCCTCCTCTTCAGCCTTCAAAATAGATTCTCTCAGGAGTAAGGTTGAACTGCTGCAGCTGCCGCTGGCGCTATCCTCTAAATCTATCTCAGAGCGCAAAACTCAACTGCGCAGAGCAACAGAACGTTCCAGGGGCGGAGCTGAGGTCCACAAACCCCAGGCACTGGCCCCAGACATGGACAACGAGTCACAGTACTCAGGCTACTCCTACAAGTCCTCCCATTCCCGTAGCTCTCGCAAGCACAGGTGCGTATGCCATTTCCCGACATTCTTCCCTTTTGCCTAAATGTGGGCGGGCATTGATGTTTTGTCTAGAACATACAAATGTGAATGTACACTACTGCAAACACTGAGGGTACCACCGTATCGTTATTTAACGATTATCCATTTTATGTTGCTTTATGTACCAACTTGGAGTATACTGTGTATATAAATGTTTATATACATCTGTGTGCGCGTGCGTGTGTGGTGGTGTTTCAGGGATCGGAGAGACAGGCACCGCTCTAAGAGCAGGGACAGCAGAGGGGACAAATCGGTCACTATCCAGGCTCCTGGAGAGGCCCTGCTGGACACAGAGTCCACACGTGGAGATGATCGAGTCCGTGTTTTCACTTCATACCTCGTCCAGCCTGGAAAACCATTCCACTATAGCTTCAGACCATAAAAAGTCTATAGTGCTTCAAAATATGAATGATTGACTTTTTTTTTTTTTTTTTTTTTTACTGAAATGTTGGACTGAGCATCTCATGTCTCCTCATGCAGTGTCAGAAATTTTGCTCTAAAATCTCGCAGTACACATATACGCAACACGCGTATAAAAACAACCAATAGGAAACAGCCTGCCATAGCTCACATGCCAACTACAAATAACAGCGGTATAGCGAAATGAGCATGAAGTATGTGGGACACAAAAATATTTTGTGCAGTTGTGGCAGCAGATAGAATGCCTTTTTGATTTCACATTTGTTGTGACAAAAGCACAATATCTTAATGATCTAGCATGATAGTTTCCAGAAAATCTGTAGTCCAATATTGAGAACAACTATCGATGGAGCACTGTGCCATGGAGTTTGGTCAAGGTTTCAGATGCATCGTCTTGTACAGTTTGAAATGCAAAACAATGTTTAAGACTGCTGGAATTGCACAGTGCAAAGGCAGGTTGGGGTGAGTACCAATGTTAGCTGGCATGCTTTTGTTGTAGACTTGATGGCCAATTCATTGTCTTTTTTCCAAGTCAAGCTTCCACACATTCACGCTTGACACTGTAACCTCATCAGCATGGTATGTTACTCTACAAGTCAAGTTTTCAGAACCAGGTGAATGACATCTCAAAACTATTCTTGAACGTCCTTTTTCAGATTTGAATTCCTTACTGAGAAGTTTGAAAGAACTTAGGAGTCATTGTTGAGTTACGAAAAAATGTGTCTGGAGTGTGAATGGCCATCATAACTTGCGTTATTCATCGGAGCCTTGCTCACTAAAGCTGTTATTTTAACTAAGCCTACTCGCTAATTGAGTTACCTAGAGAGGCAAGCTTGTTAAGGTTTAATTCCCGAAGTTTGGGCCCTGCTGTCAGCTTGTATGTCAACACGTAGCCCCCAGGAGAGAGAGTTTCGCCTGGTTTGGGTTCCTACGTGACAGCAAGGATTGTATTTTGCACTCGAAAACTGGAATCAGATTGTGAGCTAAGAAAGGGGGAGAGAGACAAGTATTCATGCATGTGAGCACACAGCTAGACAACATGGAAAAAAGACACCCAACATGCAGCAGGAGTGGCTAAAGCCATACAGAAAACAAGAGTACATGAGAAAGTGTTTTTCATGAATATAGTGGAGTGTTCTGATAACAATTTGGTTTGTTTATTTCATAGAGCTTCAAATATTGCATTGATGGAACCATATAGACATTTAGGAGGAATTTGCCATACTTGCCATACGTCCTTCGCCATATGCATTCTTGCATTTTTCTCTTTGCTGTTTTCTGTTATAGTCATAAATTCTACATATATTTATTGAGAAAATCCTTTAAAGAGGCGCATGTCCATCATCACGTTTTATTTGTTTGGCTTTTTTTTTTTGGTTTTACTATTGGAAACAAAATTACTTTTTTTGCATTTGATGTTGATATCATTATGGCAGGCTTTAGTGCAGGTACTGGTGTCTATATTAGATGATTAAATACACAGCACCAGCAGTTCTGAATCTTTGTGTTAAATAATCTATGCTGATTGTCACGATCAGTCCCTTCCATGTTCCGTGTTTTCCATGTCTTGTGTTTTGTTCCGTTCCACGGTTTCATTTTGTCCTCACACTGATTGCGTACACCTGTCCCTCGTTTCTAGTTCATGTATTTAAACCCTGCTGTGTGCCTTGGTCGTGGCTGCCTGTACACGGGCATCTCGTCATTCCCGGAAGAAGCAGGCTCACGTTTATTTTGATAACGACGAGATCCCAGGTAAGCGTCTACCCGTCTTGACCAACGCTGCAGGGGGGAGCGGCCTGCAGCGCAAGACGTGAAACCACGGAAAGAGGGAGTCCAGGAGGGTGGCCAATCTTGACATTATTACACTCAGGAATTAAAAAAAATATATTGTAGCATCCCATGAAATGTGATCTTTCACACATAATGAGAGAGGTTGGCAAAGAACTAAAACTCAATTAAATATATCAACTTCCCCTTAAGCCTCTCATATACTCCACATTTAGGAGCAAGCCTACTCCTACACAATAAGCAGTGCGGTATATGAAAAGAGTAGGCGTATCAAATAAACAGAGCAACATGGTTAAGGTCCAGCCAGATATGTAAATGTTTGCCAGAACATCCAGTGTGTGTCTGCCGTTCGGTCAAAACTGGATCAGTCCAGAGGCCGCCCCGTCAGATCTCTTTTGAACAAAACAGTGGTCGAAATGCTGTTGAGAACAGTTTTACAGTTACAACAACAGAAAAAAGACTCAAATATATGCTGGATGGTTTATTCATTAAGGGAGAAAGCTGTCTCTCTTGTGGAGGATTTGCCACAGAGACCTGGGCATGTGGTATGGTCTCTGCACGGTGCCGTCATTACGCTCCAGACCCTCCACTAGAGGAGACAGAAACATCACAGTGGAAATAAAAACAATATAGTCCTGATGATTGGCATATGTGTAGTAGCTTGAGAGTGAAATGTGTGTGTGAGTGTGTGTGAAGGATTACTCCATATATCCCTTTATGTGCTCGACTGTTTCATTAACGGAAGCGAATCCAGGGAGAGAGAAGTCTGGAGGAACGTCCTGCCAGTCAAAGCTAGGCAGACATCTCCCTAGTTCTGGGTGGAGGGAGAGACAGAAAATAATATGACTAACAATTAAACCTGCTGACTTATCACTGCAGGTATAAGTACTTTCCTGGTGGTTTGGTTATGTTTTGGTACATAGCATAGTCAAACTGTTACAAAACAGAATGGACAAATTAACAGGTAGTTGTGTAATCCTGCTGTCTTTACCTGGTTTACTTGGCGTGTAGAAATATGGACAAAGCTCTTGATTGAGGATGTCTTGGACACTCTGTAGTGGAAATGCATGTGAAAATCTCATTAACATGCAGAATGCTATGTATGCACAAATGCTATGTATGCGTGAGTGGCTAAGCCAATGCATGAATTACATGTACAAAGAGTTGCATATTGCAAAGACTTTTGATACGACAAATTCTGTTCTGTCAAGAGTGAGGTGAGGGTTTATTTCTCAGAGATGAAGCTGGTTACATTGCTTATTTGCAGTGTGAGGTTTTACCAATGTGGTTTGGGCGAGGTCAAGTCTAGGGTCACAATACTGCTGCTGAAAGAAGTCTTTAGGCAGGGCATTTGGGGCATACGCCTCTGGGGGCAACTTCCAGAACTCTGAAGGGCATTTTTTAACACAGACCTGCAAACCAACGCACAAACACACAGAGTGAAGGAGATCTTATTTGAGTAGCTAAACACAGTGTTGCTTTTTATATTTCTATCTACACTATTTACACATTGTTCATTGCATGATAGAGCAAAAGGCTCCCAAACCAAGCAGCAAAAGGAGACCCAAGCCCCCAGACTTACAAACTGGCATTCACATACTACATGCTAAACTGTTTTGTAATAAATGAGTCTCATGTGCATATTTCTAAAAGGCTACTGACATACGTGTTTGGTTTCTGTACAATGTCAACAGGACATTTGTGTGGAAATCTCACTTGAGTGGTTGGACACTGGAGACCCTCTAGAATGGCGTCCATTTCTGTCGTTGCTCTGGCACACTTCAGAAGGTCAAAGTAGAGGACGTTTGGTTTGTCACTGAAACACGAGAGGATGCAGGAAACAAATGCAGCTTGACACATGAATATTAGCCAATTAAATAAACAATTTTTATTCAATTTTTTGAGTATGTGTATCAGGATTCAGTGCTGGAGAGTCACACCACTACCCAGCTAAGTGTTCTTTCTTCGAGGGTGAATTGGACTGGGGTAACCAATAAACTCTGCAGTGTTGTGACACTCCTAGACCTGAGTTTGGACCCCTTGGTTTAGAGACAATCATTAAACACAAGTGATTTGATTGGTTCCACTTGTTGCTGTGCAGTGCCAATCATGAAAATCTTAAAGCTAAAGTCTAACCCATCTTGTCTTGTTGATGTTTCATGTTTCCACATGATTTGCACCTGCACAGCTCCATTGTAACCCTAGTCCGACTCACTAAAGTCCATTCGAAAGAATACTGACGGTGTTCCTTACATACTGGGTGTGCTGTTTTGGTATTCCTGTGAAGATATAAATACTTATCCAGTATGTGAGGGACTTACACATTGACTCCAGCTCCACAAAACATCCCAGTGGAGTTCTGGGGCAACACGACATGACGAGAGTCTCCAAGCAGCCACGCTGTGTTAGAACCTCCGTTAGAAGGATATCTCACAAGCCATACATGGGTAAAAGACCTTCCGCTTGAGCCCACAATAATAATGATTTTTTTTCCCCCATGAAAGTGTAGTTGGAAATGTTTCTTACCCAGGGAGCGAATAAGAATATAGGTGACAATGGCAGCCACAAAAATAATACAGCAGATAATGTCTGCACATCTCCTGAACAAAAACAAGAAATATTATTACACATTGCATGATTTAAATTATGTATTAAAGTTATTTAGCTAAGTGAAATAACTTTATAGTCTTAGTCTAGATCTATGGCCTTAGTATAGTTCTTGTATAGCGTTAATAACAGACATTCTGTGATCCATGATGTGTAGAGCTTTAAATGGTTTTTTAAAGTCAGCTGATGTGGAGGAGTAAATCGGAGAAGCACTGAGAGATTGCCGGACTCGCCTCTTGTTAACTGGTCGCCTGAAAATGGGCTCATACGGAGGAGGTTCCCCTGAGAAGATAGAATTGAAGAATATATATATTCTATAAATTCTAAGTATATACCATTACATTAGAATGAATTTAAACCTTTGAAAAACATATATTCAGTCACGCGTGTCTGAACCTTTGACCGGTACGCTATATTTTGTCTAACACATTTTATATACAGTTGTCATGGAACGCTCCCCTTCACACTAGCCATGTGGTACGGCCCGCCGCGTGCAGTGGGAGTTCATAGTCTTGTTTGTAACCACGCCTGTGTAATTAACGCGCAACTGCACATGGTTTAGTCTTGTAACGTCTGTGTGTTTAAACCGCTGTGGGAGTGTGCATCTTAGTCGGTCAATGCCCATGTTCGTGTTCACATAGTTCGTTATCTGTATTCGTGTTTTATGTTCACTGTTTATGTTGCATATGAGCGCCGGTGTCTTTATCGTGTGTTAATACACGTCTGTCCGTCCTGCTCCTTGTCCAGCGACACTAGGGCCGTTACAACACTTTTCTTTTTTTTTTATGACACCTTCTGCACACATACGCTTTCGATCTGATACACAGTTACAGATCGTACACTATATAAATGTTTTTAATATAAGGTAGACCTACCAAGTACGTAAGAACATTTATTATTTTAACATGAAATGTACAAGCTAGTTTTGTACATTTTTTTTCTTTTTTAACCATTGTATTTGACGTATGGGTTCTCATAAAATCTTTGGCATATGGCTATATCTGGAAAAAACAACAACAACAAAACTCACCGCAATAATCTGGCATGCTGACTACAGTACACTCCCTTGCACTTTCGATAAGCGCCATCACACAGAGTCCGCAATGTGTAATGTTTCAGTAAAAAATAATCTTGCATTCGATAATCTATTCTTATGACGCATCATTCCAGGTTATTGACACATTGTGACGTTGGAAGTCACAGCACGTTCTGGTTCTTAGCTCATCAACAAAGGCAGCTTGGTCACGAGCACCTGCTTTCCATGCTTTGGGATGCTCGCGCTCAATTTTCCATGTCCTGTATCGAATATTTAGGCCTATACGATTAAACTGTCCGTGGTTACTGTGCTTTTAACGTACAAAAAAAGCTACACAAATAATAAAATAATCTTTACATAATAATGTAACCTTAGGCTTATCGCCAAGATGTAACCTGTGAGGCTAAGTGACAACGTCTCCCGTCCCCTACCTAAACTACGTCTACACTGACTATGAGAATAGTAGTATAGTATAGTAGTTCAAGAGTATAGTAGTGATATGTGATAACAATTTGATTTGTTTATTTTAAAGACTTTCTAAAGTTGCATGTATATAACCAAACAGGCAATTTACATGAGTTTGCCATCCCAATACTTTAAATTTTTACAGTAAATATATTCAACATTATATTATGGGTACAAGGAAAAGTGATATGTAGTGAACCAAATAGATATTTAACAGGCTTTTGCCATCCTTTTACTCCAAATTCCTACAGTAAAAATGACTGAAAGTCATTCATGAGTACAAGAGAAACTGTATTTCAAGAATTTAATGAAGTGATTTGATAACAATTTGATTTGTGCATTTCACTCAGCTTCATGTAGTGATATATAGTGAACTGAATAGACATTTCACAGGATATTGCCATCCTATTACTCTAAATTCCTACTGTAAAAATGACTGAAAGTCATACCACAGGTACATAAGATAGTGTATATCAAGAATTTAGTGGAGTGATCTGATAACAATTTGATTTGATTTATTTATAGAGCTTCAATTATTACATATATGGAACTGAATAGACATTCGACAGAATTTTGCTACTCCATTATTCCAAATTCCTGCAGTAAAAATGACTGAAAGTCATATCATGGGTACAGGAGGAAGTTTATTTCAAGTACGTAGTGGAGTGATTTTATAACAATTTGAATTGTGTATTTTATAGATCTTCGAGTAGTGATATATGTTGAACTGAACAGATGTTTAAGAGGATTTTGCCATCCTATTACTCAAGCTTCCTACAGTAAAACACTTGAAAGTCATACCATGGGTACATGAGAAAGTGGATTTCATGAATATTGTGGAGGGATCTGATAACAATTTGACTAGTTTGTTTTCTAGAGTTTCAAAAACTGATTATATAGTGGAACGAATACATGTTTATGAGGATTTTGCCATCCTTTTACTCCAAATTAAAGTAAAAACATTGGAACGTAATAGTATGGATACACAAGAAAGTGTATTTCAAGAATATATTGGAAGGATTTGATAACAATATGAATTGTGTATTTTATAGTGCTTCAACTATTGCATATATGGAACAGAATAGGCATGAACAGGATTTTGCCATCCTATTATTCCAAATTCCTACAGTAAAAGTGAGTTATACCATGAGTACATGAGAAAGTGTTTTTCATGAATATAGTGGAGTGTTCTGATAACAATTTGGTTTGTTTATTTCATAGAGCTTCAAATATTGCATTGATGGAACCATATAGACATTTAGGAGGAATTTGCCATACTTGCCATACGTCCTTCGCCATATGCATTCTTGCATTTTTCTCTTTGCTGTTTTCTGTTATAGTCATAAATTCTACATATATTTATTGAGAAAATCCTTTAAAGAGGCGCATGTCCATCATCACGTTTTATTTGTTTGGCTTTTTTTTTTGGTTTTACTATTGGAAACAAAATTACTTTTTTTGCATTTGATGTTGATATCATTATGGCAGGCTTTAGTGGAGGTACTGGTGTCTATATTAGATGATTAAATACACAGCACCAGCAGTTCTGAATCTTTGTGTTAAATAATCTATGCTGATTGTCACGATCAGTCCCTTCCATGTTCCGTGTTTTCCATGTCTTGTGTTTTGTTCCGTTCCACGGTTTCATTTTGTCCTCACACTGATTGCGTACACCTGTCCCTCGTTTCTAGTTCATGTATTTAAACCCTGCTGTGTGCCTTGGTCGTGGCTGCCTGTACACGGGCATCTCGTCGTTCCCGGAAGAAGCAGGCTCACGTTTATTTTGATAACGACGAGATCCCAGGTAAGCGTCTACCCGTCTTGACCAACGCTGCAGGGGGGAGCGGCCTGCAGCGCAAGACGTGAAACCACGGAAAGAGGGAGTCCAGGAGGGTGGCCAATCTTGACATTATTACACTCAGGAATTAAAAAAAATATATTGTAGCATCCCATGAAATGTGATCTTTCACACATAATGAGAGAGGTTGGCAAAGAACTAAAACTCAATTAAATATATCAACTTCCCCTTAAGCCTCTCATATACTCCACATTTAGGAGCAAGCCTACTCCTACACAATAAGCAGTGCGGTATATGAAAAGAGTAGGCGTATCAAATAAACAGAGCAACATGGTTAAGGTCCAGCCAGATATGTAAATGTTTGCCAGAACATCCAGTGTGTGTCTGCCGTTCGGTCAAAACTGGATCAGTCCAGAGGCCGCCCCGTCAGATCTCTTTTGAACAAAACAGTGGTCGAAATGCTGTTGAGAACAGTTTTACAGTTACAACAACAGAAAAAAGACTCAAATATATGCTGGATGGTTTATTCATTAAGGGAGAAAGCTGTCTCTCTTGTGGAGGATTTGCCACAGAGACCTGGGCATGTGGTATGGTCTCTGCACGGTGCTGTCATTACGCTCCAGACCCTCCACTAGAGGAGACAGAAACATCACAGTGGAAATAAAAACAATATAGTCCTGATGATTGGCATATGTGTAGTAGCTTGAGAGTGAAATGTGTGTGTGAGTGTGTGTGAAGGATTACTCCATATATCCCTTTATGTGCTCGACTGTTTCATTAACGGAAGCGAATCCAGGGAGAGAGAAGTCTGGAGGAACGTCCTGCCAGTCAAAGCTAGGCAGACATCTCCCTAGTTCTGGGTGGAGGGAGAGACAGAAAATAATATGACTAACAATTAAACCTGCTGACTTATCACTGCAGGTATAAGTACTTTCCTGGTGGTTTGGTTATGTTTTGGTACATAGCATAGTCAAACTGTTACAAAACAGAATGGACAAATTAACAGGTAGTTGTGTAATCCTGCTGTCTTTACCTGGTTTACTTGGCGTGTAGAAATATGGACAAAGCTCTTGATTGAGGATGTCTTGGACACTCTGTAGTGGAAATGCATGTGAAAATCTCATTAACATGCAGAATGCTATGTATGCACAAATGCTATGTATGCGTGAGTGGCTAAGCCAATGCATGAATTACATGTACAAAGAGTTGCATATTGCAAAGACTTTTGATACGACAAATTCTGTTCTGTCAAGAGTGAGGTGAGGGTTTATTTCTCAGAGATGAAGCTGGTTACATTGCTTATTTGCAGTGTGAGGTTTTACCAATGTGGTTTGGGCGAGGTCAAGTCTAGGGTCACAATACTGCTGCTGAAAGAAGTCTTTAGGCAGGGCATTTGGGGCATACGCCTCTGGGGGCAACTTCCAGAACTCTGAAGGGCATTTTTTAACACAGACCTGCAAACCAACGCACAAACACACAGAGTGAAGGAGATCTTATTTGAGTAGCTAAACACAGTGTTGCTTTTTATATTTCTATCTACACTATTTACACATTGTTCATTGCATGATAGAGCAAAAGGCTCCCAAACCAAGCAGCAAAAGGAGACCCAAGCCCCCAGACTTACAAACTGGCATTCACATACTACATGCTAAACTGTTTTGTAATAAATGAGTCTCATGTGCATATTTCTAAAAGGCTACTGACATACGTGTTTGGTTTCTGTACAATGTCAACAGGACATTTGTGTGGAAATCTCACTTGAGTGGTTGGACACTGGAGACCCTCTAGAATGGCGTCCATTTCTGTCGTTGCTCTGGCACACTTCAGAAGGTCAAAGTAGAGGACGTTTGGTTTGTCACTGAAACACGAGAGGATGCAGGAAACAAATGCAGCTTGACACATGAATATTAGCCAATTAAATAAACAATTTTTATTCAATTTTTTGAGTATGTGTATCAGGATTCAGTGCTGGAGAGTCACACCACTACCCAGCTAAGTGTTCTTTCTTCGAGGGTGAATTGGACTGGGGTAACCAATAAACTCTGCAGTGTTGTGACACTCCTAGACCTGAGTTTGGACCCCTTGGTTTAGAGACAATCATTAAACACAAGTGATTTGATTGGTTCCACTTGTTGCTGTGCAGTGCCAATCATGAAAATCTTAAAGCTAAAGTCTAACCCATCTTGTCTTGTTGATGTTTCATGTTTCCACATGATTTGCACCTGCACAGCTCCATTGTAACCCTAGTCCGACTCACTAAAGTCCATTCGAAAGAATACTGACGGTGTTCCTTACATACTGGGTGTGCTGTTTTGGTATTCCTGTGAAGATATAAATACTTATCCAGTATGTGAGGGACTTACACATTGACTCCAGCTCCACAAAACATCCCAGTGGAGTTCTGGGGCAACACGACATGACGAGAGTCTCCAAGCAGCCACGCTGTGTTAGAACCTCCGTTAGAAGGATATCTCACAAGCCATACATGGGTAAAAGACCTTCCGCTTGAGCCCACAATAATAATGATTTTTTTTCCCCCATGAAAGTGTAGTTGGAAATGTTTCTTACCCAGGGAGCGAATAAGAATATAGGTGACAATGGCAGCCACAAAAATAATACAGCAGATAATGTCTGCACATCTCCTGAACAAAAACAAGAAATATTATTACACATTGCATGATTTAAATTATGTATTAAAGTTATTTAGCTAAGTGAAATAACTTTATAGTCTTAGTCTAGATCTATGGCCTTAGTATAGTTCTTGTATAGCGTTAATAACAGACATTCTGTGATCCATGATGTGTAGAGCTTTAAATGGTTTTTTAAAGTCAGCTGATGTGGAGGAGTAAATCGGAGAAGCACTGAGAGATTGCCGGACTCGCCTCTTGTTAACTGGTCGCCTGAAAATGGGCTCATACGGAGGAGGTTCCCCTGAGAAGATAGAATTGAAGAATATATATATTCTATAAATTCTAAGTATATACCATTACATTAGAATGAATTTAAACCTTTGAAAAACATATATTCAGTCACGCGTGTCTGAACCTTTGACCGGTACGCTATATTTTGTCTAACACATTTTATATACAGTTGTCATGGAACGCTCCCCTTCACACTAGCCATGTGGTACGGCCCGCCGCGTGCAGTGGGAGTTCATAGTCTTGTTTGTAACCACGCCTGTGTAATTAACGCGCAACTGCACATGGTTTAGTCTTGTAACGTCTGTGTGTTTAAACCGCTGTGGGAGTGTGCATCTTAGTCGGTCAATGCCCATGTTCGTGTTCACATAGTTCGTTATCTGTATTCGTGTTTTATGTTCACTGTTTATGTTGCATATGAGCGCCGGTGTCTTTATCGTGTGTTAATACACGTCTGTCCGTCCTGCTCCTTGTCCAGCGACACTAGGGCCGTTACAACACTTTTCTTTTTTTTTTATGACACCTTCTGCACACATACGCTTTCGATCTGATACACAGTTACAGATCGTACACTATATAAATGTTTTTAATATAAGGTAGACCTACCAAGTACGTAAGAACATTTATTATTTTAACATGAAATGTACAAGCTAGTTTTGTACATTTTTTTTCTTTTTTAACCATTGTATTTGACGTATGGGTTCTCATAAAATCTTTGGCATATGGCTATATCTGGAAAAAACAACAACAACAAAACTCACCGCAATAATCTGGCATGCTGACTACAGTACACTCCCTTGCACTTTCGATAAGCGCCATCACACAGAGTCCGCAATGTGTAATGTTTCAGTAAAAAATAATCTTGCATTCGATAATCTATTCTTATGACGCATCATTCCAGGTTATTGACACATTGTGACGTTGGAAGTCACAGCACGTTCTGGTTCTTAGCTCATCAACAAAGGCAGCTTGGTCACGAGCACCTGCTTTCCATGCTTTGGGATGCTCGCGCTCAATTTTCCATGTCCTGTATCGAATATTTAGGCCTATACGATTAAACTGTCCGTGGTTACTGTGCTTTTAACGTACAAAAAAAGCTACACAAATAATAAAATAATCTTTACATAATAATGTAACCTTAGGCTTATCGCCAAGATGTAACCTGTGAGGCTAAGTGGCAACGTCTCCCGTCCCCTACCTAAACTACGTCTACACTGACTATGAGAATAGTAGTATAGTATAGTAGTTCAAGAGTATAGTAGTGATATGTGATAACAATTTGATTTGTTTATTTTAAAGACTTTCTAAAGTTGCATGTATATAACCAAACAGGCAATTTACATGAGTTTGCCATCCCAATACTTTAAATTTTTACAGTAAATATATTCAACATTATATTATGGGTACAAGGAAAAGTGATATGTAGTGAACCAAATAGATATTTAACAGGCTTTTGCCATCCTATTACTCCAAATTCCTACAGTAAAAATGACTGAAAGTCATTCATGAGTACAAGAGAAACTGTATTTCAAGAGTTTAATGAAGTGATTTGATAACAATTTGATTTGTGCATTTCACTCAGCTTCATGTAGTGATATATAGTGAACTGAATAGACATTTCACAGGATATTGCCATCCTATTACTCTAAATTCCTACTGTAAAAATGACTGAAAGTCATACCACAGGTACATAAGATAGTGTATATCAAGAATTTAGTGGAGTGATCTGATAACAATTTGATTTGATTTATTTATAGAGCTTCAATTATTACATATATGGAACTGAATAGACATTCGACAGAATTTTGCTACTCCATTATTCCAAATTCCTGCAGTAAAAATGACTGAAAGTCATATCATGGGTACAGGAGGAAGTTTATTTCAAGTACGTAGTGGAGTGATTTTATAACAATTTGAATTGTGTATTTTATAGATCTTCGAGTAGTGATATATGTTGAACTGAACAGATGTTTAAGAGGATTTTGCCATCCTATTACTCAAGCTTCCTACAGTAAAACACTTGAAAGTCATACCATGGGTACATGAGAAAGTGGATTTCATGAATATTGTGGAGGGATCTGATAACAATTTGACTAGTTTGTTTTCTAGAGTTTCAAAAACTGATTATATAGTGGAACGAATACATGTTTATGAGGATTTTGCCATCCTTTTACTCCAAATTAAAGTAAAAACATTGGAACGTAATAGTATGGATACACAAGAAAGTGTATTTCAAGAATATATTGGAAGGATTTGATAACAATATGAATTGTGTATTTTATAGTGCTTCAACTATTGCATATATGGAACAGAATAGGCATGAACAGGATTTTGCCATCCTATTATTCCAAATTCCTACAGTAAAAGTGAGTTATACCATGAGTACATGAGAAAGTGTTTTTCATGAATATAGTGGAGTGTTCTGATAACAATTTGGTTTGTTTATTTCATAGAGCTTCAAATATTGCATTGATGGAACCATATAGACATTTAGGAGGAATTTGCCATACTTGCCATACGTCCTTCGCCATATGCATTCTTGCATTTTTCTCTTTGCTGTTTTCTGTTATAGTCATAAATTCTACATATATTTATTGAGAAAATCCTTTAAAGAGGCGCATGTCCATCATCACGTTTTATTTGTTTGGCTTTTTTTTTTTGGTTTTACTATTGGAAACAAAATTACTTTTTTTGCATTTGATGTTGATATCATTATGGCAGGCTTTAGTGGAGGTACTGGTGTCTATATTAGATGATTAAATACACAGCACCAGCAGTTCTGAATCTTTGTGTTAAATAATCTATGCTGATTGTCACGATCAGTCCCTTCCATGTTCCGTGTTTTCCATGTCTTGTGTTTTGTTCCGTTCCACGGTTTCATTTTGTCCTCACACTGATTGCGTACACCTGTCCCTCGTTTCTAGTTCATGTATTTAAACCCTGCTGTGTGCCTTGGTCGTGGCTGCCTGTACACGGGCATCTCGTCGTTCCCGGAAGAAGCAGGCTCACGTTTATTTTGATAACGACGAGATCCCAGGTAAGCGTCTACCCGTCTTGACCAACGCTGCAGGGGGGAGCGGCCTGCAGCGCAAGACGTGAAACCACGGAAAGAGGGAGTCCAGGAGGGTGGCCAATCTTGACATTATTACACTCAGGAATTAAAAAAAATATATTGTAGCATCCCATGAAATGTGATCTTTCACACATAATGAGAGAGGTTGGCAAAGAACTAAAACTCAATTAAATATATCAACTTCCCCTTAAGCCTCTCATATACTCCACATTTAGGAGCAAGCCTACTCCTACACAATAAGCAGTGCGGTATATGAAAAGAGTAGGCGTATCAAATAAACAGAGCAACATGGTTAAGGTCCAGCCAGATATGTAAATGTTTGCCAGAACATCCAGTGTGTGTCTGCCGTTCGGTCAAAACTGGATCAGTCCAGAGGCCGCCCCGTCAGATCTCTTTTGAACAAAACAGTGGTCGAAATGCTGTTGAGAACAGTTTTACAGTTACAACAACAGAAAAAAGACTCAAATATATGCTGGATGGTTTATTCATTAAGGGAGAAAGCTGTCTCTCTTGTGGAGGATTTGCCACAGAGACCTGGGCATGTGGTATGGTCTCTGCACGGTGCCGTCATTACGCTCCAGACCCTCCACTAGAGGAGACAGAAACATCACAGTGGAAATAAAAACAATATAGTCCTGATGATTGGCATATGTGTAGTAGCTTGAGAGTGAAATGTGTGTGTGAGTGTGTGTGAAGGATTACTCCATATATCCCTTTATGTGCTCGACTGTTTCATTAACGGAAGCGAATCCAGGGAGAGAGAAGTCTGGAGGAACGTCCTGCCAGTCAAAGCTAGGCAGACATCTCCCTAGTTCTGGGTGGAGGGAGAGACAGAAAATAATATGACTAACAATTAAACCTGCTGACTTATCACTGCAGGTATAAGTACTTTCCTGGTGGTTTGGTTATGTTTTGGTACATAGCATAGTCAAACTGTTACAAAACAGAATGGACAAATTAACAGGTAGTTGTGTAATCCTGCTGTCTTTACCTGGTTTACTTGGCGTGTAGAAATATGGACAAAGCTCTTGATTGAGGATGTCTTGGACACTCTGTAGTGGAAATGCATGTGAAAATCTCATTAACATGCAGAATGCTATGTATGCACAAATGCTATGTATGCGTGAGTGGCTAAGCCAATGCATGAATTACATGTACAAAGAGTTGCATATTGCAAAGACTTTTGATACGACAAATTCTGTTCTGTCAAGAGTGAGGTGAGGGTTTATTTCTCAGAGATGAAGCTGGTTACATTGCTTATTTGCAGTGTGAGGTTTTACCAATGTGGTTTGGGCGAGGTCAAGTCTAGGGTCACAATACTGCTGCTGAAAGAAGTCTTTAGGCAGGGCATTTGGGGCATACGCCTCTGGGGGCAACTTCCAGAACTCTGAAGGGCATTTTTTAACACAGACCTGCAAACCAACGCACAAACACACAGAGTGAAGGAGATCTTATTTGAGTAGCTAAACACAGTGTTGCTTTTTATATTTCTATCTACACTATTTACACATTGTTCATTGCATGATAGAGCAAAAGGCTCCCAAACCAAGCAGCAAAAGGAGACCCAAGCCCCCAGACTTACAAACTGGCATTCACATACTACATGCTAAACTGTTTTGTAATAAATGAGTCTCATGTGCATATTTCTAAAAGGCTACTGACATACGTGTTTGGTTTCTGTACAATGTCAACAGGACATTTGTGTGGAAATCTCACTTGAGTGGTTGGACACTGGAGACCCTCTAGAATGGCGTCCATTTCTGTCGTTGCTCTGGCACACTTCAGAAGGTCAAAGTAGAGGACGTTTGGTTTGTCACTGAAACACGAGAGGATGCAGGAAACAAATGCAGCTTGACACATGAATATTAGCCAATTAAATAAACAATTTTTATTCAATTTTTTGAGTATGTGTATCAGGATTCAGTGCTGGAGAGTCACACCACTACCCAGCTAAGTGTTCTTTCTTCGAGGGTGAATTGGACTGGGGTAACCAATAAACTCTGCAGTGTTGTGACACTCCTAGACCTGAGTTTGGACCCCTTGGTTTAGAGACAATCATTAAACACAAGTGATTTGATTGGTTCCACTTGTTGCTGTGCAGTGCCAATCATGAAAATCTTAAAGCTAAAGTCTAACCCATCTTGTCTTGTTGATGTTTCATGTTTCCACATGATTTGCACCTGCACAGCTCCATTGTAACCCTAGTCCGACTCACTAAAGTCCATTCGAAAGAATACTGACGGTGTTCCTTACATACTGGGTGTGCTGTTTTGGTATTCCTGTGAAGATATAAATACTTATCCAGTATGTGAGGGACTTACACATTGACTCCAGCTCCACAAAACATCCCAGTGGAGTTCTGGGGCAACACGACATGACGAGAGTCTCCAAGCAGCCACGCTGTGTTAGAACCTCCGTTAGAAGGATATCTCACAAGCCATACATGGGTAAAAGACCTTCCGCTTGAGCCCACAATAATAATGATTTTTTTTCCCCCCATGAAAGTGTAGTTGGAAATGTTTCTTACCCAGGGAGCGAATAAGAATATAGGTGACAATGGCAGCCACAAAAATAATACAGCAGATAATGTCTGCACATCTCCTGAACAAAAACAAGAAATATTATTACACATTGCATGATTTAAATTATGTATTAAAGTTATTTAGCTAAGTGAAATAACTTTATAGTCTTAGTCTAGATCTATGGCCTTAGTATAGTTCTTGTATAGCGTTAATAACAGACATTCTGTGATCCATGATGTGTAGAGCTTTAAATGGTTTTTTAAAGTCAGCTGATGTGGAGGAGTAAATCGGAGAAGCACTGAGAGATTGCCGGACTCGCCTCTTGTTAACTGGTCGCCTGAAAATGGGCTCATACGGAGGAGGTTCCCCTGAGAAGATAGAATTGAAGAATATATATATTCTATAAATTCTAAGTATATACCATTACATTAGAATGAATTTAAACCTTTGAAAAACATATATTCAGTCACGCGTGTCTGAACCTTTGACCGGTACGCTATATTTTGTCTAACACATTTTATATACAGTTGTCATGGAACGCTCCCCTTCACACTAGCCATGTGGTACGGCCCGCCGCGTGCAGTGGGAGTTCATAGTCTTGTTTGTAACCACGCCTGTGTAATTAACGCGCAACTGCACATGGTTTAGTCTTGTAACGTCTGTGTGTTTAAACCGCTGTGGGAGTGTGCATCTTAGTCGGTCAATGCCCATGTTCGTGTTCACATAGTTCGTTATCTGTATTCGTGTTTTATGTTCACTGTTTATGTTGCATATGAGCGCCGGTGTCTTTATCGTGTGTTAATACACGTCTGTCCGTCCTGCTCCTTGTCCAGCGACACTAGGGCCGTTACAACACTTTTCTTTTTTTTTTTATGACACCTTCTGCACACATACGCTTTCGATCTGATACACAGTTACAGATCGTACACTATATAAATGTTTTTAATATAAGGTAGACCTACCAAGTACGTAAGAACATTTATTATTTTAACATGAAATGTACAAGCTAGTTTTGTACATTTTTTTTCTTTTTTAACCATTGTATTTGACGTATGGGTTCTCATAAAATCTTTGGCATATGGCTATATCTGGAAAAAACAACAACAACAAAACTCACCGCAATAATCTGGCATGCTGACTACAGTACACTCCCTTGCACTTTCGATAAGCGCCATCACACAGAGTCCGCAATGTGTAATGTTTCAGTAAAAAATAATCTTGCATTCGATAATCTATTCTTATGACGCATCATTCCAGGTTATTGACACATTGTGATGTTGGAAGTCACAGCACGTTCTCGTTCTTAGCTCATCAACAAAGGCAGCTTGGTCACGAGCACCTGCTTTCCATGCTATGGGATGCTCGCGCTTAATTTTCCATGTCCTGTATCGAATATTTAGGCCTATACGATTAAACTGTCCGTGGTTACTGTGCTTTTAACGTACAAAAAAAGCTACACAAATAATAAAATAATCTTTACATAATAATGTAACCTTAGGCTTATCGCCAAGATGTAACCTGTGAGGCTAAGTGACAACGTCTCCCGTCCCCTACCTAAACTACGTCTACACTGACTATGAGAATAGTAGTATAGTATAGTAGTTCAAGAGTATAGTAGTGATATGTGATAACAATTTGATTTGTTTATTTTAAAGACTTTCTAAAGTTGCATGTATATAACCAAACAGGCAATTTACATGAGTTTGCCATCCCAATACTTTAAATTTTTACAGTAAATATATTCAACATTATATTATGGGTACAAGGAAAAGTGATATGTAGTGAACCAAATAGATATTTAACAGGCTTTTGCCATCCTATTACTCCAAATTCCTACAGTAAAAATGACTGAAAGTCATTCATGAGTACAAGAGAAACTGTATTTCAAGAATTTAATGAAGTGATTTGATAACAATTTGATTTGTGCATTTCACTCAGCTTCATGTAGTGATATATAGTGAACTGAATAGACATTTCACAGGATATTGCCATCCTATTACTCTAAATTCCTACTGTAAAAATGACTGAAAGTCATACCACAGGTACATAAGATAGTGTATATCAAGAATTTAGTGGAGTGATCTGATAACAATTTGATTTGATTTATTTATAGAGCTTCAATTATTACATATATGGAACTGAATAGACATTCGACAGAATTTTGCTACTCCATTATTCCAAATTCCTGCAGTAAAAATGACTGAAAGTCATATCATGGGTACAGGAGGAAGTTTATTTCAAGTACGTAGTGGAGTGATTTTATAACAATTTGAATTGTGTATTTTATAGATCTTCGAGTAGTGATATATGTTGAACTGAACAGATGTTTAAGAGGATTTTGCCATCCTATTACTCAAGCTTCCTACAGTAAAACAATTGAAAGTCATACCATGGGTACATGAGAAAGTGGATTTCATGAATATTGTGGAGGGATCTGATAACAATTTGACTAGTTTGTTTTCTAGAGTTTCAAAAACTGATTATATAGTGGAACGAATACATGTTTATGAGGATTTTGCCATCCTTTTACTCCAAATTAAAGTAAAAACATTGGAACGTAATAGTATGGATACACAAGAAAGTGTATTTCAAGAATATATTGGAAGGATTTGATAACAATATGAATTGTGTATTTTATAGTGCTTCAACTATTGCATATATGGAACAGAATAGGCATGAACAGGATTTTGCCATCCTATTATTCCAAATTCCTACAGTAAAAATGAGTTATACCATGAGTACATGAGAAAGTGTTTTTCATGAATATAGTGGAGTGTTCTGATAACAATTTGGTTTGTTTATTTCATAGAGCTTCAAATATTGCATTGATGGAACCATATAGACATTTAGGAGGAATTTGCCATACTTGCCATACGTCCTTCGCCATATGCATTCTTGCATTTTTCTCTTTGCTGTTTTCTGTTATAGTCATAAATTCTACATATATTTATTGAGAAAATCCTTTAAAGAGGCGCATGTCCATCATCACGTTTTATTTGTTTGGCTTTTTTTTTGGGTTTTACTATTGGAAACAAAATTACTTTTTTTGCATTTGATGTTGATATCATTATGGCAGGCTTTAGTGGAGGTACTGGTGTCTATATTAGATGATTAAATACACAGCACCAGCAGTTCTGAATCTTTGTGTTAAATAATCTATGCTGATTGTCACGATCAGTCCCTTCCATGTTCCGTGTTTTCCATGTCTTGTGTTTTGTTCCGTTCCACGGTTTCATTTTGTCCTCACACTGATTGCGTACACCTGTCCCTCGTTTCTAGTTCATGTATTTAAACCCTGCTGTGTGCCTTGGTCGTGGCTGCCTGTACACGGGCATCTCGTCGTTCCCGGAAGAAGCAGGCTCACGTTTATTTTGATAACGACGAGATCCCAGGTAAGCGTCTACCCGTCTTGACCAACGCTGCAGGGGGGAGCGGCCTGCAGCGCAAGACGTGAAACCACGGAAAGAGGGAGTCCAGGAGGGTGGCCAATCTTGACATTATTACACTCAGGAATTAAAAAAAATATATTGTAGCATCCCATGAAATGTGATCTTTCACACATAATGAGAGAGGTTGGCAAAGAACTAAAACTCAATTAAATATATCAACTTCCCCTTAAGCCTCTCATATACTCCACATTTAGGAGCAAGCCTACTCCTACACAATAAGCAGTGCGGTATATGAAAAGAGTAGGCGTATCAAATAAACAGAGCAACATGGTTAAGGTCCAGCCAGATATGTAAATGTTTGCCAGAACATCCAGTGTGTGTCTGCCGTTCGGTCAAAACTGGATCAGTCCAGAGGCCGCCCCGTCAGATCTCTTTTGAACAAAACAGTGGTCGAAATGCTGTTGAGAACAGTTTTACAGTTACAACAACAGAAAAAAGACTCAAATATATGCTGGATGGTTTATTCATTAAGGGAGAAAGCTGTCTCTCTTGTGGAGGATTTGCCACAGAGACCTGGGCATGTGGTATGGTCTCTGCACGGTGCCGTCATTACGCTCCAGACCCTCCACTAGAGGAGACAGAAACATCACAGTGGAAATAAAAACAATATAGTCCTGATGATTGGCATATGTGTAGTAGCTTGAGAGTGAAATGTGTGTGTGAGTGTGTGTGAAGGATTACTCCATATATCCCTTTATGTGCTCGACTGTTTCATTAACGGAAGCGAATCCAGGGAGAGAGAAGTCTGGAGGAACGTCCTGCCAGTCAAAGCTAGGCAGACATCTCCCTAGTTCTGGGTGGAGGGAGAGACAGAAAATAATATGACTAACAATTAAACCTGCTGACTTATCACTGCAGGTATAAGTACTTTCCTGGTGGTTTGGTTATGTTTTGGTACATAGCATAGTCAAACTGTTACAAAACAGAATGGACAAATTAACAGGTAGTTGTGTAATCCTGCTGTCTTTACCTGGTTTACTTGGCGTGTAGAAATATGGACAAAGCTCTTGATTGAGGATGTCTTGGACACTCTGTAGTGGAAATGCATGTGAAAATCTCATTAACATGCAGAATGCTATGTATGCACAAATGCTATGTATGCGTGAGTGGCTAAGCCAATGCATGAATTACATGTACAAAGAGTTGCATATTGCAAAGACTTTTGATACGACAAATTCTGTTCTGTCAAGAGTGAGGTGAGGGTTTATTTCTCAGAGATGAAGCTGGTTACATTGCTTATTTGCAGTGTGAGGTTTTACCAATGTGGTTTGGGCGAGGTCAAGTCTAGGGTCACAATACTGCTGCTGAAAGAAGTCTTTAGGCAGGGCATTTGGGGCATACGCCTCTGGGGGCAACTTCCAGAACTCTGAAGGGCATTTTTTAACACAGACCTGCAAACCAACGCACAAACACACAGAGTGAAGGAGATCTTATTTGAGTAGCTAAACACAGTGTTGCTTTTTATATTTCTATCTACACTATTTACACATTGTTCATTGCATGATAGAGCAAAAGGCTCCCAAACCAAGCAGCAAAAGGAGACCCAAGCCCCCAGACTTACAAACTGGCATTCACATACTACATGCTAAACTGTTTTGTAATAAATGAGTCTCATGTGCATATTTCTAAAAGGCTACTGACATACGTGTTTGGTTTCTGTACAATGTCAACAGGACATTTGTGTGGAAATCTCACTTGAGTGGTTGGACACTGGAGACCCTCTAGAATGGCGTCCATTTCTGTCGTTGCTCTGGCACACTTCAGAAGGTCAAAGTAGAGGACGTTTAGTTTGTCACTGAAACACGAGAGGATGCAGGAAACAAATGCAGCTTGACACATGAATATTAGCCAATTAAATAAACAATTTTTATTCAATTTTTTGAGTATGTGTATCAGGATTCAGTGCTGGAGAGTCACACCACTACCCAGCTAAGTGTTCTTTCTTCGAGGGTGAATTGGACTGGGGTAACCAATAAACTCTGCAGTGTTGTGACACTCCTAGACCTGAGTTTGGACCCCTTGGTTTAGAGACAATCATTAAACACAAGTGAGTTGATTGGTTCCACTTGTTGCTGTGCAGTGCCAATCATGAAAATCTTAAAGCTAAAGTCTAACCCATCTTGTCTTGTTGATGTTTCATGTTTCCACATGATTTGCACCTGCACAGCTCCATTGTAACCCTAGTCCGACTCACTAAAGTCCATTCGAAAGAATACTGACGGTGTTCCTTACATACTGGGTGTGCTGTTTTGGTATTCCTGTGAAGATATAAATACTTATCCAGTATGTGAGGGACTTACACATTGACTCCAGCTCCACAAAACATCCCAGTGGAGTTCTGGGGCAACACGACATGACGAGAGTCTCCAAGCAGCCACGCTGTGTTAGAACCTCCGTTAGAAGGATATCTCACAAGCCATACATGGGTAAAAGACCTTCCGCTTGAGCCCACAATAATAATGATTTTTTTTCCCCCCATGAAAGTGTAGTTGGAAATGTTTCTTACCCAGGGAGCGAATAAGAATATAGGTGACAATGGCAGCCACAAAAATAATACAGCAGATAATGTCTGCACATCTCCTGAACAAAAACAAGAAATATTATTACACATTGCATGATTTAAATTATGTATTAAAGTTATTTAGCTAAGTGAAATAACTTTATAGTCTTAGTCTAGATCTATGGCCTTAGTATAGTTCTTGTATAGCGTTAATAACAGACATTCTGTGATCCATGATGTGTAGAGCTTTAAATGGTTTTTTAAAGTCAGCTGATGTGGAGGAGTAAATCGGAGAAGCACTGAGAGATTGCCGGACTCGCCTCTTGTTAACTGGTCGCCTGAAAATGGGCTCATACGGAGGAGGTTCCCCTGAGAAGATAGAATTGAAGAATATATATATTCTATAAATTCTAAGTATATACCATTACATTAGAATGAATTTAAACCTTTGAAAAACATATATTCAGTCACGCGTGTCTGAACCTTTGACCGGTACGCTATATTTTGTCTAACACATTTTATATACAGTTGTCATGGAACGCTCCCCTTCACACTAGCCATGTGGTACGGCCCGCCGCGTGCAGTGGGAGTTCATAGTCTTGTTTGTAACCACGCCTGTGTAATTAACGCGCAACTGCACATGGTTTAGTCTTGTAACGTCTGTGTGTTTAAACCGCTGTGGGAGTGTGCATCTTAGTCGGTCAATGCCCATGTTCGTGTTCACATAGTTCGTTATCTGTATTCGTGTTTTATGTTCACTGTTTATGTTGCATATGAGCGCCGGTGTCTTTATCGTGTGTTAATACACGTCTGTCCGTCCTGCTCCTTGTCCAGCGACACTAGGGCCGTTACAACACTTTTCTTTTTTTTTTTTTTATGACACCTTCTGCACACATACGCTTTCGATCTGATACACAGTTACAGATCGTACACTATATAAATGTTTTTAATATAAGGTAGACCTACCAAGTACGTAAGAACATTTATTATTTTAACATGAAATGTACAAGCTAGTTTTGTACATTTTTTTTCTTTTTTAACCATTGTATTTGACGTATGGGTTCTCATAAAATCTTTGGCATATGGCTATATCTGGAAAAAACAACAACAACAAAACTCACCGCAATAATCTGGCATGCTGACTACAGTACACTCCCTTGCACTTTCGATAAGCGCCATCACACAGAGTCCGCAATGTGTAATGTTTCAGTAAAAAATAATCTTGCATTCGATAATCTATTCTTATGACGCATCATTCCAGGTTATTGACACATTGTGATGTTGGAAGTCACAGCACGTTCTCGTTCTTAGCTCATCAACAAAGGCAGCTTGGTCACGAGCACCTGCTTTCCATGCTATGGGATGCTCGCGCTCAATTTTCCATGTCCTGTATCGAATATTTAGGCCTATACGATTAAACTGTCCGTGGTTACTGTGCTTTTAACGTACAAAAAAAGCTACACAAATAATAAAATAATCTTTACATAATAATGTAACCTTAGGCTTATCGCCAAGATGTAACCTGTGAGGCTAAGTGACAACGTCTCCCGTCCCCTACCTAAACTACGTCTACACTGACTATGAGAATAGTAGTATAGTATAGTAGTTCAAGAGTATAGTAGTGATATGTGATAACAATTTGATTTGTTTATTTTAAAGACTTTCTAAAGTTGCATGTATATAACCAAACAGGCAATTTACATGAGTTTGCCATCCCAATACTTTAAATTTTTACAGTAAATATATTCAACATTATATTATGGGTACAAGGAAAAGTGATATGTAGTGAACCAAATAGATATTTAACAGGCTTTTGCCATCCTTTTACTCCAAATTCCTACAGTAAAAATGACTGAAAGTCATTCATGAGTACAAGAGAAACTGTATTTCAAGAATTTAATGAAGTGATTTGATAACAATTTGATTTGTGCATTTCACTCAGCTTCATGTAGTGATATATAGTGAACTGAATAGACATTTCACAGGATATTGCCATCCTATTACTCTAAATTCCTACTGTAAAAATGACTGAAAGTCATACCACAGGTACATAAGATAGTGTATATCAAGAATTTAGTGGAGTGATCTGATAACAATTTGATTTGATTTATTTATAGAGCTTCAATTATTACATATATGGAACTGAATAGACATTCGACAGAATTTTGCTACTCCATTATTCCAAATTCCTGCAGTAAAAATGACTGAAAGTCATATCATGGGTACAGGAGGAAGTTTATTTCAAGTACGTAGTGGAGTGATTTTATAACAATTTGAATTGTGTATTTTATAGATCTTCGAGTAGTGATATATGTTGAACTGAACAGATGTTTAAGAGGATTTTGCCATCCTATTACTCAAGCTTCCTACAGTAAAACACTTGAAAGTCATACCATGGGTACATGAGAAAGTGGATTTCATGAATATTGTGGAGGGATCTGATAACAATTTGACTAGTTTGTTTTCTAGAGTTTCAAAAACTGATTATATAGTGGAACGAATACATGTTTATGAGGATTTTGCCATCCTTTTACTCCAAATTAAAGTAAAAACATTGGAACGTAATAGTATGGATACACAAGAAAGTGTATTTCAAGAATATATTGGAAGGATTTGATAACAATATGAATTGTGTATTTTATAGTGCTTCAACTATTGCATATATGGAACAGAATAGGCATGAACAGGATTTTGCCATCCTATTATTCCAAATTCCTACAGTAAAAATGAGTTATACCATGAGTACATGAGAAAGTGTTTTTCATGAATATAGTGGAGTGTTCTGATAACAATTTGGTTTGTTTATTTCATAGAACTTCAAATATTGCATTGATGGAACCATATAGACATTTAGGAGGAATTTGCCATACTTGCCATACGTCCTTCGCCATATGCATTCTTGCATTTTTCTCTTTGCTGTTTTCTGTTATAGTCATAAATTCTACATATATTTATTGAGAAAATCCTTTAAAGAGGCGCATGTCCATCATCACGTTTTATTTGTTTGGCTTTTTTTTTTTGGTTTTACTATTGGAAACAAAATTACTTTTTTTGCATTTGATGTTGATATCATTATGGCAGGCTTTAGTGGAGGTACTGGTGTCTATATTAGATGATTAAATACACAGCACCAGCAGTTCTGAATCTTTGTGTTAAATAATCTATGCTGATTGTCACGATCAGTCCCTTCCATGTTCCGTGTTTTCCATGTCTTGTGTTTTGTTCCGTTCCACGGTTTCATTTTGTCCTCACACTGATTGCGTACACCTGTCCCTCGTTTCTAGTTCATGTATTTAAACCCTGCTGTGTGCCTTGGTCGTGGCTGCCTGTACACGGGCATCTCGTCGTTCCCGGAAGAAGCAGGCTCACGTTTATTTTGATAACGACGAGATCCCAGGTAAGCGTCTACCCGTCTTGACCAACGCTTGCAGGGGGGAGCGGCCTGCAGCGCAAGACGTGAAACCACGGAAAGAGGGAGTCCAGGAGGGTGGCCAATCTTGACATTATTACACTCAGGAATTAAAAAAAAATATATTGTAGCATCCCATGAAATGTGATCTTTCACACATAATGAGAGAGGTTGGCAAAGAACTAAAACTCAATTAAATATATCAACTTCCCCTTAAGCCTCTCATATACTCCACATTTAGGAGCAAGCCTACTCCTACACAATAAGCAGTGCGGTATATGAAAAGAGTAGGCGTATCAAATAAACAGAGCAACATGGTTAAGGTCCAGCCAGATATGTAAATGTTTGCCAGAACATCCAGTGTGTGTCTGCCGTTCGGTCAAAACTGGATCAGTCCAGAGGCCGCCCCGTCAGATCTCTTTTGAACAAAACAGTGGTCGAAATGCTGTTGAGAACAGTTTTACAGTTACAACAACAGAAAAAAGACTCAAATATATGCTGGATGGTTTATTCATTAAGGGAGAAAGCTGTCTCTCTTGTGGAGGATTTGCCACAGAGACCTGGGCATGTGGTATGGTCTCTGCACGGTGCCGTCATTACGCTCCAGACCCTCCACTAGAGGAGACAGAAACATCACAGTGGAAATAAAAACAATATAGTCCTGATGATTGGCATATGTGTAGTAGCTTGAGAGTGAAATGTGTGTGTGAGTGTGTGTGAAGGATTACTCCATATATCCCTTTATGTGCTCGACTGTTTCATAAACGGAAGCGAATCCAGGGAGAGAGAAGTCTGGAGGAACGTCCTGCCAGTCAAAGCTAGGCAGACATCTCCCTAGTTCTGGGTGGAGGGAGAGACAGAAAATAATATGACTAACAATTAAACCTGCTGACTTATCACTGCAGGTATAAGTACTTTCCTGGTGGTTTGGTTATGTTTTGGTACATAGCATAGTCAAACTGTTACAAAACAGAATGGACAAATTAACAGGTAGTTGTGTAATCCTGCTGTCTTTACCTGGTTTACTTGGCGTGTAGAAATATGGACAAAGCTCTTGATTGAGGATGTCTTGGACACTCTGTAGTGGAAATGCATGTGAAAATCTCATTAACATGCAGAATGCTATGTATGCAAAAATGCTATGTATGCGTGAGTGGCTAAGCCAATGCATGAATTACATGTACAAAGAGTTGCATATTGCAAAGACTTTTGATACGACAAATTCTGTTCTGTCAAGAGTGAGGTGAGGGTTTATTTCTCAGAGATGAAGCTGGTTACATTGCTTATTTGCAGTGTGAGGTTTTACCAATGTGGTTTGGGCGAGGTCAAGTCTAGGGTCACAATACTGCTGCTGAAAGAAGTCTTTAGGCAGGGCATTTGGGGCATACGCCTCTGGGGGCAACTTCCAGAACTCTGAAGGGCATTTTTTAACACAGACCTGCAAACCAACGCACAAACACACAGAGTGAAGGAGATCTTATTTGAGTAGCTAAACACAGTGTTGCTTTTTATATTTCTATCTACACTATTTACACATTGTTCATTGCATGATAGAGCAAAAGGCTCCCAAACCAAGCAGCAAAAGGAGACCCAAGCCCCCAGACTTACAAACTGGCATTCACATACTACATGCTAAACTGTTTTGTAATAAATGAGTCTCATGTGCATATTTCTAAAAGGCTACTGACATACGTGTTTGGTTTCTGTACAATGTCAACAGGACATTTGTGTGGAAATCTCACTTGAGTGGTTGGACACTGGAGACCCTCTAGAATGGCGTCCATTTCTGTCGTTGCTCTGGCACACTTCAGAAGGTCAAAGTAGAGGACGTTTGGTTTGTCACTGAAACACGAGAGGATGCAGGAAACAAATGCAGCTTGACACATGAATATTAGCCAATTAAATAAACAATTTTTATTCAATTTTTTGAGTATGTGTATCAGGATTCAGTGCTGGAGAGTCACACCACTACCCAGCTAAGTGTTCTTTCTTCGAGGGTGAATTGGACTGGGGTAACCAATAAACTCTGCAGTGTTGTGACACTCCTAGACCTGAGTTTGGACCCCTTGGTTTAGAGACAATCATTAAACACAAGTGATTTGATTGGTTCCACTTGTTGCTGTGCAGTGCCAATCATGAAAATCTTAAAGCTAAAGTCTAACCCATCTTGTCTTGTTGATGTTTCATGTTTCCACATGATTTGCACCTGCACAGCTCCATTGTAACCCTAGTCCGACTCACTAAAGTCCATTCGAAAGAATACTGACGGTGTTCCTTACATACTGGGTGTGCTGTTTTGGTATTCCTGTGAAGATATAAATACTTATCCAATATGTGAGGGACTTACACATTGACTCCAGCTCCACAAAACATCCCAGTGGAGTTCTGGGGCAACACGACATGACGAGAGTCTCCAAGCAGCCACGCTGTGTTAGAACCTCCGTTAGAAGGATATCTCACAAGCCATACATGGGTAAAAGACCTTCCGCTTGAGCCCACAATAATAATGATTTTTTTTCCCCCCATGAAAGTGTAGTTGGAAATGTTTCTTACCCAGGGAGCGAATAAGAATATAGGTGACAATGGCAGCCACAAAAATAATACAGCAGATAATGTCTGCACATCTCCTGAACAAAAACAAGAAATATTATTACACATTGCATGATTTAAATTATGTATTAAAGTTATTTAGCTAAGTGAAATAACTTTATAGTCTTAGTCTAGATCTATGGCCTTAGTATAGTTCTTGTATAGCGTTAATAACAGACATTCTGTGATCCATGATGTGTAGAGCTTTAAATGGTTTTTTAAAGTCAGCTGATGTGGAGGAATAAATCGGAGAAGCACTGAGAGATTGCCGGACTCGCCTCTTGTTAACTGGTCGCCTGAAAATGGGCTCATACGGAGGAGGTTCCCCTGAGAAGATAGAATTGAAGAATATATATATTCTATAAATTCTAAGTATATACCATTACATTAGAATGAATTTAAACCTTTGAAAAACATATATTCAGTCACGCGTGTCTGAACCTTTGACCGGTACGCTATATTTTGTCTAACACATTTTATATACAGTTGTCATGGAACGCTCCCCTTCACACTAGCCATGTGGTACGGCCCGCCGCGTGCAGTGGGAGTTCATAGTCTTGTTTGTAACCACGCCTGTGTAATTAACGCGCAACTGCACATGGTTTAGTCTTGTAACGTCTGTGTGTTTAAACCGCTGTGGGAGTGTGCATCTTAGTCGGTCAATGCCCATGTTCGTGTTCACATAGTTCGTTATCTGTATTCGTGTTTTATGTTCACTGTTTATGTTGCATATGAGCGCCGGTGTCTTTATCGTGTGTTAATACACGTCTGTCCGTCCTGCTCCTTGTCCAGCGACACTAGGGCCGTTACAACACTTTTCTTTTTTTTTTATGACACCTTCTGCACACATACGCTTTCGATCTGATACACAGTTACAGATCGTACACTATATAAATGTTTTTAATATAAGGTAGACCTACCAAGTACGTAAGAACATTTATTATTTTAACATGAAATGTACAAGCTAGTTTTGTACATTTTTTTTTCTTTTTTAACCATTGTATTTGACGTATGGGTTCTCATAAAATCTTTGGCATATGGCTATATCTAGGAAAAAACAACAACAACAAAACTCACCGCAATAATCTGGCATGCTGACTACAGTACACTCCCTTGCACTTTCGATAAGCGCCATCACACAGAGTCCGCAATGTGTAATGTTTCAGTAAAAAATAATCTTGCATTCGATAATCTATTCTTATGACGCATCATTCCAGGTTATTGACACATTGTGATGTTGGAAGTCACAGCACGTTCTCGTTCTTAGCTCATCAACAAAGGCAGCTTGGTCACGAGCACCTGCTTTCCATGCTATGGGATGCTCGCGCTCAATTTTCCATGTCCTGTATCGAATATTTAGGCCTATACGATTAAACTGTCCGTGGTTACTGTGCTTTTAACGTACAAAAAAAGCTACACAAATAATAAAATAATCTTTACATAATAATGTAACCTTAGGCTTATCGCCAAGATGTAACCTGTGAGGCTAAGTGACAACGTCTCCCGTCCCCTACCTAAACTACGTCTACACTGACTATGAGAATAGTAGTATAGTATAGTAGTTCAAGAGTATAGTAGTGATATGTGATAACAATTTGATTTGTTTATTTTAAAGACTTTCTAAAGTTGCATGTATATAACCAAACAGGCAATTTACATGAGTTTGCCATCCCAATACTTTAAATTTTTACAGTAAATATATTCAACATTATATTATGGGTACAAGGAAAAGTGATATGTAGTGAACCAAATAGATATTTAACAGGCTTTTGCCATCCTATTACTCCAAATTCCTACAGTAAAAATGACTGAAAGTCATTCATGAGTACAAGAGAAACTGTATTTCAAGAATTTAATGAAGTGATTTGATAACAATTTGATTTGTGCATTTCACTCAGCTTCATGTAGTGATATATAGTGAACTGAATAGACATTTCACAGGATATTGCCATACTATTACTCTAAATTCCTACTGTAAAAATGACTGAAAGTCATACCACAGGTACATAAGATAGTGTATATCAAGAATTTAGTGGAGTGATCTGATAACAATTTGATTTGATTTATTTATAGAGCTTCAATTATTACATATATGGAACTGAATAGACATTCGACAGAATTTTGCTACTCCATTATTCCAAATTCCTGCAGTAAAAATGACTGAAAGTCATATCATGGGTACAGGAGGAAGTTTATTTCAAGTACGTAGTGGAGTGATTTTATAACAATTTGAATTGTGTATTTTATAGATCTTCGAGTAGTGATATATGTTGAACTGAACAGATGTTTAAGAGGATTTTGCCATCCTATTACTCAAGCTTCCTACAGTAAAACACTTGAAAGTCATACCATGGGTACATGAGAAAGTGGATTTCATGAATATTGTGGAGGGATCTGATAACAATTTGACTAGTTTGTTTTCTAGAGTTTCAAAAACTGATTATATAGTGGAACGAATACATGTTTATGAGGATTTTGCCATCCTTTTACTCCAAATTAAAGTAAAAACATTGGAACGTAATAGTATGGATACACAAGAAAGTGTATTTCAAGAATATATTGGAAGGATTTGATAACAATATGAATTGTGTATTTTATAGTGCTTCAACTATTGCATATATGGAACAGAATAGGCATGAACAGGATTTTGCCATCCTATTATTCCAAATTCCTACAGTAAAAATGAGTTATACCATGAGTACATGAGAAAGTGTTTTTCATGAATATAGTGGAGTGTTCTGATAACAATTTGGTTTGTTTATTTCATAGAGCTTCAAATATTGCATTGATGGAACCATATAGACATTTAGGAGGAATTTGCCATACTTGCCATACGTCCTTCGCCATATGCATTCTTGCATTTTTCTCTTTGCTGTTTTCTGTTATAGTCATAAATTCTACATATATTTATTGAGAAAATCCTTTAAAGAGGCGCATGTCCATCATCACGTTTTATTTGTTTGGCTTTTTTTTTTGGTTTTACTATTGGAAACAAAATTACTTTTTTTGCATTTGATGTTGATATCATTATGGCAGGCTTTAGTGGAGGTACTGGTGTCTATATTAGATGATTAAATACACAGCACCAGCAGTTCTGAATCTTTGTGTTAAATAATCTATGCTGATTGTCACGATCAGTCCCTTCCATGTTCCGTGTTTTCCATGTCTTGTGTTTTGTTCCGTTCCACGGTTTCATTTTGTCCTCACACTGATTGCGTACACCTGTCCCTCGTTTCTAGTTCATGTATTTAAACCCTGCTGTGTGCCTTGGTCGTGGCTGCCTGTACACGGGCATCTCGTCGTTCCCGGAAGAAGCAGGCTCACGTTTATTTTGATAACGACGAGATCCCAGGTAAGCGTCTACCCGTCTTGACCAACGCTTGCAGGGGGGAGCGGCCTGCAGCGCAAGACGTGCAACCACGGAAAGAGGGAGTCCAGGAGGGTGGCCAATCTTGACATTATTACACTCAGGAATTAAAAAAAATATATTGTAGCATCCCATGAAATGTGATCTTTCACACATAATGAGAGAGGTTGGCAAAGAACTAAAACTCAATTAAATATATCAACTTCCCCTTAAGCCTCTCATATACTCCACATTTAGGAGCAAGCCTACTCCTACACAATAAGCAGTGCGGTATATGAAAAGAGTAGGCGTATCAAATAAACAGAGCAACATGGTTAAGGTCCAGCCAGATATGTAAATGTTTGCCAGAACATCCAGTGTGTGTCTGCCGTTCGGTCAAAACTGGATCAGTCCAGAGGCCGCCCCGTCAGATCTCTTTTGAACAAAACAGTGGTCGAAATGCTGTTGAGAACAGTTTTACAGTTACAACAACAGAAAAAAGACTCAAATATATGCTGGATGGTTTATTCATTAAGGGAGAAAGCTGTCTCTCTTGTGGAGGATTTGCCACAGAGACCTGGGCATGTGGTATGGTCTCTGCACGGTGCCGTCATTACGCTCCAGACCCTCCACTAGAGGAGACAGAAACATCACAGTGGAAATAAAAACAATATAGTCCTGATGATTGGCATATGTGTAGTAGCTTGAGAGTGAAATGTGTGTGTGAGTGTGTGTGAAGGATTACTCCATATATCCCTTTATGTGCTCGACTGTTTCATTAACGGAAGCGAATCCAGGGAGAGAGAAGTCTGGAGGAACGTCCTGCCAGTCAAAGCTAGGCAGACATCTCCCTAGTTCTGGGTGGAGGGAGAGACAGAAAATAATATGACTAACAATTAAACCTGCTGACTTATCACTGCAGGTATAAGTACTTTCCTGGTGGTTTGGTTATGTTTTGGTACATAGCATAGTCAAACTGTTACAAAACAGAATGGACAAATTAACAGGTAGTTGTGTAATCCTGCTGTCTTTACCTGGTTTACTTGGCGTGTAGAAATATGGACAAAGCTCTTGATTGAGGATGTCTTGGACACTCTGTAGTGGAAATGCATGTGAAAATCTCATTAACATGCAGAATGCTATGTATGCACAAATGCTATGTATGCGTGAGTGGCTAAGCCAATGCATGAATTACATGTACAAAGAGTTGCATATTGCAAAGACTTTTGATACGACAAATTCTGTTCTGTCAAGAGTGAGGTGAGGGTTTATTTCTCAGAGATGAAGCTGGTTACATTGCTTATTTGCAGTGTGAGGTTTTACCAATGTGGTTTGGGCGAGGTCAAGTCTAGGGTCACAATACTGCTGCTGAAAGAAGTCTTTAGGCAGGGCATTTGGGGCATACGCCTCTGGGGGCAACTTCCAGAACTCTGAAGGGCATTTTTTAACACAGACCTGCAAACCAACGCACAAACACACAGAGTGAAGGAGATCTTATTTGAGTAGCTAAACACAGTGTTGCTTTTTATATTTCTATCTACACTATTTACACATTGTTCATTGCATGATAGAGCAAAAGGCTCCCAAACCAAGCAGCAAAAGGAGACCCAAGCCCCCAGACTTACAAACTGGCATTCACATACTACATGCTAAACTGTTTTGTAATAAATGAGTCTCATGTGCATATTTCTAAAAGGCTACTGACATACGTGTTTGGTTTCTGTACAATGTCAACAGGACATTTGTGTGGAAATCTCACTTGAGTGGTTGGACACTGGAGACCCTCTAGAATGGCGTCCATTTCTGTCGTTGCTCTGGCACACTTCAGAAGGTCAAAGTAGAGGACGTTTAGTTTGTCACTGAAACACGAGAGGATGCAGGAAACAAATGCAGCTTGACACATGAATATTAGCCAATTAAATAAACAATTTTTATTCAATTTTTTGAGTATGTGTATCAGGATTCAGTGCTGGAGAGTCACACCACTACCCAGCTAAGTGTTCTTTCTTCGAGGGTGAATTGGACTGGGGTAACCAATAAACTCTGCAGTGTTGTGACACTCCTAGACCTGAGTTTGGACCCCTTGGTTTAGAGACAATCATTAAACACAAGTGAGTTGATTGGTTCCACTTGTTGCTGTGCAGTGCCAATCATGAAAATCTTAAAGCTAAAGTCTAACCCATCTTGTCTTGTTGATGTTTCATGTTTCCACATGATTTGCACCTGCACAGCTCCATTGTAACCCTAGTCCGACTCACTAAAGTCCATTCGAAAGAATACTGACGGTGTTCCTTACATACTGGGTGTGCTGTTTTGGTATTCCTGTGAAGATATAAATACTTATCCAGTATGTGAGGGACTTACACATTGACTCCAGCTCCACAAAACATCCCAGTGGAGTTCTGGGGCAACACGACATGACGAGAGTCTCCAAGCAGCCACGCTGTGTTAGAACCTCCGTTAGAAGGATATCTCACAAGCCATACATGGGTAAAAGACCTTCCGCTTGAGCCCACAATAATAATGATTTTTTTTCCCCCCATGAAAGTGTAGTTGGAAATGTTTCTTACCCAGGGAGCGAATAAGAATATAGGTGACAATGGCAGCCACAAAAATAATACAGCAGATAATGTCTGCACATCTCCTGAACAAAAACAAGAAATATTATTACACATTGCATGATTTAAATTATGTATTAAAGTTATTTAGCTAAGTGAAATAACTTTATAGTCTTAGTCTAGATCTATGGCCTTAGTATAGTTCTTGTATAGCGTTAATAACAGACATTCTGTGATCCATGATGTGTAGAGCTTTAAATGGTTTTTTAAAGTCAGCTGATGTGGAGGAGTAAATCGGAGAAGCACTGAGAGATTGCCGGACTCGCCTCTTGTTAACTGGTCGCCTGAAAATGGGCTCATACGGAGGAGGTTCCCCTGAGAAGATAGAATTGAAGAATATATATATTCTATAAATTCTAAGTATATACCATTACATTACAATGAATTTAAACCTTTGAAAAACATATATTCAGTCACGCGTGTCTGAACCTTTGACCGGTACGCTATATTTTGTCTAACACATTTTATATACAGTTGTCATGGAACGCTCCCCTTCACACTAGCCATGTGGTACGGCCCGCCGCGTGCAGTGGGAGTTCATAGTCTTGTTTGTAACCACGCCTGTGTAATTAACGCGCAACTGCACATGGTTTAGTCTTGTAACGTCTGTGTGTTTAAACCGCTGTGGGAGTGTGCATCTTAGTCGGTCAATGCCCATGTTCGTGTTCACATAGTTCGTTATCTGTATTCGTGTTTTATGTTCACTGTTTATGTTGCATATGAGCGCCGGTGTCTTTATCGTGTGTTAATACACGTCTGTCCGTCCTGCTCCTTGTCCAGCGACACTAGGGCCGTTACAACACTTTTCTTTTTTTTTTTTTTATGACACCTTCTGCACACATACGCTTTCGATCTGATACACAGTTACAGATCGTACACTATATAAATGTTTTTAATATAAGGTAGACCTACCAAGTACGTAAGAACATTTATTATTTTAACATGAAATGTACAAGCTAGTTTTGTACATTTTTTTTCTTTTTTAACCATTGTATTTGACGTATGGGTTCTCATAAAATCTTTGGCATATGGCTATATCTGGAAAAAACAACAACAACAAAACTCACCGCAATAATCTGGCATGCTGACTACAGTACACTCCCTTGCACTTTCGATAAGCGCCATCACACAGAGTCCGCAATGTGTAATGTTTCAGTAAAAAATAATCTTGCATTCGATAATCTATTCTTATGACGCATCATTCCAGGTTATTGACACATTGTGATGTTGGAAGTCACAGCACGTTCTCGTTCTTAGCTCATCAACAAAGGCAGCTTGGTCACGAGCACCTGCTTTCCATGCTATGGGATGCTCGCGCTCAATTTTCCATGTCCTGTATCGAATATTTAGGCCTATACGATTAAACTGTCCGTGGTTACTGTGCTTTTAACGTACAAAAAAAGCTACACAAATAATAAAATAATCTTTACATAATAATGTAACCTTAGGCTTATCGCCAAGATGTAACCTGTGAGGCTAAGTGACAACGTCTCCCGTCCCCTACCTAAACTACGTCTACACTGACTATGAGAATAGTAGTATAGTATAGTAGTTCAAGAGTATAGTAGTGATATGTGATAACAATTTGATTTGTTTATTTTAAAGACTTTCTAAAGTTGCATGTATATAACCAAACAGGCAATTTACATGAGTTTGCCATCCCAATACTTTAAATTTTTACAGTAAATATATTCAACATTATATTATGGGTACAAGGAAAAGTGATATGTAGTGAACCAAATAGATATTTAACAGGCTTTTGCCATCCTATTACTCCAAATTCCTACAGTAAAAATGACTGAAAGTCATTCATGAGTACAAGAGAAACTGTATTTCAAGAGTTTAATGAAGTGATTTGATAACAATTTGATTTGTGCATTTCACTCAGCTTCATGTAGTGATATATAGTGAACTGAATAGACATTTCACAGGATATTGCCATCCTATTACTCTAAATTCCTACTGTAAAAATGACTGAAAGTCATACCACAGGTACATAAGATAGTGTATATCAAGAATTTAGTGGAGTGATCTGATAACAATTTGATTTGATTTATTTATAGAGCTTCAATTATTACATATATGGAACTGAATAGACATTCGACAGAATTTTGCTACTCCATTATTCCAAATTCCTGCAGTAAAAATGACTGAAAGTCATATCATGGGTACAGGAGGAAGTTTATTTCAAGTACGTAGTGGAGTGATTTTATAACAATTTGAATTGTGTATTTTATAGATCTTCGAGTAGTGATATATGTTGAACTGAACAGATGTTTAAGAGGATTTTGCCATCCTATTACTCAAGCTTCCTACAGTAAAACACTTGAAAGTCATACCATGGGTACATGAGAAAGTGGATTTCATGAATATTGTGGAGGGATCTGATAACAATTTGACTAGTTTGTTTTCTAGAGTTTCAAAAACTGATTATATAGTGGAACGAATACATGTTTATGAGGATTTTGCCATCCTTTTACTCCAAATTAAAGTAAAAACATTGGAACGTAATAGTATGGATACACAAGAAAGTGTATTTCAAGAATATATTGGAAGGATTTGATAACAATATGAATTGTGTATTTTATAGTGCTTCAACTATTGCATATATGGAACAGAATAGGCATGAACAGGATTTTGCCATCCTATTATTCCAAATTCCTACAGTAAAAATGAGTTATACCATGAGTACATGAGAAAGTGTTTTTCATGAATATAGTGGAGTGTTCTGATAACAATTTGGTTTGTTTATTTCATAGAGCTTCAAATATTGCATTGATGGAACCATATAGACATTTAGGAGGAATTTGCCATACTTGCCATACGTCCTTCGCCATATGCATTCTTGCATTTTTCTCTTTGCTGTTTTCTGTTATAGTCATAAATTCTACATATATTTATTGAGAAAATCCTTTAAAGAGGCGCATGTCCATCATCACGTTTTATTTGTTTGGCTTTTTTTTTGGGTTTTACTATTGGAAACAAAATTACTTTTTTTGCATTTGATGTTGATATCATTATGGCAGGCTTTAGTGGAGGTACTGGTGTCTATATTAGATGATTAAATACACAGCACCAGCAGTTCTGAATCTTTGTGTTAAATAATCTATGCTGATTGTCACGATCAGTCCCTTCCATGTTCCGTGTTTTCCATGTCTTGTGTTTTGTTCCGTTCCACGGTTTCATTTTGTCCTCACACTGATTGCGTACACCTGTCCCTCGTTTCTAGTTCATGTATTTAAACCCTGCTGTGTGCCTTGGTCGTGGCTGCCTGTACACGGGCATCTCGTCGTTCCCGGAAGAAGCAGGCTCACGTTTATTTTGATAACGACGAGATCCCAGGTAAGCGTCTACCCGTCTTGACCAACGCTTGCAGGGGGGAGCGGCCTGCAGCGCAAGACGTGCAACCACGGAAAGAGGGAGTCCAGGAGGGTGGCCAATCTTGACATTATTACACTCAGGAATTAAAAAAAATATATTGTAGCATCCCATGAAATGTGATCTTTCACACATAATGAGAGAGGTTGGCAAAGAACTAAAACTCAATTAAATATATCAACTTCCCCTTAAGCCTCTCATATACTCCACATTTAGGAGCAAGCCTACTCCTACACAATAAGCAGTGCGGTATATGAAAAGAGTAGGCGTATCAAATAAACAGAGCAACATGGTTAAGGTCCAGCCAGATATGTAAATGTTTGCCAGAACATCCAGTGTGTGTCTGCCGTTCGGTCAAAACTGGATCAGTCCAGAGGCCGCCCCGTCAGATCTCTTTTGAACAAAACAGTGGTCGAAATGCTGTTGAGAACAGTTTTGCAGTTACAACAACAGAAAAAAGACTCAAATATATGCTGGATGGTTTATTCATTAAGGGAGAAAGCTGTCTCTCTTGTAGAGGATTTGCCACAGAGACCTGGGCATGTGGTATGGTCTCTGCACGGTGCCGTCATTACGCTCCAGACCCTCCACTAGAGGAGACAGAAACATCACAGTGGAAATAAAAACAATATAGTCCTGATGATTGGCATATGTGTAGTAGCTTGAGAGTGAAATGTGTGTGTGAGTGTGTGTGAAGGATTACTCCATATATCCCTTTATGTGCTCGACTGTTTCATTAACGGAAGCGAATCCAGGGAGAGAGAAGTCTGGAGGAACGTCCTGCCAGTCAAAGCTAGGCAGACATCTCCCTAGTTCTGGGTGGAGGGAGAGACAGAAAATAATATGACTAACAATTAAACCTGCTGACTTATCACTGCAGGTATAAGTACTTTCCTGGTGGTTTGGTTATGTTTTGGTACATAGCATAGTCAAACTGTTACAAAACAGAATGGACAAATTAACAGGTAGTTGTGTAATCCTGCTGTCTTTACCTGGTTTACTTGGCGTGTAGAAATATGGACAAAGCTCTTGATTGAGGATGTCTTGGACACTCTGTAGTGGAAATGCATGTGAAAATCTCATTAACATGCAGAATGCTATGTATGCACAAATGCTATGTATGCGTGAGTGGCTAAGCCAATGCATGAATTACATGTACAAAGAGTTGCATATTGCAAAGACTTTTGATACGACAAATTCTGTTCTGTCAAGAGTGAGGTGAGGGTTTATTTCTCAGAGATGAAGCTGGTTACATTGCTTATTTGCAGTGTGAGGTTTTACCAATGTGGTTTGGGCGAGGTCAAGTCTAGGGTCACAATACTGCTGCTGAAAGAAGTCTTTAGGCAGGGCATTTGGGGCATACGCCTCTGGGGGCAACTTCCAGAACTCTGAAGGGCATTTTTTAACACAGACCTGCAAACCAACGCACAAACACACAGAGTGAAGGAGATCTTATTTGAGTAGCTAAACACAGTGTTGCTTTTTATATTTCTATCTACACTATTTACACATTGTTCATTGCATGATAGAGCAAAAGGCTCCCAAACCAAGCAGCAAAAGGAGACCCAAGCCCCCAGACTTACAAACTGGCATTCACATACTACATGCTAAACTGTTTTGTAATAAATGAGTCTCATGTGCATATTTCTAAAAGGCTACTGACATACGTGTTTGGTTTCTGTACAATGTCAACAGGACATTTGTGTGGAAATCTCACTTGAGTGGTTGGACACTGGAGACCCTCTAGAATGGCGTCCATTTCTGTCGTTGCTCTGGCACACTTCAGAAGGTCAAAGTAGAGGACGTTTGGTTTGTCACTGAAACACGAGAGGATGCAGGAAACAAATGCAGCTTGACACATGAATATTAGCCAATTAAATAAACAATTTTTATTCAATTTTTTGAGTATGTGTATCAGGATTCAGTGCTGGAGAGTCACACCACTACCCAGCTAAGTGTTCTTTCTTCGAGGGTGAATTGGACTGGGGTAACCAATAAACTCTGCAGTGTTGTGACACTCCTAGACCTGAGTTTGGACCCCTTGGTTTAGAGACAATCATTAAACACAAGTGATTTGATTGGTTCCACTTGTTGCTGTGCAGTGCCAATCATGAAAATCTTAAAGCTAAAGTCTAACCCATCTTGTCTTGTTGATGTTTCATGTTTCCACATGATTTGCACCTGCACAGCTCCATTGTAACCCTAGTCCGACTCACTAAAGTCCATTCGAAAGAATACTGACGGTGTTCCTTACATACTGGGTGTGCTGTTTTGGTATTCCTGTGAAGATATAAATACTTATCCAGTATGTGAGGGACTTACACATTGACTCCAGCTCCACAAAACATCCCAGTGGAGTTCTGGGGCAACACGACATGACGAGAGTCTCCAAGCAGCCACGCTGTGTTAGAACCTCCGTTAGAAGGATATCTCACAAGCCATACATGGGTAAAAGACCTTCCGCTTGAGCCCACAATAATAATGATTTTTTTTTCCCCCATGAAAGTGTAGTTGGAAATGTTTCTTACCCAGGGAGCGAATAAGAATATAGGTGACAATGGCAGCCACAAAAATAATACAGCAGATAATGTCTGCACATCTCCTGAACAAAAACAAGAAATATTATTACACATTGCATGATTTAAATTATGTATTAAAGTTATTTAGCTAAGTGAAATAACTTTATAGTCTTAGTCTAGATCTATGGCCTTAGTATAGTTCTTGTATAGCGTTAATAACAGACATTCTGTGATCCATGATGTGTAGAGCTTTAAATGGTTTTTTAAAGTCAGCTGATGTGGAGGAGTAAATCGGAGAAGCACTGAGAGATTGCCGGACTCGCCTCTTGTTAACTGGTCGCCTGAAAATGGGCTCATACGGAGGAGGTTCCCCTGAGAAGATAGAATTGAAGAATATATATATTCTATAAATTCTAAGTATATACCATTACATTAGAATGAATTTAAACCTTTGAAAAACATATATTCAGTCACGCGTGTCTGAACCTTTGACCGGTACGCTATATTTTGTCTAACACATTTTATATACAGTTGTCATGGAACGCTCCCCTTCACACTAGCCATGTGGTACGGCCCGCCGCGTGCAGTGGGAGTTCATAGTCTTGTTTGTAACCACGCCTGTGTAATTAACGCGCAACTGCACATGGTTTAGTCTTGTAACGTCTGTGTGTTTAAACCGCTGTGGGAGTGTGCATCTTAGTCGGTCAATGCCCATGTTCGTGTTCACATAGTTCGTTATCTGTATTCGTGTTTTATGTTCACTGTTTATGTTGCATATGAGCGCCGGTGTCTTTATCGTGTGTTAATACACGTCTGTCCGTCCTGCTCCTTGTCCAGCGACACTAGGGCCGTTACAACACTTTTCTTTTTTTTTTTTTTATGACACCTTCTGCACACATACGCTTTCGATCTGATACACAGTTACAGATCGTACACTATATAAATGTTTTTAATATAAGGTAGACCTACCAAGTACGTAAGAACATTTATTATTTTAACATGAAATGTACAAGCTAGTTTTGTACATTTTTTTTCTTTTTTAACCATTGTATTTGACGTATGGGTTCTCATAAAATCTTTGGCATATGGCTATATCTGGAAAAAACAACAACAACAAAACTCACCGCAATAATCTGGCATGCTGACTACAGTACACTCCCTTGCACTTTCGATAAGCGCCATCACACAGAGTCCGCAATGTGTAATGTTTCAGTAAAAAATAATCTTGCATTCGATAATCTATTCTTATGACGCATCATTCCAGGTTATTGACACATTGTGATGTTGGAAGTCACAGCACGTTCTCGTTCTTAGCTCATCAACAAAGGCAGCTTGGTCACGAGCACCTGCTTTCCATGCTATGGGATGCTCGCGCTCAATTTTCCATGTCCTGTATCGAATATTTAGGCCTATACGATTAAACTGTCCGTGGTTACTGTGCTTTTAACGTACAAAAAAAGCTACACAAATAATAAAATAATCTTTACATAATAATGTAACCTTAGGCTTATCGCCAAGATGTAACCTGTGAGGCTAAGTGACAACGTCTCCCGTCCCCTACCTAAACTACGTCTACACTGACTATGAGAATAGTAGTATAGTATAGTAGTTCAAGAGTATAGTAGTGATATGTGATAACAATTTGATTTGTTTATTTTAAAGACTTTCTAAAGTTGCATGTATATAACCAAACAGGCAATTTACATGAGTTTGCCATCCCAATACTTTAAATTTTTACAGTAAATATATTCAACATTATATTATGGGTACAAGGAAAAGTGATATGTAGTGAACCAAATAGATATTTAACAGGCTTTTGCCATCCTATTACTCCAAATTCCTACAGTAAAAATGACTGAAAGTCATTCATGAGTACAAGAGAAACTGTATTTCAAGAGTTTAATGAAGTGATTTGATAACAATTTGATTTGTGCATTTCACTCAGCTTCATGTAGTGATATATAGTGAACTGAATAGACATTTCACAGGATATTGCCATCCTATTACTCTAAATTCCTACTGTAAAAATGACTGAAAGTCATACCACAGGTACATAAGATAGTGTATATCAAGAATTTAGTGGAGTGATCTGATAACAATTTGATTTGATTTATTTATAGAGCTTCAATTATTACATATATGGAACTGAATAGACATTCGACAGAATTTTGCTACTCCATTATTCCAAATTCCTGCAGTAAAAATGACTGAAAGTCATATCATGGGTACAGGAGGAAGTTTATTTCAAGTACGTAGTGGAGTGATTTTATAACAATTTGAATTGTGTATTTTATAGATCTTCGAGTAGTGATATATGTTGAACTGAACAGATGTTTAAGAGGATTTTGCCATCCTATTACTCAAGCTTCCTACAGTAAAACACTTGAAAGTCATACCATGGGTACATGAGAAAGTGGATTTCATGAATATTGTGGAGGGATCTGATAACAATTTGACTAGTTTGTTTTCTAGAGTTTCAAAAACTGATTATATAGTGGAACGAATACATGTTTATGAGGATTTTGCCATCCTTTTACTCCAAATTAAAGTAAAAACATTGGAACGTAATAGTATGGATACACAAGAAAGTGTATTTCAAGAATATATTGGAAGGATTTGATAACAATATGAATTGTGTATTTTATAGTGCTTCAACTATTGCATATATGGAACAGAATAGGCATGAACAGGATTTTGCCATCCTATTATTCCAAATTCCTACAGTAAAAATGAGTTATACCATGAGTACATGAGAAAGTGTTTTTCATGAATATAGTGGAGTGTTCTGATAACAATTTGGTTTGTTTATTTCATAGAGCTTCAAATATTGCATTGATGGAACCATATAGACATTTAGGAGGAATTTGCCATACTTGCCATACGTCCTTCGCCATATGCATTCTTGCATTTTTCTCTTTGCTGTTTTCTGTTATAGTCATAAATTCTACATATATTTATTGAGAAAATCCTTTAAAGAGGCGCATGTCCATCATCACGTTTTATTTGTTTGGCTTTTTTTTTTGGTTTTACTATTGGAAACAAAATTACTTTTTTTGCATTTGATGTTGATATCATTATGGCAGGCTTTAGTGGAGGTACTGGTGTCTATATTAGATGATTAAATACACAGCACCAGCAGTTCTGAATCTTTGTGTTAAATAATCTATGCTGATTGTCACGATCAGTCCCTTCCATGTTCCGTGTTTTCCATGTCTTGTGTTTTGTTCCGTTCCACGGTTTCATTTTGTCCTCACACTGATTGCGTACACCTGTCCCTCGTTTCTAGTTCATGTATTTAAACCCTGCTGTGTGCCTTGGTCGTGGCTGCCTGTACACGGGCATCTCGTCGTTCCCGGAAGAAGCAGGCTCACGTTTATTTTGATAACGACGAGATCCCAGGTAAGCGTCTACCCGTCTTGACCAACGCTTGCAGGGGGGAGCGGCCTGCAGCGCAAGACGTGCAACCACGGAAAGAGGGAGTCCAGGAGGGTGGCCAATCTTGACATTATTACACTCAGGAATTAAAAAAAATATATTGTAGCATCCCATGAAATGTGATCTTTCACACATAATGAGAGAGGTTGGCAAAGAACTAAAACTCAATTAAATATATCAACTTCCCCTTAAGCCTCTCATATACTCCACATTTAGGAGCAAGCCTACTCCTACACAATAAGCAGTGCGGTATATGAAAAGAGTAGGCGTATCAAATAAACAGAGCAACATGGTTAAGGTCCAGCCAGATATGTAAATGTTTGCCAGAACATCCAGTGTGTGTCTGCCGTTCGGTCAAAACTGGATCAGTCCAGAGGCCGCCCCGTCAGATCTCTTTTGAACAAAACAGTGGTCGAAATGCTGTTGAGAACAGTTTTGCAGTTACAACAACAGAAAAAAGACTCAAATATATGCTGGATGGTTTATTCATTAAGGGAGAAAGCTGTCTCTCTTGTAGAGGATTTGCCACAGAGACCTGGGCATGTGGTATGGTCTCTGCACGGTGCCGTCATTACGCTCCAGACCCTCCACTAGAGGAGACAGAAACATCACAGTGGAAATAAAAACAATATAGTCCTGATGATTGGCATATGTGTAGTAGCTTGAGAGTGAAATGTGTGTGTGAGTGTGTGTGAAGGATTACTCCATATATCCCTTTATGTGCTCGACTGTTTCATTAACGGAAGCGAATCCAGGGAGAGAGAAGTCTGGAGGAACGTCCTGCCAGTCAAAGCTAGGCAGACATCTCCCTAGTTCTGGGTGGAGGGAGAGACAGAAAATAATATGACTAACAATTAAACCTGCTGACTTATCACTGCAGGTATAAGTACTTTCCTGGTGGTTTGGTTATGTTTTGGTACATAGCATAGTCAAACTGTTACAAAACAGAATGGACAAATTAACAGGTAGTTGTGTAATCCTGCTGTCTTTACCTGGTTTACTTGGCGTGTAGAAATATGGACAAAGCTCTTGATTGAGGATGTCTTGGACACTCTGTAGTGGAAATGCATGTGAAAATCTCATTAACATGCAGAATGCTATGTATGCACAAATGCTATGTATGCGTGAGTGGCTAAGCCAATGCATGAATTACATGTACAAAGAGTTGCATATTGCAAAGACTTTTGATACGACAAATTCTGTTCTGTCAAGAGTGAGGTGAGGGTTTATTTCTCAGAGATGAAGCTGGTTACATTGCTTATTTGCAGTGTGAGGTTTTACCAATGTGGTTTGGGCGAGGTCAAGTCTAGGGTCACAATACTGCTGCTGAAAGAAGTCTTTAGGCAGGGCATTTGGGGCATACGCCTCTGGGGGCAACTTCCAGAACTCTGAAGGGCATTTTTTAACACAGACCTGCAAACCAACGCACAAACACACAGAGTGAAGGAGATCTTATTTGAGTAGCTAAACACAGTGTTGCTTTTTATATTTCTATCTACACTATTTACACATTGTTCATTGCATGATAGAGCAAAAGGCTCCCAAACCAAGCAGCAAAAGGAGACCCAAGCCCCCAGACTTACAAACTGGCATTCACATACTACATGCTAAACTGTTTTGTAATAAATGAGTCTCATGTGCATATTTCTAAAAGGCTACTGACATACGTGTTTGGTTTCTGTACAATGTCAACAGGACATTTGTGTGGAAATCTCACTTGAGTGGTTGGACACTGGAGACCCTCTAGAATGGCGTCCATTTCTGTCGTTGCTCTGGCACACTTCAGAAGGTCAAAGTAGAGGACGTTTGGTTTGTCACTGAAACACGAGAGGATGCAGGAAACAAATGCAGCTTGACACATGAATATTAGCCAATTAAATAAACAATTTTTATTCAATTTTTTGAGTATGTGTATCAGGATTCAGTGCTGGAGAGTCACACCACTACCCAGCTAAGTGTTCTTTCTTCGAGGGTGAATTGGACTGGGGTAACCAATAAACTCTGCAGTGTTGTGACACTCCTAGACCTGAGTTTGGACCCCTTGGTTTAGAGACAATCATTAAACACAAGTGATTTGATTGGTTCCACTTGTTGCTGTGCAGTGCCAATCATGAAAATCTTAAAGCTAAAGTCTAACCCATCTTGTCTTGTTGATGTTTCATGTTTCCACATGATTTGCACCTGCACAGCTCCATTGTAACCCTAGTCCGACTCACTAAAGTCCATTCGAAAGAATACTGACGGTGTTCCTTACATACTGGGTGTGCTGTTTTGGTATTCCTGTGAAGATATAAATACTTATCCAGTATGTGAGGGACTTACACATTGACTCCAGCTCCACAAAACATCCCAGTGGAGTTCTGGGGCAACACGACATGACGAGAGTCTCCAAGCAGCCACGCTGTGTTAGAACCTCCGTTAGAAGGATATCTCACAAGCCATACATGGGTAAAAGACCTTCCGCTTGAGCCCACAATAATAATGATTTTTTTTTCCCCCATGAAAGTGTAGTTGGAAATGTTTCTTACCCAGGGAGCGAATAAGAATATAGGTGACAATGGCAGCCACAAAAATAATACAGCAGATAATGTCTGCACATCTCCTGAACAAAAACAAGAAATATTATTACACATTGCATGATTTAAATTATGTATTAAAGTTATTTAGCTAAGTGAAATAACTTTATAGTCTTAGTCTAGATCTATGACCTTAGTATAGTTCTTGTATAGCGTTAATAACAGACATTCTGTGATCCATGATGTGTAGAGCTTTAAATGGTTTTTTAAAGTCGGCTGATGTGGAGGAGTAAATCGGAGGTATGGTCTCTGCACGGTGCCGTCGTTACGCTCCAGATCCTCCACTAGAGGAGACAGAAACATCATAGTGGAAATAAAACCAATATAGTCCTCATGATTGGCATATGTGTAGTAGCTTGAGAGTGAAATGTGAGCTAATAATGTTTTTTATAATTCTATTCTCCCTGAAGTAAAGGGACGAGACCATACAAGCTTTCGACTGTGTGTGCCCAATGTCATTATGAACTGCTGGAATGAAGAGAGAGAGAGTGTGTGTGTGTGTGTGTGTGTGTGTGTGTGTGTGTGTGTGTGTGTGTGTGTGTGTGTGTGTGCAGCTTACAGAAGCAGAGGAAAAGGGTGTCCACACACATGCTGTACACACTAAAGAAGCCCTGCGCGATGAAATAAGCTCCCACAATCACCGTCTAAAAAAACAGCAGTAGTAGATATACATGCTGGGCCTTCAGTATTATGAGAGGAACTGCTGTCCAGAATAAATGTGTAAATCATGGTTATTTACAAACAAAGTGACTTTACAATCACTGTCAATAAGCATTTTGGAATCTAAAAAAGAAAGAACCATTTCTTCAGTGTACTGAATATGCTGATGTTTTGTTCTCACACAGACGCAAGTGTCAGCACTTGAGCTTTTCTGAGGTTACAATACGTACAATAACGGGCAACCAGTAATAATGCAGCAGCTGAAGCTGGAAATTGTCATATGGCAGCCTGATTCTCCCAGAGAAGAAGAAGAAAGCCAGCAGACCTTACAGGGAATGTAGAAAAACCCTCAGAGTTACCTATTAAAGTGTGTTGCCATGTGCCATCATGGTCAGAATGTGATGAAGTGTAGTATGGGTAATATACACATGACTTCACTCTATATTTCTCACCTACAAATCCGACCACTAGCACCTTGCAGGAAAACAGCAGCGTGTCTGTAACACAGTCCAACACCACCACCCTGTGGACAGAGGGACATGGTCAAGGACAACGTGCTAAATATGAGCTAGAACAACCAGACACAAAAATGACTGATCAAAACAGCTAATGTCAACAAATATGTATACAAATTAAAGTCATATTCATATGAATATGTAATGATAAATTCCAACATTTAATATTTTTGCCTTAAAAAATGGAAATGGAAGTAATTTGTTCCACAACAGTAACATTACATCATTTATATACACACAAACCCAGATTGTGTTTTAGACTAAAATGTAATTCATGATAAGTAGAATCTTTACATTGCAACTCTCTTCTTTACCTTTAAACACATTGAAACAGCGTTTCAAAGCATTGTAATCGCGCTAAACACTGTTTCAGGGCAAGAGATTGTGTTTTAGACTAAAATGTAATGCATTATAAATGGAATATTTATATTGCTACTCTGTTCTTTACCTTTTAAACACATTGAAACAGCATTGTAATCGCCCAACAACACTGTTTCAGGGTAAGAGATTTTGTTTTAGACTAAAATGTAATGCATTATAAATGGTATCTTTACATTGCTACTCTGTTCTTTACCTTTTAAACACATTGAAACAGCATTGTAATCGCCCTAAACACTGTTTCAAGGCAAGAGTTTGTGTTTTAGACTAAAATGTAATGCATTATAAATGGAATCTTTACATTGCTACTCTGTTCTTTACCTTTTAAACACATTGAAACAGCATTGTAATCGCCCTAAACACTGTTTCAAGGCAAGAGTTTGTGTTTTAGACTAAAATGTAATGCATTATAAATGGAATCTTTACATTGCTACTCTGTTCTTTACCTTTTAAACACATTGAAACAGCATTGTAATCGCCCTAAACACTGTTTCAAGGCAAGAGTTTGTGTTTTAGACTAAAATGTAATGCATTATAAATGGAATCTTTACATTGCTACTCTGTTCTTTACCTTTTAAACATATTGAAACAGCATTGTAATCGCCCTAAACACTGTTTCAGGGCAAGAGATTGTGTTAAAGACTAAAATGTAATGCATTATAAATGGTATCTTTACATTGCTACTCTGTTCTTTACCTTTTAAATACATTGAAACATTTTTCATCAGCTTACACTAATGGTCTTTGTAATGATGAGCATTAATGATTAGAGGGGGTATCTCCCTCAATTATAGAGTGGATGAACTCTTGTTATGCAATTGATTAATTGACAGAGGTGCTGCAAGTTCAGGAGCCTCTCAGTTGGAAAGGTGTAGGAAATATTGCAGTCAGCAAGGTATCAGCAAGCACTTAGAGTGCCAGAGAGTCTAAGAATAGAAGCTGTTTTTTTCTTGGCCTTCTGTTTTTCAGTGTGGCAGCATCGCTGAAAGGTCAAGATGTTGTTTTAGCACACAGAACCACCTTTGAGTAACGCAAGACAAAGAACTTGTCTTTTCTGAGAAGCGTGTAAAGAGAAAGCAATCACTTGCTAAAGCCTGCCCAAAAAACAATGGCATCGATCAGGGCTCTGCTCTGCTTCAGACAGAAATATTCAAAATTAAAACTAAAACAGCAGTAGATGTTTTAAAAAAAATCAAAGCTCTGTGATTTAGCTAATTTAGCTAATTGATGGTTATTATGGCACATCACATTCAGCCTCAAAGAACAAACAATCTCTCTCGTTCATTTGGTTAGTAGTCCTGTTTTCATCTTTCCATAATGGTATATTCTCTTGCCCTTCAGATTCCTTCAGTGAGATCTCCCACTCCAAGAAGGTTAAATTTGAGAATCCTGCGCGGGGCGGGAGCCCTGGCCCTCGAATTCGGGCGGGGACACCCTGGCCCTCGGATCCGGGGTTCAATTCAATCGATGGCTTACCTGCCATGGTCTTTTCCCCCTCTGGAGCCTCGGACGAGGCTTCGTCGTCGTCTTCCTCCTCTTCCAGCTGGCAGGGCGGAGACGAGGCATTGACCTCGCGGCGTGCTGACGGCTATCAGAAGCGGGGCAGCCTCAAGAGGAAGAGAGAGGAGGCACACAGCAGCAACAGTGTACAGATCCTGGAGGAGCTCTCCTCCCCTGGGTTGTCCAAGCGTGTGGCCAGGGGCAGCGATTGCGAGTACCAACTGGTGCAGAACGAGATCCTCCGCTCCGTCTCCAACAGCTACGAGGTTTTGGAGTCCCTGGGCCGTGGAACCTTTGGCCAGGTCGCCAAGTGCTGGAAGCGGGGCACCAGTGAAGTAGTCGCAATCAAGATCCTGAAAAGTCATCCGTCCTATGCTCGACAGGGCCAGAACGAGGTGGGAAAGTTGTGCCTGCTTTAAATGAGCTATTGATATGGCCTAGAATCAGCTGTAGCCCTGATTCTGTTATTGTTTGTTTCAGTTTTTACAACATATGTTCTGTTGGTGTCAGATGTGCTAACGCACACTGTGGAATTTGTATACAGCCAGGGTAGCACAGAAATACTTGTTTGGCACACTAGTTCTAATTTTCACTAGTTCAGTAGGAACTAGTTCGGATAACACACGGACAGCTTGAAGCTTACTCTAAAAAGAAGATTTAGCTTCAGTTGTGTAAGCCATACCTGTTTGGATGTGCATTAAAAATGTTATTGTTATGAAAGAGCATTAATCTGCATTGTTTGAGTACCAAAAGCAAGTTCATGGGTTCATTTCCAAGGGACCACTTCCATAATTGCATCTCCCAAATCCTGTAGAAGTAAATGGTTGAAGGGAAGTACACAAAGTGCTTGATGCTATTGAAAATAAGTAGGCTATTTGTCAGCAGTATCAAACTTTGAAGCTGTGACCACGTAGCTTCGGCTTAACGCGTATTCCGTCTTCCCTCCTTTGCTCCTCCTCAGGTGAGCATCCTGAGCCGGCTGAGCAGGGAGAACGCCGACGAGTTCAACTTCGTGCGCGCGTACGACTGCTTCCAGCACAAGAAGCACATATGCCTGGTGTTCGAGATGCTGGGGCAGAGCCTCTACGACTTCCTCAAGCGCAGCAAGTTCAGCCCACTGCTGCTGAAATGCATCCGGCCCGTGCTGCAGCAGGTCGCCAAAGCGCTCATGAAACTGAAGAGCCTGGGCTTGATCCACACCGACCTCAAGCCCGACAACATCATGCTGGTGGACCCCGTCAGGCAGCCGTACCGCGTCAAGGTCATCGACTTCGGCTCAGCTAGCCACTTCTCCAAGGCCCCCAGCTACCTGCAGTCCAGATACTACCGGTGAGGGACACGTGCTGAGGCGTGTTAGAAATAAGTGTGCACTTGTTGCACTCGAGTGTGCTTTAGAGTAGAGCTGCATGTTGTGGACAGTTGTAATAACCCTGCTACACATTAAAAGCCTATGATGAGCATTACAGTTAACTGGAGCACGATTGATTTATAAGTGGTTTATTTTTATTGGGTCATGTGAGTGCTGTTATTTAGCAAAAACACCTAATGAACCGTCTTCGGTGTCTGAGATTAGTTAGGATGCGCTGAACTGCAGGCTTTGGTAATATCAGTATTTAGCGAGTCTGTACAAAACCGCTATTACATTGTAGCTACACTGTTAATTAACAGTGTAATATACTGAGTAACGGGTGTTTAACTGCATTGGTACTCTGTATTTACTTAATGCAAAACAGAACATTATTGTAGTGTTGGTGCATTGTAGTGTTGGTTCCATGTTACACTAGAATAGTGGGTGTGTAATGTCTAGGAACACAAACACCCCCCCACGGAATTATCAGCCGAGGCTGATTTCATGATGGCGATCTCTGTGTTTTTGGTCCAGATCGCCTGAGATCATCCTGGGTCTCCCATTCTGTGAGGCCATCGATATGTGGTCCCTGGGCTGTGTCATTGCTGAGCTGTTCCTGGGCTGGCCCCTGTATCCCGGAGCCTCCGAATATGATCAGGTAAGCACATGGTCCTTTGAGCTGTGCCTTAACGCCCGTACAGCATCAGTGGTGCAGACCTGTAGTGGTTTTGTGGCTGTAGTGATATGTGTGTGTGTGTGTGTGTGTGTGTGTGTGTGTGTGTTTGTGTGTGTGTAGTTTGACCTTTTAGCTGCTTTGTCGGCCCGCTCATTTTTAGGATTAATATAAATGAGTTTCTATGGCCTGTTTTTTTAGACATGCACTTTGAAAATGAAAGGATTAACTCAAAATAAAGTCATAATCCTTTTGCCGTATGGTGTCTCTGCAGATCCGTTACATCTCCGAGACGCAGGGCCTACCAGCAGAGTGCATGTTGAGCGCAGCGACCAAGACGCACTATTTCTACTGCTACCCCCTGTGGAGACTCAAGGTTTGCCTGTCTTCAAATGCTAAATGCCATGTGTTTTTTATAAGGGACGCAACTTAATGACTTCATGTAACTTAATGGTGGAGCTGAATGGTTTGTTTTTTCTTTCCTTTCTCCAGACACCTTCGGAGCGTGGCATCAAGTCCAAAGAGACTCGGAAGTACATTTTAAACTGCCTTGACGACATGATGCAGGTTATTTGGGCTTTTGTGCGCGTAACTATACGCATTTCTTTTAGTGTTGCGATGTGAAATTGAAGAACGTGACAAAGGGCTCCCGCAGCTCACATTATAGAGCAGGTAGAACAAGGTGCTAGCTGAAAGGTCGAGCGTTTCTGCTGTCATAATGAGTAGCGCATGTAAGTCGCTCTGGAGAACGACATCTGCGAAGGGCAGAGCAGTGCGTAGAAATTTGCTGCAGAACTTCGTTCGTATTGGGTGCATTGCCGCCCTCTGCTGGTGAATAATATGACTCACCCATGGGTCTCTCTCGCAGGTCAATATGACCAGTCTGAAAGGCACCGACGTCTTGGCGGAGAAGGCCGACCGGCGGGAGTTCATCGACCTACTAAAGAAGATGCTCACGCTAGACGCTCACAAAAGGATCACGCCAGTGAAGACCCTGAACCACCCGTTTCTGACCATGACCCACCTCCTCCACTTCCCTCAGAGTGCACAGTGAGTTGCTCCAGGCCTTCCAATCTACATGTCAGTGTTTCAAAAACATTTTAAGGAACACCGTGTTAATTTAGAAATCCAAATAGCATCAGAGTTTCTCTGCTAGTACTGTAACCCCCCCCCCCCCCACCTGTGTGTGTGTGTGTGTGTGTGTGTGTGTGTGTGTGTGTGTGTGTGTGTGTGTGTGTGTGTGTGTGTGTGTGTGTGTGTGTGTGTGTCTCTCGCTGCAGTGTGAAATCTTGCTTGCAGAACATGGAGATCTGCAAGCGGCAGTGCACAGGCTTCGACAGCAGCAAGACCCTGTTTGATGGTAAATCTGATGCCCACTTTGGTGCTTCTTTTAAATGTTACATTAGGGTTGGCTTTTTGTTTGTTTGTTATTCTTCAAGTAGATTTAAAACATCACCAAACTGGCCTCCGATTCCACCTATAAAAGAAGACAAAAATGGTTTCAAATGCAAGTGTTCTACCAAATCATGTTACTGCTCAAATGTGATCCACAAATGGTGAATCAGGTTGTTGCCTAGTATTCGAGTAGCCGATAAAGAGGCCCCTCTACCGTAGTTCAAAACGAAATTCCGTTGAATCCAAACTTCATTGTGTAATTGTTGATCATTGTAGCTGAGGTTTTTGTGTCTCTCGTTCTATAAGACCAACACTATGCTTTCTTCTATGGTTCTTGTATGTGTATTTGTGGAAAATTCAATTCTACTTGTGTTTTTGCAGTACACAGTACTTAAGCAGACCGAGAACTCTTCTTGGTTTTTCAAGGGTTGCGACTTGTGCAATATTCAGCACATTTAAATAAATGTTTCTTTCTTTTCCTAGACGTTTTCCAAACACTTGATTCTTTATGACATTATGAAAATTTCTTTCTTTCCTCGAGTACAAACTCGAGTCCATCATTCATTGGCTGATATGTTACTATCATACATGTATACATGCAGACTCAAGCAAGGAGTTTGTAATGGTGGTACAACTGTGTTCAGGTCATTTGATACTTTTTATTGATAAAGATGTTCTTTTCCAGACTCAGTAGGGTTTTGTTGTTTTGTTTTGTTTTTTGTACCTCTATGAACATTATTGAATAATATGCCTTATAAGGGAATCTCTAATTAAGAGAATCATGTGTTTACATTTGGAATAAATTACATTCTGATAATACCCTAGCACCTGAGTCATACACGTTTTCTTTAATGAAAGGGGTTCAAACCTCTCCTGTACACCAAAGCATCCCAAGCCAAGTCTTGGAGGATTTGTCTGTCAGTCATTAAAATATCAGTTCACAGAAAGATGGATGAAACATGTTTTACTTTGATGAACTTTTTACCTTGGAGTACTTTGTTTAGTGTGAGAAGCTGTAAATGTGTCCAGTCCTTAAAGCATTATTCTGATTTTTCTTGTCCCCTCCATCATTTTCATGCTCTCCTTGTAAGGGCTGTGAAGATGCTCAGCAGAAAATGAGCTGCTCAGCTGCAGAAGAGCACTTCAACCTACATTTCAAGCCAATTCAAATTTGAACTCCTACACTGTCTTCTCACATCCATTTCTTTTTGAATGTCAGTTAGGACATCAAGATGAATTAAGCACACTAAGCCCAATACTAAGAGACTGGTAGAGTGGATGAGCCACAGAGCAGGACACAGCACTATTTTTGCTTCAGCCAGTGCTAACTTGATGCAGTCTTGCTGCTTGGGGATTTTGCAGGCTTTGACTTCTTGGGTGTGTGATGAGGATTTTGCTTAAATTAAACTCCTCATAAACACGTATGACCAACCTGTGCCTATGCTCTACCAGGACCTCATCGCGTACTTCTCTTTCAGTAACTCGGAGCCTGTGTTTTTTTGTTTTGCTATTTCTGACATGATTGGGCAACATTTTCCTTTTAATGTATATGTGGAATCCACAAAAAATATACCCACTTAAGTGTGCTTCAGCATAAATAAGCAGACACTGCAGTTTGGATTATTTCTAGGGAAACAGGAAAATATAGTATCTTTAATTCGCTGCATAACAGTTTACATTAATTATTAATCATTCGTATGTGTTGACAGTTGCAATAAACAGATTAAGAAAACATGCCGTGAAAATGCTGCCGTGTCCGTATTATAACAGAAATAATGCAGCTTCACTGAGCAGATCATCCATAAAACTTGCTCTATATGGATTTTATGAATAGTATGTTAATTTTGTTTAAAAAGACGATGAGGCCTAATGGGAAAGGCTAAAGTGTCAAGTCGGACTTGAATTCAACGACTCAGGTAACATTGGGCTCTCTAGCTAGGTTAGCTAGCAGACAAGCTGTCTATTTGAGATGGTTAACTTAGCTAGTTCACACATTACTTATGCACATCTCTTGCGGTAACAGACTCTAATTTTCATGGCGATGGAGCACGTTAGTTAACTAGCAGATTAACTGCCAACTATTTACTGTAGCTGCGATTAACGTTATTATCTAGCATTGGCTCGCTAACCGTCGGATTGCTCTAAAAGAGCTGTGACAGCTGCGTGTCAGTCCTCGGTCGCTGAACTGTCTTCATGTCTAAGCACGGATACCAGTCGATAATGGGATCATTTGGGGGAGAATGAAGTGTGAACTAGCTAGGATAATTAGCTACTATGGCTAGGTACCTGTCTGCCAACGATGTGGCAAATTTAAAATACTGCAGTTCTTTCGTATAAAGGGAAGCTTAAAATTGTGACATGTGACCTTTTATCTTGGCTGCTGGCTAGCTATTGTAATTAAGTTGAATTTCAGCTTGGACACCTTTATAGTAATTGATGGTTATTATGACACATCACATTCAGCCTCAAAGAACAATCTCTCTCATTCGTTTGGTTAGTGGTCAGTTTTCATCTTTCTCTAAAGGTATATTCTCTTCCCCTTCAGTTTCTTCCAGTGGGATCTCCCTCTCCAAGAAGGTCAAATTTGAGAATCACGCGTCTGGCGGGAGCCCTGGCCCTCGGGTTCGGGCGGGGTCGCCCTGGCCCTCGGGTTCAGGGTTCAACTTGTTCTATGGTTCACCTGGCCTGGGCTTTTCCACCTCTGTAGGCTGTGACTTGGGTAATATTCAACACATTTTTAAAAATGTTTGACAGTTGCAATCAACAGATTAAGAACACATTTTGCAGGTTAATTACTATAGTGGTAGTGTTTTTTAAAATCTACTTCTATTTTAGCTTTAATTTTGAATAAAGCCCATAACTAGATCTGCATGGCTTGCGGCTATTGTAATCAAGTTGAAATTGAGCAGAGCTAAATTATTTAAATAAAGCACTTTCAGGGTGATGTGGAGGCAAAACAACATGGAAGATTGTGATTTACATCCGCTTGATTTTCTTGAGCCTTCTTTCTGCAAGATTAAGGGTGGGAAAATCAACAGAGAGTAAGTTATGAAGTTAACTAGCTGGCGTTAGATAAATCACAGAATTGTGGTTGTGTTTTTTAAAATCTACTTCTGTTTTAGTTTTAATTTTGAATAAAGCCCATAACTAGATCTGCATGGCTTGCGGCTATTGTAATCAAGTTGAATTTCAGCTTGGACACCAATATAGTAATTGAAGGTTATGATGGCACATCCCATTCAGCCTCGAAAAACAAACAGTCTCATTTGTTTGATTCGTGTTCCTTTTTTCATCTTTCCCTAAAGGTATGGCATCGCAGCTCCAGGCATCCTCTTCCGCTTAAGTTACCTCTAGTGGGCTCGTCTGCTTCAATAGGGTCAAATTCGAGCGTCATGCGTCTGGCGGGAGCCCTGGCCCTCGGGTTTGGGCGGGGACGCCCTGGCCCTCGGATTCGGGGTTTAACTTGTCCTGTGGTTCACCTGGCCTGGTCTTTTCCACCTCTGTAGGCTGTGAGTGGGTAATATTCAACACATTTTTAAAAAATGTTTGACAGTTGCAATCAACAGATTAAGAACACATTTTGCAGGTTAATTACTATAGCTAGCTACCTATCCACTAACGATGTGGCAAATATAAAATATTGCAGATTTTCCATATAAAGGGCAGGTTAAAATTTGTGACCTTGTATTTTATCTTGTCTACTGGCTAGCTAATAACACGTGCACTTGGACTTTCCACTTTTAGATGCTACACCTGCCTGTTATTATTACCTTACTGCCAAGTCATGAAGAATCCATAGAGTAGTAAATTGATATTCTGTGGGAATCTTCTCATACCTGTCGATACAGCACAGCTAGATTATTTAAATAAAGCGCTGTCAGGGTGATGTGGAGGCAAAACAACATGGATGATTGTGATTTACATCCGCTTGATTTTCTTGAGCCTTCTTTCTGCAAGATTAAGGGTGGGAAAATGAACAGAGAGTAAGTTATGAAGTTAACTAGCTGGCGTTAGATAAATCACAGAATTGTGGTTGTGTTTTTTAAAATCTACTTCTGTTTTAGTTTTAATTTTGAATAAAGCCCATAACTAGATCTGCATGGCTTGCGGCTATTGTAATCAAGTTGAATTTCAGCTTGTACACCAATATAGTAATTGAAGGTTATTATGGCACATCCTATTGAGCCTCGAAGAACAAACAGTCTCATTTATTTGATTCGTGTTCCTTTTTTCATATTTCCCTAAAGGTATGGCATCGCAGCTCCAGGCATCCTCTTCCGCTTTCAATTAACTCTAGTTAATTGCTTCAAGAAGATCAAATTCGAGCGTCATGCGTCTGGCGGGGACGCCCTGGCCCTTGGATTCGGGCTCCAATTCAACCTATGGCTCACCTGGCCTGGTCTTTTCCACCTCTGGAGGCTCTGAGATGTGCAATATTCAATACATTTAAATAAATGTTTCATTCACATTATGGAAATTTCTTATTTCCTGTAGTATCTTCAACGGTTCAGTTTTGCCAGCATGCTCTATGTACCTCTTTGAACATAATTGAATAATATGCCTTGCAAGGGACTGTTTTAATTAAAAGAATTAAGATAATCATGTGTCATACACGTTTTCTTTAATAAACGGTTGGTGGTGCTGTGCCAGTTTCACTAATTACTTAAATCACTCAGGCAAGGTTGAAGCTGCTGTAAATGATTTTGAAGTTATCAACTTCTGCTGTACCACTGAAGGAGTCCACCCCCTCCCTTTAGAGCATCTGTTTTTTTAATGGATATAAATCTGGAAAATTACAGACTTGACAGATTAAAAAGCTAACAACAAAAAAAATAATCAGAGATGACTTTTATAAGCCGTCACCTTAAAAAGGCACATTTAAAGAGTGGATCCAGTGCTCCAGCTTGCATGGAGTAGGCTGGAACATGTTCCTAATTAGGAACCACAACATGGCTGCTCAGGAAATCTGAATGCCAGACAGACAAAAACAAGGGCTTCAAACCTTTCCTGTAACACCAAAGCAACGCAAGCCAAGTCTTAGAGGATTTGTCTGTCAGTCATCAGCTATGGCTGTGTCACCTGACTGAGAAACACCTGGGTTACCTCTGACCCATGGGGTGGTAAATGGTCTACCAAAAACGACCTCAAATAGTGACAATTTGGTGGTGGCACTGGGCATCATTCTGATCTCACACAACACTGCTGGCAGTAGATTGAGGTAATAAAAGCAATATGGGCATCCGGTGATATGGAAGAGGATCGCCTTTTAAATAAAATGCAAGTAGCTCAGGTTGAACATAATGGTACCAAGAACCGGTTGGTGTAAGTATTGAATATTAATATGCATACATTGAATAATGTATGGTTTGGAGAACAATAGTGGAACCTGAACAAGTATTATTAAAAAATTAAATTGTGTATTGAGTGTTTTAAAGTGTGTATTGAGTTAACAGTCTTGAACTTAGGAAGACCTAGGAAGGACAAGATCTATCCATTTCTTTCCTGTTTTCCATCATGGCCTTTGTTTCAATGTATAATTCATTTTGTCAACAATGCCAGATGACTGAGGATGGTAAGGGATGTGAAACTTCCAGTCAATAGTTAGGTAGGTGCATAGTTTCTGAGTTACCATAGAAATGAAACAGGGTCCCTGATCTGAATCTATTACCCGAGGCGCACCGTACCTCGGTATTATCTCCTTGGCTAGGATTTTAACCACAGCGCGGGCATCTTCCTTAGAACAAGGAAACGCCTCAGTCCACTTGGAAAACCTGTCTAGAATCACTAGCAAATACTTCAACTGACCACAAGGTGGCAGGTGCGTTTTGTCTAGCTGTAGATACTGAGAGGGATCTGCTCTAGTAGAAAGTGCCATTATTGTTGGTGATTTCAATATTCACTTTGATAGTGCCCAACACCCTCTGAACTTGGCCTTTAGTTCTATATTAGAATCAATTGGTTTCAATGTACAAAGAGAACCCACACACTCTGGTGGACATACTTACCCTGCTCTCATATTGACTGACTAAATTAGTACTTATTGTAGGGTATTGTTTATTACAATGATGTTGATTAACAAACTCTATCACTTATTGTTTATTGCACTTATCATTGTTTAAAATAGACCTTATGTGTTTTGTACTTCTAGGTATCAGCATTGATCCCAGTATTCTAGTTCACTGGTATGTTGGACTCTAACCTACTGTACTGTACTAGGATATATTCTATGAGTAAATGACAAAGCACTTTTGTAAGTCGCTCTGGATAACAGCGTACTGCTAAATGCTGTAAATGTAAATGTAAACATACGCTTGACTTAGTACTGCCATACGGTGTAGACATGGAGAAGGTAGTTATACTACCCCAGTCAGGTGCCATCTCAGGCCATTCCCTAATTTCATTTAAACTATGCATGAGCCACACTATCGTAACCTCGCCTCGCTATCATACCAGACACACGATCACATCGTCCACTGCACCTGGATTTATTGGGAATCTCCCAGACTAATAATTTGCGCCTAGGATTCCCTCAAACCCAACGGAACTTGATCAAATTACTGAATGCTTAGAATCAGTATTCTGCTGTGCACCTAATGATGTTGCTCCATTTAAGAATAAAAAAATTAGCTACAAAAATGTAGTACCTTGGTATAATGATCTCATTCGCAATTTAAAACAAAACACTCAAAGAATAGAACATAAATGGCACCGCACTAAGCTCGTAGTCTTCCAGCTTGCATGGAAGGAGAGCCTACTCACCTATAGAAAAACACTTATTACTGCTCGAACAGCTTATCTCTTGAGCCCAATAGAAAATAACAAAAATAATCCTAGATTTCTTTTTAGTATCTGTACAGTCAGGTATTTTATTAACTACTTCCCATCTTGGGGGTCCATGGGTTTTGAGAGTTATGATAAACTGGGATGTTATGATGCTGTCACTTCACCTCTCTTTTGTCACTCGAGTGTGTTGACTGAGAGCGGCGGAGTGCTGATGTTCCAGGGTGCCCTCGTGCCTGTGTTTCCTTCTGGCTCTTTCCTTTTAGCTGTGCTGCCATAGCTAGATCTGCCAGGGCCCATCTTTGCACATTATAGTTCCATAATTTACACACCCTTGTACCTGGACATGCCTAATAATCTAGTCTCTCTTTCTGCCGAGGTACACCTACTCCTGATGTCATGATGTTACTGAGCCTCAACCCGTCTCAGCTGCCATGGCTCTTCCCACCACCCCCTGATGTGCCCTGCTGTAGGCCACCACAGCTCCACCCTAGCCAACTGCTTCTCCCTTGCCCTTAATGGATGCTCTCTTGTGGGATGGGCTTTGGACACATGCAAACCATCGCGTCAAGACTAGGGCCTCTAGCAAATTGGACTGGACATTAACTGCTTATTTTTTCATTTTTTATTTATTTCTCTCTTAAAATTGATATTATTGTGGTGAGCGTTGCCAGGCAAAGGAGGATGGGCTTCCCCTTTGGGTCTTGGTTGCTCTCAAGGTTTCTTCCTCATGCTCTAGGGAGTTCTTCCTCGCCACTGTCGCCCTTGACTTGCTCACTGGGGGCTTGGACTTGGACATTTGTAAAACTGCTTTGTGACAACATCTGCAGTAAAAAGCGATATATAAATACATAAGGATAGTGATATTAAATGCAACCGCAGAAAAATGAACCAATAACATCATTCTTGCACAAAGAATTGTCCATCCCACTACCAATGTTACAATGTATTCACCAAATCTACTTTTACATATTGTTATTTGCATTCGGCACTATTAGATACAAACCATACATTAATCAATATGTTCCAACACATTCCAAGAGAAGGCTTCTCTTGACCTTATCCTAAAGAAGATTGTTTTTCTATATGGTCTTGAGCCTGGTGGAGAGGTCATATATCTTACCCTGAGGTCCACCAAAGCCTACCTAGGATCCTTTGCTTAAGCCTGCAGATGCCTCTGCCCTGCACGCAAATCAATCTGAAAGGACACAGAATCTTTATACTCCCTTATGTTTTATGTTATTAATATGTCTAATGCATTGTTCGGTCTCTTTTGCCTGTAAACACTCCTTATTACCTCAAGGGCATGCCACTGTGTGAGTCCTCAGCCCGCCCGAACCAACACCACTGCTGCGACCACCTCCGTCGTCGGGCCACGGCCGTCGATCTTCTTTTCTGATTCATCAAGAAGTCTTTTGTAGGGCTGAAAGAAGATCGATATGTATTACATGTTTTAAAATTCAAATTCTTATATGTTGTGTCTTGTTTTGTACATTGTTGTATGTCAGTAGATAATGTTGTTTTTAGTTTATAGATTTGTAAAAAAATAAAAATAAAAATCTCAATACTATCTTAATAGGTTTCCAACAGTCCCATGGTAGGCAGTAGTTCACCTGGGTGCTGGGAATATTGACATGCCTATCGATATCTTGTTGCTATTTTTTTTTTGCCTTGGCTCCTGCCACAGTTCCAGCAGTCTGTGATGTCATCCTACGATAGGTCAGGAAGCGGCTCCGTTCTTCACCACCGGCCCGCAGCCTACTCGCTCGGCCGGAGGAAAGTCAACTGGTACCCTTACCTGTGAGAGGAAGAGGAACAGCGACAGACAGGAGGGATTCCTGCATTGAACATCAGATGGATTATTGAAGTTGATTATTGTAGTAAAAAAAAATATCTGAAACTTTAAAAGGGCTGGCAATTAATATGATTCATGTTTCAACAGAAATATAAAACACAATTTAGGACTTGCAGATGCTTTATTTTCGTTAAAACTATTTGTAGATTATGTTGTGAACTATGCCCTAATTTGTTGTTTGTTGTTTGGGACCAGTCTGTGATGATCTGTAACCAACACAGCAGCATAACCAAATTTGAACTTCTGCTGTATTGCAAAGCAATATCAAATGTAAAAATATGATAATTATGGCCACATTACATCTCTATCACTTATTGTTTATTGCACTTATCATTGTTTAAGATAGACCTTATGTGTTTTGTACTTCTAGGTATCAGCATTGATCCCTGTATTCTACAGTATTCTAGTTCACTGGTATGTTGGACTCTAACCTACTGTACTGTACTAGGATATATTCTATGAGTAAAGGACAAAGCACTTTTGTAAGACGCTCTGGATAAGAGCATCTGCTAAATGCTGTAAATGTAAATGTAAATGTAATCAAAAACCAGCCATTTTTGCACATTTTCAGCAAATTGATGTTTCAGGCTTTATTGATGATTTGAGCGTTGCCTTGTAAAGAACGATAACATCCTCGTGAAACGTGACGAGATGGGGGAAACATCTTCACTACCTATCATAAGACAAAAAAGTTATTGATTTTTAAAAAATGGATATAACTGTGATATTCTGTCTAACAACTAAATTGTCATATGTGTTTCTAGCAATATGTTCTTACCTGTAGTTGCAGCAGCAGCTACAGTGTTAGGGTGCTCCTTGCTTTTCTTTTTGAGTTTCTAACAAAAACAAAACAATGATTTAGTAGAAAAATATCAGAGCATAAGTAAATTTATAACTAAAAGTACAGATACAAACCAGTAATAATGCAACAGAATATAATTTAGAACAAATTATGTCATTTATGCAAAGTGATATATACACATTCAGTGTGAAATGAAATTCAAATATGCACTACTTTAAAAATTAATAATGTAACAAAATCTAAATAAGAAATAAGTCAAATGTTTTACCTTTAAGTTCTTTGAGACCTTACTGAAGGGGAATAGGAAATGCAATCTCCCCTTCTGGGCTTTCATGGTTTTGCTCTGATTGTCCAGAGCAGGCTCAGTACATGGTGACCTAGCAGACATCTCAGACTGTAGTGATGGAGAGCTATGTATATCGATGCTGAACAGGGAAGACCAGTCATTGTGTACACTGGGGGACTCTTGAGCCTTCTTCACAGAGGGTGGGACAACCAACTCCATAACTTGGCTTGCCATGACGTCGGAGGAGGTGTTCATACTATCTGTGCATAGCTCTGATGATGCCTGTGATGATTTCAAGTCATCCTGCTCTAGGTAGATTGGCATGACCATACCACAGAGCTCACAAGATGAGACCCCTTCAAGGTCAGGATTTATTAAATGACGGGACAAAAAATGTGTCCTTCCTTTTATGCGGGGATTGATGTCTTGCGACAGTTCAGCAAATTCCTCCATCTCATCATCAAAGCGCTGAAGCATATCCGAAACCGGAGAGCCAGCTATAGGAATGGTACTTATAGGTCTAGATGTACCATCGTCATGGACATCTGAGGATAACGATGTCAAACTCTCAGTATCTCCTATCAGAAGCTCACTCATTGCTTCTGAATTTGTATCTTCCATAGTCGAGTGGAATTTCATCACAATTTGGTCTCTCTCATGGTCATCCAGGCAACTGCAATGCGTATCAATAACTGCAGTCCTAACATCTCTGCTTAGAGAGTCTATATGAGCTGTCCCCTCCTTCACGTGGACTGAAGCTGAATGATTTATCTCACAAGATCTGGTACGGAAAGCATTCAGCAAATCTGCAGTTTCCTTCTTGGAATTTGCAAGCAACACTGATCTTAGATCAACATCTAACATTTCTTCCAGAGATGAAAGAAGACCCATCACAGTTACTTCACTGACAATGTCGGCAATGAATGAACCCATATGAGAGATCATGACCTTTGTCTCCTGTGAAAGAAAGGAGAGATAACATAGAAAGGCGAACATTGAAAATTGCTCCAAAATGGTTTTGGTTGTTTGGTTTAGAATTAATATGAATCCCATTTAAAATATGATGATGTGTAAGCAATGTAGTATGACTTACTGGACTAGGGATTGCTTTCCGGATAGATGTCCACTGCCTAAAAGAATGTGAATAAAAGCATTCTTTAGAACTACAATTAATATTTATTCTAAAAATCTCATACATTCAAAAGTATACCAAAAATAAAAATGATAAATTGAAGAAGAAGAAGAAGAAGAAGAAGAAGAAGAAGAAGAAGAAGAAGAAGAAGAAAAGGTTTAAAAATGGCATACTCATTAGTCAGATCCATCACAAAATGGGTCAAGATTGGTGCAATATCGAGCTTCTCCAAGTCTGGGATGATTTTTTTGGCTCTATCAAGGAGCATTTTGCTGTCATTCCTCACAGGTTTATTCTGGTCTTGTCTTGTGCTTTTTGACTTGCTCTTGTTTTGAGAACCATAGAAGAGGTTGAATAAAAAGAAATTAAATATCAGGATAACATAACAACTGTGCTGACATCTCACTTATTAGCAACAATTCGATTTTCTGATGAAAAACAAATTTGGCCATTTTAAACTCACCTTTTTAAATACTGAAGAAGCCCGTGCCACTTTTGGAGGTGAAGGAATTTTACTATGGAAACAACAAAAATATATAAGGAAATGTTGTTCGTTTGTTATTCTTCAAACATCAACAGCCTGAACTAAAATCCATGATCAAATTATTTTGAGAGAGCTTGTGTCTAAGTTTATAGATTGTTATTCTTATTCTCTATTTAATGGATGAATCACTCATAGAGCTCAGGTCCATGTTGTATTTTGTTAATTGCACAATACAATCAAAATTATTTTATTCTACTTTAGCACATTATAAGGAAAATAAGACTAATTCCTTTAACATTACTTCCTAATCTTTTAAAATAACAAGGCTGATGAAACATGTTTCATCTGTTTCATGTTTCATCGTTCCGATACTTTGGAATAGTCCAGAAAGTATTTAGAGTGCAAGCTCTATTGGTGTTTAATACAGATTAAAGAGTGGCTTGTTTAGCTTGATCTAATTGTTCAGCTTGTTTAGCCGGTTTAATTTAAATTCTGTTTCAATTAATTTCATTTTCTACATTTATATTTTGTGACTTTTAACTGTTTTATTTGATCAATGTTTTATTACTGAATACTGTTCGTTCATTGCAGTGTAAAGCACCTTGAGATTTTGGGTTCTATAAGGAATATGCTATATAAATAAGAATAATTTTAAATTAATATTGTTATTCTAAGATTTTTTAACATTGTAGTGCAAAGGCCTTACATCTTCCTGCCAAAAAGACGCTTCTGTTTCTCCATTTGTCCTGGTCCAAGTTTTCTTAGGACTCTCCTGGAATACTTTGTTCTGAAAAGGCGATATGAAGTCAAAAGCATAAATCATTTTTACAGTTTGGTGGACAGACAGCAATCTAACATGTAAGCAGGCAGGCTTGAGGATCAGAAGGCAGACAGTTATACATGTGAATGGCAGTCAGTTCAGAAAGACTGTCAGTATGCAGACCAACACTCATGGAGGACAGAAAACAGGCAAGAAAGCAATCAGAATGGCAGCACACCTTTACAGGCAAATTTCAACAGGCAAGCAGCTGGGTATGCATATCCCTAAACCATTAGTTCCAAAGGCTAAATCTTACTGCATTGAATACAAAAAGTTTATGAATGGTTTAAACTGATTTTATTAGTGGTTAATAATTAGGTCACAAACAACTTAAACATCATTAAGTAAACAGTCATGACACATACACAAAAGGGGCAGCAGGAATGTGTCGACCTGTAGAATGTGTTGGTGGGTATATGGAAGTAACTTATTAGCTAACAAATATCTGACCCCACGTAATGGTGACTGTTGGAGAAGGCAAACTAAGATAAGTAACCAGTCAGGTTAGCGGTACATATGAAGGTGAGCTAACTAGCCCATATGGCAAGCAACAGGTCAGCTGCTCTTTTTACGCATTTAAACTGTTCATTTATAGCCATTAACAAGGTACTGTTAAACTCTAGACTTTGGAACTCTCAAATGGAACTCTCTTTTGAGTTAAGGGCCAAAAAATTTGCTCATAACATAAAACCCGTTTTCGCTTCACTGCTTCAAGTAATAAGTCCTTTTTTTTTTTGATAATTCTATTACATATTTTTTTTTTCCGTTTCAGACAACGGGACGAGTATGACAGCGACTGAAACGCACCCATTAACACTAGCTTATGTGTTAACCAACAGTCACTTCCAAATATTCAACCTGTGGCTCGGCACCGCTAAAATGATTTTATAACCGTGAGGGCATCTGACAGAATCAACACATAACCGACAACTGCTGTGAAAGTTAGAAAGCACAGAATACATACATTGTTTTTGCTCACACAGCGCACAAAGTGTTAATGGTCAAAATTATCGAATTAAATTGTTTATATTAAGCAGATTCTCTCTAGTGAGTGAACAGAGGTAGACGCAGAGAGAGGGGCGCTACTGTGGATCGACTCTTCTCTGCTAAGTAGAGCTGTTCGTCTCAAACTGCCCGCACTTAGGAACGTTATACGCACCTGCAGCGTGGACGTACCACATCGAAATACGTCACCAATTGTGGGCAGACGAGAAAGGGCGGGTATGGTGATGAAATTTGGTTTAATCACTTATATTACTTGTCTTGTACCTTTAAAACAGCAAAATCTAAATAGCATAAAAAGCAGTCGCTTACGCTTGACATAAAGCCTTGTGTGAGAAAACAGGTGGAACGTCAATGCATTCCATAACTATATAAAACTACAGCAGACAGACCGTTCATCATAAAATTAGAAAAGCTCTAGCTATAGTAGCTAAGCGGACATTTAGACAGACAGACAGATACATACACATACAATTAGATGGAAAATAGCCTTCTGTAATTACAAAATTGACTTATTCAACCGTACCTTGTTCTGGAAAGTTGACCTACGATTAGGTTTAATTCACTCTATTGTCTTCCAACTTTATAACTGCTGAAATCTGTCAAGTGAAATGACATATAAATGCTTGCGCTCACCTTTATATACTTGTAGTGACGTCAAAGCTGTTGTGATGTCATATGCATTGTGACATTTCTAGAATGCTGCACTGACATTTTGGTTATTGGGAAAATAAGTCAATAGTTCAAAAAATATTTGAAATCCCTATTTTTAGCAGCAGCCGAGTAAGTAGCTGATAGATGGGTACTGGTAGATGGGTACATCTTTCTTCAAAAGAACCCTTACATGACTTTCAACTTTTTTTTCATATAGAGACCCTTTTGTGTGTAACAAAAAATAATGTGATTTGTCAAACATCCAGTTTCAAACAATATTTGCCCCAAAAAAGGCCAAACCAAAGACATAAAGAATAATCATTGTGACATTGTGACAATTGTGACATTTCTAGAATGCTGCACTGACATTTTGGTTATTGGGAAAATAAGTCAATAGTTCAAAAAATATTTGAAATCCCTATTTTTAGCAGCAGCCAAGTAAGTAGCTGATAGATGGGTACTGGTAGATGGGCGCATCTTTCTTCAAAAGAACCCTTATATGACTATCAACTTTTTTTTCGTATAGAGACCCTTTTGTGTGTAAAAAAAAATAATGTGATTTGTCAAACATCCAGTTTCAAACAATATTTGCCCCAAAAAAGGCCAAACCAAAGACATAAAGAATAATCATAATAAATTAATTCTCTGCAAAGTTTACAAAGATTTGTACTGCAAAGAATGACATTTACTGTTTGTGAACAAGTCAGTAACAATAATATCCAGTAAAGTGGTGGTATATTTCAGAGAAAAGTTACATATTAAACTTATTTTCCTCAAAATCTTCATTTTGATTAACATTTGAGGTATGAAACCTAATATTTAAGCAGTTCCTGAAACATTGGTTGTACATGCACTTGCATAAAGTGATCAATCGGTCTGGCTACAAACCGGCACATTCTACAGAAACGGCCCTCATAGCAGTGACGGAAAAATTTGCTGCTAAAGCTGCCAAACTGTCATGTGTTTTGATTCTTCTAGTCCTTTCAGCAGCCTTTGACATTCTTCTCTAATCTAACACGGTCTTGCAGATTTCTCCTTTGTAACATACGAAGGATTCGGCCCGTTCTCTCACAGGAAGCTACCCAGGTGCTTGTGCAGTCTCTTGTAATCTCAAGGCTAGACTACTGCAACTCGCTACTTGCTGGTCTTCCTCTGAGACATCAGACCTCTACAATTTGTCCAAAACACATCAGCAAGACTGGTCTCGACTGGTCTCCCTTTATTGGCTTCCAATAGCTGCACACATCAGATTAAAACCTGAATGTTTGCCTACAAAGCCAAAAATGTCCCTCAATATTTGATGTCAATGTTAAAAGCCCGATCTGTACCTTGAGTACGTCGAACCTCAAGTATGGCTTGGCTTGAAACACCATGCTTCAAGTCTCATGGAAGACAAGTATCGAGAGTATTCTCTATCTTGGATCCTAGATGGTGGAACAAATGTCTGCTTACTGTCTGGACAGCAGAGTCCCTTGTGGTCTTCAAACGCAGACTGAAGACCCATCTATTTGTGGAATATTTAAATGAGCACTGATCCTACACCTATGTTGAGTAACTGAACCTCTGGTACTTATTATAGAGTATTGTTTTCCGAACTTATCGATATCTGTTATAGAGTATTTTGCACTTCTAGGCATCAGCACTGATCCCTGTATTTCAACAGTATTCTAGTTCAATGGTATCTTGGACTCTAACGTACTGCACTGGCTAGGATGTATTCATTCCTTGAGTAAATGATAAAGCACTTTTGTAAGTCACTCTGGATAAAAACATCTGCTAAATATCGTGAATGGAAATGTAAATAAGCCTAGAAAAGAATGGAATTAATAACAACATGACATACAAAAAAATAAACTTGGTAAAAAAAAAGCAAGAAAACAGACAAAATCTTTCATAGGTACTGAAAACAAAAAGAAATTTTACACATCAATATGAAATTAACAATAAGTCTCTAACATATGTTACTTATACTGAAACTTGCTAATGTGGTTGGAAATATTTCCAAGAGGAACCTGTGGATACCCAATGTCCTCCTCATGATACATTCCATAATTGAAGCATTCCGAGGGATTCGCCTTTGGAATCAGACTCTGTTTGGACTGCTGACACCTCTAAACCGATCACACAAGTTAAAGACGGGATGCAGGGCTTTTGGGCAGCTGGACATCAACTTATTCTCACAATTTTTCTTCATCTGAAGTTGAACTGAGTGAATTGAGTGAAGTAACCTCATGTACCACAGAAACTATTCAGCCTCCTCTCAACGGCTGCCAACGCTTTTCTCATCTTCATAGTTTCTACATCCTCCAGAGCATCTTTGAAATGGAATTTCATTGCTCCTGCAAACCTGGTGTACATGTAAATGGAGTACTGTATCTGCTTTTACCTCCTGGAATTATACTGCTTATAAACAGAGAAAGAAATGATGCTCATGAAAGAGAAAATGTAGACGTATGGCTTGATCCTCATGGCTGGTGGATTGTTTCTATGGTACCTCTTAAGCAGCTGTGGTGTTTCTCACGACTCATTTTGCCTTTAGGTTTGCTTTAAATGCAATTGTGAATGGAACAGCTATAAGCAGCACTACGATACACTCCTCTCTGAGACAACCAACAGCATTTTGTTGCAGGAAATGAAGAAAATTGCCAGGGAAAAAGCAGACATAGCATATTCAAAATACACAACACCAGTCAGGAGGAATGAATTGGAAGTAGCTGTAAGGCTGCAAAGACCAAATGATGTTGAAAGTGCATACAGGGCAATCTCTGAGCATACCTACATGGTACAGGAAATGGAGGAGCAAAGATTCAGTTCTGCAGAACCACAACCAGCACGGCAACCAGCACTCCAACCAGGACAGCAACAACAATGGCAACCAGCACGGCAACAGGAATGGCAACCAGCACATCGACCAGCTCAGCAACCAGCAAAGCAACAAGAACAGCGCCAAGCATGGCAACAAGAAAAGCAACCAGCATGGCAACAAGAACGGCCAACAGCATGGCAACAAGAAGAGCAACCAGCATGGCAACCAGCATGGCACCCAGGACAGCAAGAAGAATAGCAACCAGCATGGCAACCAGCACGGCAACCAGGACAGCAACAAGAACATTAGCATTATATGACTAATAGAATATCCTAAATTTCAGCAAAAGCTCAGTAAATATGTTTTGCTGAAAAACCCAGTTAAAACTCAAAGGTTAATGCAGAAATGATTATATAATTTGGGAGCACTGGACTTACTGTGTGGTAGGAGGGACTTGCTCCCAAAGTCCTAAAGAGGAACATTGCTGGGATCATGCAGGCAGTCTGTGCTTTCGCAAGGCAATCAGCATGTGGAGTCTGGTGTTTTCTGCTGAGGTTAGATGTGATGTGAGCTGTTCCTTGAGGGCTGATCCACACTGCAGACGTCATGGACAAATACAGAGCGCTCTGGACGGGCCTGCTAAAGCTATGCGCACCATCGTCACTAGAGTGCACTTTACACACTTTCATCATTGCTAGAGTGAGCCTTACACACTTTCATTGCCGCAAGAGTGCGCTTTACTCACACACTTTCAGACTCTTATATGGATTTGGTCCAACCACATTCTTCCAATCGAGAACCCTCTGGTTGGATTTCTGTGCCATAAATTTGAACATCCTGCTCTTCCAGGCATGTCTACACACACCAGCACACATGTCTGTTCAGAACCAGAGGCTTCAGATGGGTCTAAATGAACAGTTTAATCATGAGTGCTTAAGGAGGTGCTGTGAAGCTCAGAGATATAAACCACTTGGTCTCCCTGTTGCTGGGTGTAGATGTTTTGCAGATCTGCAGCAGTCCTGCCTCACCAGTCGGAGCACAAAGCAGAAGGTTCAGCTCCTGGGAGCCCTGCTTGAGTGTGTTTCAGCCCGCTGCCCTGCATTTGAAGAAGACTATGATCAGGTCCAGTTAAACGGCCCCCTCAGCCATTCAGAACACCTCAGAACCTCACGCAGTACCCTGCAGGAACTGAACACAGGCACCTTTGTGTTTTCACTGCTGTTGAAGTCCAGGAGCAAAGCCCCCTCTGATGTTCTCCTGTGCTGTCCTCCAAAGGATGCCCATGACTTCCTGAGTTACTGCAGCTGAAAGAGGAGGAAGAGAGGCTCGGGGCCTCTTTCTTCTCTTACATCTGCCCTGTGGAAAACTTTTGAGTTTCATATCAAGTCTGTGCTCACATGCACCAGGTAATTATGTATCACTGTTCCATATCTCATTTGTGTTAATGGACTGGTCTTAACCAGTCTTAACGTGTTTGTTTAAAGAGCAAATTTTCTCACCGAGAGCAGGCGCTTTCTCTGGACCCGATGTCCATAACAGTGGGAGGATCCTCCTGGAGGGCCTCCTCCACCTTCATTGCTGGATCCTACAAGCGATCGACCCCCGAGTCTGACTGGAGGCTGATGTGGTATAAACCTTCCTCCTGCCATCTTCCTCATAACCCTCTCGGTAGTCCCAAGACGGATAATAGGACCTGGATATTGGTCGTAATCGTACCAGTTCCAGTAGTCTGTCAAGGGTTTGTAGAATTCTACAAACTGCGGAGTGTGCCCATAAAGATGGACGGTTTCCCTACAGGGGCTGTGGAAGAGTGGTCATGCCTTTTCTTCCAGTTCCTCTTTTTGCGCTTCTTTCCTGGCATCCTTTGGCGGTTGGTGTTTCGATTGGCAGGATACAAAGGCAAGCTGTGTAGAAGACAATGACGTTTATTGACAGACACAATGAAGACAACTTAGCACATATGCTCACGTAAGGTTAAACACAAGCAACCAATGACTACACAAGACTTCACATTCATAAACCGTAACGACACGAAAAGAGGAAGAAGTTTGATATATGGGGAGGGCATGGCAATGCAGACGAACACACACACATGCACACCCACACACACACACGTCTGGGACGAGGGGGCTGTATCGTGACAGATAGAGGATAGCGTTTGAGTTTAAAAGAAATCCTTCTTTGTCATTTCAAAGGGTAGCTGTTCTACCCAATATAACTGTCTTAATGTCAATACCCAAAAATCTGAGCAAGCTTGTTCTCTTTGCATGGAACACTCTGTTAGCTGCAGCAATGAAACTGCATTGTCAGGGAATTTGTAAAGCACAGATAAAATTCTTCCAGCTATCATTATTGGATGGCATAGTCAATTACTGTCAGACAAGACAAAGGTGTAAGGACACCGCATACTAATATCTGATATTAAAGTGGAATAATACGGATTTACAATGGTCTGTGTTTGATATGGCAAAATTATATACCATGTCTTTGTCTGTGCATTTGAAATATTACATTTTTATACTGTATAGTCTGTACTTTATACAGTGCTGATATATTGAAGCATATTTTGTTTATTATCTTTTTATGATTTAAAAAGGCTTCATGAGGAAGGTAACAGTTTTTTATCTTCAGTCTGCAATAATGTAATAGTATGAACAGTTTATCTGTAACTATGCAAAACTGTTGTAAAACAGCAGAAATTGTCCTAGCTCATAGTACATATGATCCCCATGTGCCCTTCTTCTGTTTCCCTGCAGTAATCGAGGTGGTATCTGGGGAGTCTGTCCATCTGAACCCCGTGCTGTTCGAGGCAGTGCCGGGCGACTTGTACTCGGAGAGCGGCAAGAAGAACTCCAGTGACAAGAGCGACTCCACGTCGTCCTGCTCCAACCAGTGTAACAGCGTGAATGATGCCCAATCGTGCATGCATGGGCACACCCAGGCACACGCAGTGGATATGCTGCCCATGTGAGTGCATGTCCCAATGTATGCTCTGGCAACCTTTCACGTATTTTATTGTGTGCCCTGCATAGGAGTCTGGATATATAGAGAAACACACCTTTGACACCAGCATCCTCACGCAGTTCTGCATTCTATTCAAAAGTACCTTTTTATGACTTTCTATTTTTTTTTCTTCATGTAAAGAGACCCTTTTATGTGTAACAAAAAAATAATGTGATTTGTCAAACAACAAAATATGCCCCAAAAAAGACCAAACCAAAGACTTAAAGAATACTAATAAGAGATTAATTATCTGCAAAATTTACAAAGATTTGTACTGTAAAGCATGACATTTACTGTTTGTGAACAAATCAGGATCAATAATATCCAGTAAAGTGGTGGGTATATTTTGGAGAAAAGTTACATATTAAACTTATTTTCCTCAAAATCTTCATTTTAATTAACATTTGAGGTATGAAACCTAATAAGTAAGAAGTTCCTGAAACATTGGTTGTACATGCACTTGCATAAAGTGATCAATCGGTCTGGCTACAAACCGGCACATTCTACAGAAACGGCCCTCATAGCATGTGACGAAAAAACGTCATGCTGGTAAAGCTGCCAAACAGTCATCTGTTTTGATTCTTCTAGTCCTTTCAGCAGCCTTTGACATTCTTCTCTAATCTAACACGGTCTTGCAGATTTCTCCTTTGTAACATATGAAAGATTCTGCCCTATCTCTCGCAGGACGCTACCCAGGTGCTTGTGTAGTCTTTTGTGATCTCAAAGCTAGACTACTGCAACTCGCTACTTGCTGGTCTTCCTCTAAGAGCCATCAGCCCTCTACAACTTGTCCAGAATGCAGCAGCACGACTGGTCTTCAATCTTCCGAAGTTTACACGTTACTCCACTGCTGCACTCCCTTCACTGGCTCCCAGTAGCTGCACACATCAGATTTAAAACCTTGATGCTTGCCTACAAAAGCCAAAAATGGATAATCCCCTTCATACATAAAGTCAATGGTCAAAGCCCGATCCGTTGCTTGAGCACTTTGAACCTCAAGTACGGCACGGCTTGAAATTCCTTGCTTCGGTTCTCATTGACGACAAGCATCGAGACTATTTTCTGTCCTGGCTCCAAGATGGTGAAATGAACTCCCACTTGCTGTCCGGTCAGCAGAGTCCCTTGCAGTCTTCAAATGCAGACTGAAGACCCATCTATTTGCAGACTAGTTAAAGGACAACTGACATTGCTCCCATATTGACTGACTAAATTTGTACTTATTGTAGGGTATTGTTTATGTTGTTTAAAAAACTCTAGCACTTATTGTTTATTGCACTTATCATTGTTTAAGATTGACCTTATGTATTTTGTACTTCTAGGTATCAGCATTGATCCCTGTATTCTACAGTATTCTAGTTCATTGGTATGTGGGACTCTAACCTACTGTACTGTACTAAGATATTCTATGAGTAAAGGACAATTCACTTTTGTAAGACGCTCTGGATAAGAGCATCTGCTAAATGCTGTAAATGTAAATGTAAATGTAATCAAAAACCAGCCATTTTTGCACATTTTCAGCAAATTGATGTTTCAGGCTTTATTGATGATTTGAGCGTTGCCTTGTAAAGAACGATAACATCCTCGTGAAACGTGACGAGATGGGGGAAACATCTTCACTACCTATCATAAGACAAAAAAGTTATTGATTTTTAAAAAATGGATATAACTGTGATATTCTGTCTAACAACTAAATTGTCATATGTGTTTCTAGCAATAAGCTCTTACCTGTAGTTGCAGCAGCAGCCACAGTGTTAGGGTGCTCCTTGCTTTTCTTTTTGAGTTTCTAACAAAAACAAAACAATGATTTAGTAGAAAAATATCAGAGCATAAGTAAATTTATAACTAAAAGTACAGATACAAACCAGTAATAATGCAACAGAATATAATTTAGAACAAATTATGTCATTTATGCAAAGTGATATATACACATTCAGTGTGAAAGGAAATTCAAATATGCACTACTTTAAAAATTAATAATGTAACAAAATCTAAATAAGAAATAAGTCAAATGTTTTACCTTTAAGTTCTTTGAGACCTTACTGAAGGGGAATAGGAAATGCAATCTCCCCTTCTGGGCTTTCATGGTTTTGCTCTGATTGTCCAGAGCAGGCTCAGTACATGGTGACCTAGCAGACATCTCAGACTGTAGTGATGGAGAGCTATGTATATCGATGCTGAACAGGGAAGACCAGTCATTGTGTACACTGGGGGACTCTTGAGCCTTCTTCACAGAGGGTGGGACAACCAACTCCATAACTTGGCTTGCCATGACGTCGGAGGAGGTGTTCCTACTATCTGTGCATAGCTCTGATGATGCCTGTGATGATTTCAAGTCATCCTGCTCTAGGTAGATTGGCATGACCATACCACAGAGCTCACAAGATGAGACCCCTTCAACGTCAGGATTTATTAAATGACGGGACAAAAAATGTGTCCTTCCTTTTATGCGGGGATTGATGTCTTGCGACAGTTCAGCAAATTCCTCCATCTCATCATCAAAGCGCTGAAGCATATCCGAAACCGGAGAGCCAGCTATAGGAATGGTACTTATAGGTCTAGATGTACCATCGTCATGGACATCTGAGGATAACGATGTCAAACTCTCAGTATCTCCTATCAGAAGCTCACTCATTGCTTCTGAATTTGTATCTTCCATAGTCGAGTGGAATTTCATCACAATTTGGTCTCTCTCATGGTCATCCAGGCAACTGCGATGCGTATCAATAACTGCAGTCCTAACATCTCTGCTTAGAGAGTCTATATGAGCTGTCCCCTCCTTCACGTGGACTGAAGCTGAATGATTTATCTCACAAGATCTGGTACGGAAAGCATTCAGCAAATCTGCAGTTTCCTTCTTGGAATTTGCAAGCAACACTGATCTTAGATCAACATCTAACATTTCTTCCAGAGATGAAAGAAGACCCATCACAGTTACTTCACTGACAATGTCGGCAATGAATGAACCCATATGAGAGATCATGACCTTTGTCTCCTGTGAAAGAAAGGAGAGATAACATAGAAAGGCGAACATTGAAAATTGCTCCAAAATGGTTTTGGTTGTTTGGTTTAGAATTAATATGAATCCCATTTAAAATATGTTGATGTGTAAGCAATGTAGTATGACTTACTGGACTAGGGATTGCTTTCCGGATAGATGTCCACTGCCTAAAAGAATGTGAATAAAAGCATTCTTTAGAACTATAATTAATATTTATTCTAAAAATCTCATACATTCAACAGTATACCAAAAATAAAAATGATAAATTGAAAAAGCAGAAGAAGAAGAAGAAGAAGAAGAAGAAGAAGAAGAAGAAAAGGTTTAAAAATGGCATACTCATTAGTCAGATCCATCACAAAATGGGTCAAGATTGGTGCAATATCGAGCTTCTCCAAGTCTGGGATGATTTTTTTGGCTCTATCAAGGAGCATTTTGCTGTCATTCCTCACAGGTTTATTCTGGTCTTGTCTTGTGCTTTTTGACTTGCTCTTGTTTTGAGAACCATAGAAGAGGTTGAATAAAAAGAAATTAAATATCAGGATAACATAACAACTGTGCTGACATCTCACTTATTAGCAACAATTCGATTTTCTGATGAAAAACAAATTTGGCCATTTTAAACTCACCTTTTTAAATACTGAAGAAGCCCGTGCCACTTTTGGAGGTGAAGGAATTTTACTATGGAAACAACAAAAATATATAAGGAAATGTTGTTCGTTTGTTATTCTTCAAACATCAACAGCCTGAACTAAAATCCATGATCAAATTATTTTGAGAGAGCTTGTGTCTAAGTTTATAGATTGTTATTCTTATTCTCTATTTAATGGATGAATCACTCATAGAGCTCAGGTCCATGTTGTATTTTGTTAATTGCACAATACAATCAAAATTATTTTATTCTACTTTAGCACATTATAAGGAAAATAAGACTAATTCCTTTAACATTACTTCCTAATCTTTTAAAATAACAAGGCTGATGAAACATGTTTCATCTGTTTCATGTTTCATCGTTCCGATACTTTGGAATAGTCCAGAAAGTATTTAGAGTGCAAGCTCTATTGGTGTTTAATACAGATTAAAGAGTGGCTTGTTTAGCTTGATCTAATTGTTCAGCTTGTTTAGCCGGTTTAATTTAAATTCTGTTTCAATTAATTTCATTTTCTACATTTATATTTTGTGACTTTTAACTGTTTTATTTGATCAATGTTTTATTACTGAATACTGTTCGTTCATTGCAGTGTAAAGCACCTTGAGATTTTGGGTTCTATAAGGAATATGCTATATAAATAAGAATAATTTTAAATTAATATTGTTATTCTAAGATTTTTTAACATTGTAGTGCAAAGGCCTTACATCTTCCTGCCAAAAAGACGCTTCTGTTTCTCCATTTGTCCTGGTCCAAGTTTTCTTAGGACTCTCCTGGAATACTTTGTTCTGAAAAGGCGATATGAAGTCAAAAGCATAAATCATTTTTACAGTTTGGTGGACAGACAGCAATCTAACATGTAAGCAGGCAGGCTTGAGGATCAGAAGGCAGACAGTTATACATGTGAATGGCAGTCAGTTCAGAAAGACTGTCAGTATGCAGACCAACACTCATGGAGGACAGAAAACAGGCAAGAAAGCAATCAGAATGGCAGCACACCTTTACAGGCAAATTTCAACAGGCAAGCAGCTGGGTATGCATATCCCTAAACCATTAGTTCCAAAGGCTAAATCTTACTGCATTGAATACAAAAAGTTTATGAATGGTTTAAACTGATTTTATTAGTGGTTAATAATTAGGTCACAAACAACTTAAACATCATTAAGTAAACAGTCATGACACATACACAAAAGGGGCAGCAGGAATGTGTCGACCTGTAGAATGTGTTGGTGGGTATATGGAAGTAACTTATTAGCTAACAAATATCTGACCCCACGTAATGGTGACTGTTGGAGAAGGCAAACTAAGATAAGTAACCAGTCAGGTTAGCGGTACATATGAAGGTGAGCTAACTAGCCCATATGGCAAGCAACACGTCAGCTGCTCTTTTTATGCATTTAAACTGTTCATTTATAGCCATTAACAAGGTACTTTAAAACTCTACTTTTCAAGAGGTAACCCATATTTCAAAAACTGATACTCCACCGTCAAATGTTTCTTTCTAAGAAAACAAGCTGTAAGGTAGCAAGCAAATTTCCAGAAAACACTAATGTCTGCTGAGAGCCCTGTTTTCTTTACTATTTAGGTTACTTTACTCATAACAAGAAGGCACAGAAAGCACACCCATATGTATGCACAGGTTATGTCTTGATTTTATATGTTGCAGCTGACCAAAAGGGTCGCTGCTACCTTTCATGGTGTTACAATAAATTATCATCAAAAAATGGAACTCTCTTTTGAGTTAAGGGCCAAAAAATTTGCTCATAACATAAAACCCATCTCCGCTTCACTGCTTCAAGCAATAAGTCCTTTTTTTTGGTAATTCTTTTACATATATTGGTTTCCACAACGGGACGAAAATGACAGGGACTGAAACGCACCCATTAACAGCTTACGTGTTACGTGTTACGTAGCTTACGTGTTATCCACGTCATTTCCAAATATTCAACCTGCGGCTCGGCACCGCTAAAATGATTTTATAACCGTGACGGCATCTGACAAAATCAACACATAACCGACAACTGCTGTGAAAGTTAGAAAGCACAGAATACATTGTTTTCACTCACACAGCGCACAAAGTGTTAATGGTCAAAATTATCAAATTCAATTGTTTATATTTAGCAGATTCTCTCTAGTGAGTGAACAGAGGTAGACGCAGAGAGAGGGGCGCTACTGTGGATCGACTCTTCTCTGCTAAGTAGAGCTGTTCGTCTCAAACTGCCCGCACTTAGGAACGTTATACGCACCTGCAGCGTGGACGTACCACATCGAAATACGTCACCAATTGTGGGCAGACGAGAAAGGGCGGGTATGGTGATGAAATTTGGTTTAATCACTTATATTACTTGTCTTGTACCTTTAAAATAGCAAAATCTAAATAGCATGAAAAGCAGTCGCTTATGCTTGACATAAAGCCTTGTATGAGAAAACAGGTGGAACGTCAATGCATTCCATAACTATATAAAACTACAGCAGACAGACCGTTTATCATAAAATTAGAAAAGCTCCAGCTATAGTAGCTAAGCGGACATTTAGACAGACAAACAACCCAAACTGCAATACAGACAGAGGTGGGTAGAGTAGCCAAAAAGTAAAACCACTAAATTATCTGTTAAGTGGACGTACCGAACCAGGAATGGGTTTGCTCTTCCTCGACTCGTTTTGGCCAAGGGTGAGCGAGGGACTGTGGGTTCCATCAGTGCACATTCCTTGACCAATGTATTCTTAATGATCCATTTTATTTCTCATTCACACTACATCAAAGCCAGTTCACTTAATTTTCAAATCCAGTGTGCATGCCTTAAAAGTATGCAAACTGTTCAAAACATATGCCTTAAATTAGAAAATGATATGCTGCTGATCATTGAAATAATCAACTTTCTGGAGAAGGAGAACCAGTCTCGATTGCAGTGGCTCGCACTGCTCTGTGCAAACAGTGTGCACAGAAAACAGGGATCCTCACGATTCTTTCCCAGCTGTTCGTCTTGGTTTTATTTGATAATGATTCTCTCATCAGAAATGCAAAATCTAAGTACTGAACTCTGTTAAAATTCTTATAATAAATGCATTTATCTATTATATTTACACATATTTTCTGTGTTTGAACAGGCATGGTATGGATATATATACTTTGACATTTCCCAGATCTATAAACAAATCTCACATACAAGACAGAATTCTGATACCGCACCTTTTGCAAAATTGTACATTTGCCATTAGATCATGTTTGGCTTGTGTTTTAACCTGTGCTAGAAGCCTCCAGGGTAAAACACAAACCAAACATGATGCCTTGCCGGCTCCTGAATATCCCTTTCAGTATCTACAGATAGACTACGCACATGCCACCTTGTAGTCAGTTGAAGTACCTGCTGGTGATTGTAGACAGGTTTTCCAAGTGGACTGAGGCATTTCCTTGTTCTTAGGTTAAAATCCTAGCCAAGGAGATAATACGGAGGTACTGTGTGCCTTGGGTAATAGATTCAGGTTAGGGACCCTGTTTCATTTCCAAGGTAACTCAGAAACTATGCACCTACCTAACTATTGACTGGAAATTTCACATCCCTTATCATCCTCAGTCATCTGGCATTGTTGAGAGAATGAAACATACCTTGAAAGAAAGGTTAACAAAGGCTATGATGGAAACAGGAAAGAAGCGGATACATCTACTGCCAGCGGTGTTATGTGAGATCAGAATGACGCCCAGTGCCACCAATAAATTGTCACCGTTTGATGTAACTTTTGGTAGACCATTTACCATTCCATGGGTCAGATGTAACCCAGGTGTTTCTCATTCAGGTGACATGGACGTGATCTTGGTGGACTACACCCAAATGTTGATTGAGAAATTGAACAGTGTGCATGGTAATGTCGCTTGCTCTCTCCCTCTTCCCGCAGACAAGCCTACTCATGCATTTATTCTAGGTGACACTGTTTTGGTCAAATCACTGAACCCTTGGAAAGCTGGTAAAGCTGCGTATGGACCCCCAACAACCGTGATCGCAGTGACCCGAACCGCTGTGCTAACATCGGGATCAGCACAGTGGATACACACCAGCCGGCTGAAGAAATCACCAGTAGCTGACGCGTCCGACAAGCAAAATGCACCTAAACACATTCACATATAGTACAAAATTTGTTATATGATTTCATGCTGAGGGACTGGCCCTTGGCTGCACCACACACCAAGGAAGTACTCCTTGGCCCTGTATGTCAATACACTTTAGCATTGGTATTATAACTTGATAGATATCCTTTCTGCCTATTAACATCCTTTTGCTGACTCTTTGGTCCTTTCCTGAAAGGTTCTTGCAAAACCTTACTATAGGAATAATGGGCCCCATTCATTTGATTATATTGGCATTATTTTCAGTCTCAAAAAGTACAAAATGGGGGATAGTGGGCTTTCAGAGTCATCAACAACAGTGTAATGGTAAATTAGCTTGTGTGGTCTCCCTGGTAGCGGTAGGAGAGGTGGAGCCAGGGAAGGACTGTTTGGTTTGTCAAGCATTCCATACACCCTGGGTACCAGTCCTGGTAGATGATGTTATGGCAGCAGCACTTAATCATAATTCATCCGACTGTCAGATCAATATGGGAGTACGGTTTATACGAAATGTATCTAAGGCAGCAGCTGCCAGTGGTAATCTCCCCGCATGGGCCTTGTTTGGTCGTTCATGGCCAAACCACAGGACAGACTGTGACATTGGCAGTTGTAAATGGTATTACCCCCATTTCAGAAATATGACCCTAGCAGTATTACCTGTGAAAGGTAGCACCTGTCTATGTTCTGCAGGCTTGCCTGATTGTCCATTTTTTGGTCACACGCTGTGTATAAATGAGGTATGGACATTAGGCACGGGACTGGGCAGATGCACAATAAATAATATAACAGGCACACCGTCTCTTTGCCCTGCGATCCTGGGCACTGGCATATCTGCAGCTATCATGTGGGTATGCGGTAGGATGGAATACTCCAGCCTACCCACTTTGATTGTTAGTCATACCCGTCATCAATTTCCCTGGAAAGGATGTTGTACCCCAGCATTAACTATCCCATCTCTGGTCATATATACATGTTTGCAGTTGACATCTGACAGAGCTAAAAGGTCTGTAATTAATGGCACCCCTAATAGGTATGGTGGGTATGTACTGGCCAACCCATGGACTAATCCTGGAATGAACGCGGGTGGGAGTTTGTTCCTGGGAGGAGGAACTACTGCAGCCCTTAATAAAATTAATGGTTTGGCATGGCGGGTACTTAATTTAGCCAATAGGAGTGAAAACGCCATGGCATTACTCAATGATAAGGTAAATAAGATCCGTACCGCTGTCATGCAGAACCGCCTAGCCCTAGATCTCCTCTTGGCAAAGGAGGGAGGCATCTGCAAGGTCATTAATGAAACGTGTTGCTTTGACATCCCTAGTTACTATAACAGCATTACTGACATCATTTTGCACATGAAGACCGCTATTGCTGAGCCTCCACCCGCCGATGATTCTTGGTTCAGTTGGTTAACTGAGCTTGTCGGCCCTTGGGGATCTTGGCTCATAAACATATGTTTTCCCGTACTCCTGATTATTGTGTTGATTCTTGTTTGTGGACCCTGTTTATTGTCACTCCTGTCTTCTTTCATAACTCTCATTTCTACCTCCGTGATTAATCATGCTAATGTTGCCTTGGTGCCTGCGTATGAGAAAGGTCTATATACTGATATGTGATTCCTTTGGAATCAAAGAGGGGCGTGTTAGATACTGGAGCCTTTCTGTCTTCAGGCACCCAACGCAAGGTCTCTGCCTATCAGCCATGACATGGCGGTTTGACCGCGAGCTGGTCGCCCGAGGTCATCCGCTCCCTCTTCTTGTCTCCTTTACCGCTCCCTTTCTGTTTCTCTCTCTCCCTGTCTCTCTTTAAGGACAGCAGTGGCTCATGACGGGCACGGGAACAGCTAGTGGCTCGTTCATGCAGAGAACATCTAATCTTTACTAACCTTGTTTCTTTCCTTTCTACATAGACCCTTAGAACATGCCTCACTTTTCCCCGTCATCCTGTAGATTTAGGACACATATATACTCTGCTCTTATCACAGTGTGTTCAGTTCTTCTTAAAAGGGTAACATCGCAATTCTAAATTGTATTACAGTAAAGCAAAACATTAAAGGTTATTTGGTTGTACTATTCTATTGATCCTATAATCAGTGGCTATCAACAAGAAATGATCAAGCACAGTTTTATTGGGTGTGTGTCTGGAAAGAGAACTACAGCACCCGGTGAGATTTTTGGTTCAAGATTAATCATCATGCAAATGATTGTGATTAATGCTTTGTCTGTTTAATTCAACTATTATACTATAAACCTAATATTTTAATAGGGCTGGCAACTTTCTAGATCCGATTATTACACGTGTGTGAAGTACAGGTGCTGTAGCTTTACAAAATAGAAAATGTCCACAGTAGCCTAATTATAATATATACATCCAAAATAAACACCAGAAGCCTGGACTAATACTAATGTACATAAGTGCATTAAATCTAGGTAGGACTGCTCTTTAGGTAGGATAACAAAACACTTGTCCCGCCATATAAAAGAAATGAGAGCGTGATAAAGACTCCAAGTCGCCACCAGATGGCGCCCGAGACCGCTTAAACGTATTCCAGTCGGAGCTTCCATTTACATTAACATGCCAGGATACACACACTGGATGTTTAATCTTTCTAATGGGTAAACTATATTTTAATAGTCAGGAAATATTTTTTTAAATTATTAATCAGTTAAGGAATTCAAGCTGTTGCATTTTTCTGAGTTGAGGGAATATTGCATAACCCTGTACTGGCCAAATAATTCGATTTGATGTGCTAGTTTGTGGATTAATACCATACCAGGTATGGTGGCAACTTCCATCGAAAACTACTTTATCATCACAAACTACATCTAAGGAACTACCAGAAACGTAAGTAACGTTAACATTTTGCTTTTTGCAACATGTTTATTCTTCGTCGTTAGCGATAGTTTTATCTGTGAGAAGTGTAGTTGAATTGCTAGTCTGACGGAGAAGACTCAAGCGCTAGAAGTGCTCTGGTTATAGGGGACTTTATTTTGCGACACGTGAAATTAGCAGGCCTTTAGGGAGACCAGCAGCAACAGTTAGCTGTATAGCAGGTGCCAGGGCGCCGGATGTTGCAGGTAGTGTTAAGGTTTTAGGCAAGCATGGGTTTTCTAAGATAGTTATTCACACGAATGATACATAAAACAACCCACATGCTCTGTACACCTTAAACATCAACAAACACACTACGACACAGGGGATGTATATACATTAAAGACGATTACACATAATGCAGAACAGGTGGACAACACGAGAGGACATGGCAACACGGATGAACACACAAACCAAGACGTTTGAGGAGGGGGTGGGGCCATAACATGACATTGGCAGTCTCCCAGACATACTATTTGTGACTAGGATGCCCTCAAACGCCACAGAACTTCATCAAATAACTGAATGCTTAGAATCAGTATTCTGCTGCACACTTAATGATGTTGCCCCACTTAAGAATAAAAAAATTAGGGACAAAAAATTGGTACCTTGGTATAATGACCACATTTGCAATTTAAATCAAAACACTCACATTTTAAATAAAAAATTGAACGTAAATGGCGCCACACTAAGCTTGTAGTCTTCCGGCTTGCATGGAAGGAGAACCTTCTCAAGTTTAGAAAAGCACTTATTACCGCTCGAACAGCTTATCTCTCAAACCTAATAGAAAAAGAAAAAAATAATCCTAGATTTCTTTTTAGTACAATTGCCCATCTAACTAAGAATAAGATTGACACCAATGCTCAGATTACATCACCACCATAGTAGTAAAGAGTTCATGAATTTCTACAATGAGAAAATAAAGCACATTAGAGATAACGTTAAGAGCATTAATATGACATCGGGCAACTACTTAGGTACAACCAAGAACAACCAAGCCAAAAATGACTTTTGAATCTTTTACACCTATCCAAGAGCCAGAAATTGCATATCTGATGTTGCGCTCAAAGTCCTCCAGTGCTTACTAGATTCACTGCCCACACACTTTCTTAAAGAAATTCTACCTGAAGTAATTGAACCTTTACTAAATTTAATAAACTAATCCTTAAATATTGGCTACGTTACTAAATCATTCAAATTTGCAGTAATCAGACCACTTCTCAAAAAATCTAACCTCAACCCATGTCAGCTGTCAAACTACAGACCGATCTCAAACCTACCATTTATTTCCAAGATCCTAGAAAAAGCTGTAGTTCAGCAGCTAAGCGCATATCTGAATCAGAACCGAATGCATAAAGGATGTTGAGAAACTTTCTCTCACTTAATCCTGACAAAACAGAGGTGCTTCTATTAGACACAGAGACAGCTAGATCCTCTAATTACTCAAAGAACCTCAATGAAATCACAGTCACATCTTCCCTCACAGATAAAGATCTTGGCGGTATCATGGATCCCAGTCTCTCGTTCGAAGCTCATGTAAATAATATTTCTAGGAAGGCCTTTCTCCACCTTAGGAACATTTCTAATATTAGAAACATGCTCTCCTCACATGATGCAGAAAAGCTAGTCCATGCATTTATTACTTCAAGATTGGACTATTGTAATGCCCTACTATTAGGCTGTACTACTAAGTGGTTAAACAAGCTCCAGCTAGTTCAAAATGCAGCAGGCAGAGTGCTCATTAGAACGACAAAATCTGAATCCATCACGGCTATCTAAGATACTTTACATTGGCTCCCAATAAAATTTCATATTGATTATAAAATACTTCTAATTACCTACAAAGCATTGAATGGTCTTGCCCCACAGTTCCTTAGAGAACTCTTAGTTCATTATAAACCACCATGTCTGCTTAGATCGAAAGGTGCAGGTTCTTTACCTGTACCAAGACACTTTACTTGTTTTTTCATTTTATAATTATATTTTTCTCGGTAATTGTTATTATTGTGGTGACTGTTGTCGGCCAGAGGAGGATGGGCCCACCGTTTAGTTTTAGTTCCTCTCAAGGTTTCTTCCTCATGCTCTAGTGGGGTTTTTTCTTGCCACTGTCAGCCTTGGCTTGCTCACTGGTGGCTTGGACTTGGACATTTGTAAAGGTGCTTTGTGACATCTGTTCTAAAAAGCGCTATATAAATAACTTTTGATTTTGATTTTTGATTTGATCCCCTGAGGAAAAGCCAGAGTAGCTCCCACTCTGAGGCAGATGCTTCCTCTGTGAGCCATTTCCCACCACTGGATGAGCCCCAGAGAGAGTGAAGGATCCGCGGCCCACAGGCTGCTGTCAGAGAAGAGCGGCCCCACTTCAGGCAGGTGGCAAAGAGCTATAATTACAGCGCATACCTAAAAATACACAAATGGCATGCTTTGGAAAAATAAATATAAAAATTAGTGAGGGTCACCCTGACAGCGAATACATTTGTTTCTGTGTTTTTAAAAGTTGATTTTATTAATGAAACCTGTTTAGCATTACCGATATCATAACACCAGGTATGTACACCGTGTTCTAACGCTGTTTTAGGGAGAAGAAGAAGGGGAGCTTGACTCTGGTGCAGTCTCTGGCCCAGAACCACACCGACATCCTGCTTCCCAAGCTCCACGATGTGTGCCTGACTGTGGTCCAGAGGGGCCCTCTCAGCGACAAAAGATTCTCTAATCAAATCATATAAACAATGGCCCAAAAAGGATCTTCGCATTTTGCTGTCCGAGCTGGAATTGCTCTGTTTTGTGACCAAAATGGTTCTAACCTGATGAAGAGTCAATTTGGAATGTTCTAGCGAGGAATATCTTGTCCTTAAACATGGTAGGTAGTACAAACTGATGCTTTTCCTTCTCTGACACACCAAGTAAATCTGCCACATATCGGATGAGTCCGATCGGCGTGTTTAAACAGGCACATCCCCATGGAGTGCCTGAACACCTGAGCCCCATGTCCACTGTCTCAGTTGAAGAATCTGAGCTCCATGGTGTCGCGTGCTTCCATGACAACACTGGCGCACATGTCCACCGACCTGTGGAGGGCCATGGACGCCAAGGCGGAGTTGGTTGCCTGCATGCTGCCGCACAAGGCGGGCGAAAGCAACCTCTTCATCAGGGAGGACAAGGACCTTGCGCTCGGTGCCATGGTGCAGAGCTGCTCGCCCACTCAGGTCATTCATGCTCTGCTGGCCGGGGAACTCAGGAAGGATCACCTCACCAACACCTCTATAAATTTGTTTTGAAAACGGTCATGCAGCCATTTGACCAAAATAAATTACACTGCCAAAAGAGACTTTTAGTAGAAGACAGAAACACATTTATAGTACAGCAGAGCCCTGCTACTACGAGGCAGTAATAGTGGAATCTAGACGCTATAATAGGTTCATAATAATTACACGCTATAATAGGTTTCCAATGTTGGGCAGTAGTTTAGCTGGGGCCTGGGAATATTGACATACCTATCGATATCTTGGTGCCCTTTTTTTTTTTTGGCTCCTCCTACAGGTCCAGCAGTCTGTGATGTCATCCCACGATAGATCAGGAAGCAGCTCCCTTCGTCACCAGCTCCCTGACCAGCCCTACCATTGGCCCGTGGCCTACTCGCTCGGCCAGAGGAAAGCCTGTATCCTTACCTGTGAGAGGAAGAGGAACACGGAGAGACATGAGGGATTCGGACATTGAACATCAGCTCGATTATTGAACTTGATTATTGTAGTTTCTGGGCTTATTGTTTGTTTTAATGCCTTCATTTTTAAAAAAAAATAGTGTTTTTTACAAACAGACTAACAAACTGTATTAAATGTATCTCAAATGCAATGTGTGATTAATGTGTTTAACAAGTTGATTGTTGTATTTTGAATTCCATGGGAGGTGTAACTATAAAAAATAGTTCTTTGGCACTTAGTGGCAGTATTTGTTCAAAACACATGTAACATCAAGCTCTTATGTAACCTTTATAGGATCTTCACCTCAGACTTTGAATTTTGGCTTAATTTAAAGGGATATTGTGGGGTAATTGGAGCTAATTCTATAACTATAGTAGTGAACTGTATTACTACAGAGAAATCTTTTTGGGATTGTGTGTGTTTAAAATAGAAAACAAAAATTGAAACAGGTAATTTATCAGGTTTCAGATTTCCTGTTCTGCTGGACTGAGGGCATGTTGCTATATTGACAAAATCCAAGTAACTGCAAAATCTTTAAATAGTACAATATATAAACACAGGCAGTGGTAGTTCAACGGTTAAGGTACTTGACTTGTTCTCGGAAGATTGCTGGTTCACTGCCACGTTGCCACTGTTGGGCCCCCGCGCAAAACCCTTAACCCTCAATTGCTCAAATCGTACTCAGTCATAATTGTCGCTTTGAATAAAAGTGTCAGCTAAATGACATAAATGTAATCAGCACAGTCAAAGATTGATTAACCACACTAAGTCCAATACTAAGAGACTGGTACAGTGGATGAGGCACAGAGCAGGATACAGCACTATTTTTTGCTTTCCATCAGCAAGTGCTACCTGGATGCAGTCTTGCTACTTGGGGATTTTGCAGGCTTTGACTCCTTGGGTGTGTGATGAGGATTTTGCTTCAGTTAAACTGCTCATGAACATGTCTGACAAACCTGCACGTATGCTCTACCAGGACCTCATTTAATACTTCTCTTTCAGTAACTTGGAGCCTGTGGTTTTTGTTTGCTATTTCTGACATAACTGGGCAACATTTTACATTTAATGTATATATGGAATCCACAGAATCTATACCATAATACTGTAAAGAAATAGTATACTTTATACATTGTAGCTAGTCCATGCTAGAAGCTCCCAAACAACTCCACATAAACTTCAGCTCAAATAAGCCTCTTCCTTTCCATGATGTCCAAAAGTATTGGCGTTCAAATCATTCTTATAATAAATGGGAAGCTGATTGACAGCACGCGGACCTTTAAACGGTTAAAAGGAGAACTAAATAAGACAAGTGAAGGGTCTACGTTTTCATCTACACCTCCTCCATTTGTTGAAACAGCTGCCTTTCACGCCACTTGCCCAGGAAACATATGAAGTAAATAATAGTCACCCACCCCACTTTTTATGTAATTGAATTTTCTTTGACAAAATCTGAAGTTATCTTATACTGGAAGCATGTTTTAAAATGCCATTTAAAATGACAGGCACGATTGTTGTGGAAATTTACCAGAAAAGCACGAAATATTTAGCGTGGGATTCTGGAGAACGGATGCATGTAGACGGCTGAAATCGGTAAGCAGGTACATGTATTAGTCCTAAGAAATGTTATGTTGATAAATGTAGTACTTAATATTCGATGCTATCAAGTGATTTATATGAGTCTGCCAGTTTGGGCCCGTAGGTGCAGCAGGCGGACAAGCAGACACTAGTTTTGATTATGTCTGGACAAAGAGTAAAATAAATGTGAGCTTTTATCTTGTCTACTGGCGAGGTTCAATACGTGCACTTGAAATTCCATTTTATGACGTTACACCTGTCCATGTCACCTTGTTGCCATGGAACGAAGAGTCCGTAGAGTAGCGAATTGATATTTGGTGGAAATCTTCTCACTCCGGTCGATATAGCGTGCTAATAATTTCAATTCTTTAAATTAAGAACCACAGAACAACATGGATGATCATGAATTATATCCGTTCGGTTTTCTTGAGCCTTCTTTCCGTAAGGTTAAAGGTGGGAAAATAATCAACACTGAGGGTAAGTTATGAAGTTAACTAGCGGTTAGCGTTAGCGTTAGCTAGCTAGCGTTAGCTAAATCATAGATCGTGTTTTGTTGTTGTTGTTGTTTTTTTTTAAATCTGCTGTTTTAGTTTTAATTTTGAATATAGCCCCTAACTAGATCTGCATAGCATTCCTTTGGTTAGTGGCCCTGTTTTCATCTTTCCCTAAAGGAATATTCTCTTCCCCTTCAGATTCCTCCAGTGGGATCGCCAAGAAAGTAAAATTCGAGAGCAATTACTACCTGCGGAGTCCTGGTCCTCGGATTCGGCCGGGGACGCCCTGGCCCTCGGATCCAGGGTTCAGTTCAACCGATGGCTTACCTGCCCTGGTCTTTTCCCCCTCTGGAGCCTCAGACAAGGCTGCGTCGTCGTCCAGCCAGCGGGGAGAAGACGCCCGTCAGAAGCGATGCAGCCTGAAGAGGAAGAGAGAAGGGGAACACAGCAGCGACAGCGTACAGATCCTGGAGGATCTCTACACCCCTTCGTTGTCCAAGCGCGTGGCCAGGAGCGGAACAACCACCTCTTCCACCCAGTCCATTGCGTACTCCGGTTGTACCGCAGATAGCAGTAAATCGATAGGTGATTGTAAATACCAGCTGGTGCAGAATGAGATCCTCTGCTCTGCCTCCAACAGCTACGAGGTGCTGCACTTCCTTGGTTGTGGAAGTTTTGGCCATGTGGCCAAATGCTCCAAGAAGGACACCAATGAAATGGTTGCCATCAAGATCCTGAAAAACCATCCATTCTTTGCTCGACAGGGTCAGATCGAGGTGGGAAAGTTTTGCCTGCTTTTTTAGAGCTTTTGATATGGAATCAGCTGTAGCCCCGATTCTGTTTGTTGGTATCAGATGTGCTAACTCACTCTGTGGAATCTGTATACAGCCAGGGTAGCACAAAAACACTTGTGTTTGGTATCAGCACACTAGTTCTAATTTTCAAAGCATCAGTAGGAACTAGTTCAGATAACACATCGACAGCTTGAAGCTTACTATAAAAAGAAGGCTTAGCTACAATTGCATAAGCCATACCTGTTTGGATGTGTATTAAAAAAAAAAGTGCAGAAAAATTAAATCTGTCTTTCCTCATTTGCTCCTCCTCAGGTGAGCATCCTGAGACGGCTGAGCAGGGAGAACGCAGACGAGTTCAACTTCGTGCGTGCGTATGAGTGCTTCCAGCACAAGAAGCACATGTGCCTGGTGTTCGAGATGCTGGGGCAGAGCCTCTACGACTTCCTGAAGGACAGCATGTTCAGCCCGCTTCTGTTGAAGTGCGTCCGGCCCGTGCTGCAGCAGGTCGCCACGGCGCTCATGAAGCTGAAGAGCCTGGGCCTGATCCACACCGACCTCAAGCCTGAAAACATCATGCTGGTGGACCCCGTCAGGCAGCCGTACAGGGTCAAAGTCATCGACTTCGGCTCGGCTAGCCACGTCTCCGAGGCCGTGTGCTCCAGCTACCTGCAGACCAGATACTACCGGTGAGGGACACGTGCTGAGGCGTGTTAGAAATAAGTGTGCACTTGTTGCACTCGAGTGTGCTTTAGAGTAGAGCTGCACATTTTGGCAGTTGCGATGACCCTGCTACACATTAAAATCGTGATAAGCATTACAGTTAACTGGAGCACGACTGATTCATATTTGATTTATAAGTGGTTTAATTTTAGTGATTCATGTGAGTGCTGTTATTTAGCAAAATACCTGATGAACCCTCTTCAATGTCTGAGATTAGTTAGGATGCTCCGAGTTGCAGGCTTTGGTAATATTAGTATTGGTCATGTCTGTACAAAACTGCTGTTGCATTGTAGCTATACCGTTAATTAACCGTGTTGTTTACTGAGTAACAGTGTTTAACTGCATTGATACTCTGTATTTACTTAATGGAAAACAGAACATCATTGTAGTGTCAGTGCATTTTTGCATATAGTTCCATGTTAGAATAGTGGGTGTGTAATGTAAAGTGGTGTGTAGGGGGGAAAAAAAACCTGGACTCATCAACAAAATACTATTTAAACCTTTTACATTTTCATGAATGAATTCAGCACCGTTTGTGTTAAAGCAATTGCCGCTGAATCACCACAAACTACGGAATCAGCCGAGACTGATTTCATGATGGCGATATCTGTGTTTTTGGTCTAGGTCACCTGAGATCATCCTGGGTCTCCCTTTCTGCGAGGTCGTGGATATGTGGTCGCTGGGCTGTGTCATCGCCGAGCTGTTTCTGGGCTCCCCCCTGTATCCGGGAGCCTCTGAATATGATCAGGTAAGCACACGGGCCTTTGAGCTGTGCCTAGTCTTTTTCACGCATCTTGGGCTTGGATTCACGGAGCTCTGTAGAATTTCGCTGATTTGGGGTCGGTTCTTTCACTTTCTTTTCACACTTTTCTCACTGTGTGATGAAGACGTAAATCTTGTTTGTGAAAAGAGTGGCGTAGTGTTGCTAATGGAAATGGCCGTTCTTCTAACTATGCAGTTTGTTAGGGAGTCCATAATGGCTAGCAAGGAAGAGAGTGAATGTATGGTTTGAGCTTTTAGCTACTGCTTTGGCTAGCTTATTTTTAGGAATAATATAAATAATAAGAGTTTCTATGGCCTGTTTTTCTTTTCTTTTTCTTTTTTTTATACATGCATTTTGAAAATGGAAGGATGAACACAAAATAAAGTCGTAATCCTCTTGCCGTGTGGTGTCTCTGCAGATCCGTTACATCTCCCAGACGCAGGGCCTACCAGCAGAGTACCTGCTGAGCGCAGGGACCAAGAGCAACTATTATTTCCACAGGAGCCCTGACTCCAGCTGCCCCCTGTGGAGACTCAAGGTTTGCCAGTCTTTAAATGCCAAATACCATGTGTTTGTTTCATAAGGGATGTAACTTAATGATGTCATGTAACTTTATGGTGGAGCTGAATGGTTGATTTTTTTTTTCTTTCCTTTCTCCAGACGCCTTCAGAGCATGAGGCAGAGCATGGCATCAAGTCCAAAGAGACACGGAAGTACATTTTCACCTGTCTTGACGACATGATGCAGGTTATTTTGGCTTTTGTGCACATAACTGTACGCATTGCTTTACTGTTGTGATGTGAATTTGAAGAACGTGAGAAACAGCTTCCACGGCTCACGTTGTAGAGCAGGTTGAGCAAGGTGCTAGCTCAAAGGTCGAGCGTTCGTGCCGTTATAATGAGGAACGCACATGAATCGCTCTGGAGAACGGCGTCTACGAAAGGCAGAGCAATGCATAGTAACTTGCTGCAGAACTTGCTGCGTCTTAGGTGGATCGGTGCCCTCTGCTGGTGTTTAATATGACTCACCCCTGGGTCTCTCGCGCAGGTCAATACGACCAGTCTGGAAGGCGCAGACGTCTCGGCGGAGAAGGCAGACCGGCGGGAGTTCATCGACCTGCTGAACAAGATGCTCACGCTGGACGCTGACAAACGGATCACGCCGATGAAGGCCCTGAAGCACCCGTTTGTCACCATGAGCCACCTCCTCCAGTTCCCTCAAAGTGCCCAGTGAGTTGTTCCAGGCCTTCCAATCTACATGTCACAGTTTTTAAAAAAAATTAAGGAACACCATCTTAATTTACAAATCCAAATGGTAGTACTGTAACTTGCCCCCCGCCCGTGTCTCTCTTTCTCTCTCTCTCTCGCTGCAGTGTGAAATCTTGCTTCCAGAAAATGGAGATCTGCAATCGGCAGTGCACAGGGTGTGATGGCAGCAAGAGCCTGTTTGGCAGTGGGGGTGGGGCGGGGGGCGGGGCCAGCACAGCTGCCAACCTCAATGACACCTTCAGCAGCTGGCTCGCCCAGCACAGCCAGGTGGGACAACCGGCACAGCAGGGCGGGTTCAAGAGGTCAAAAGATCGCCAAGCAGAGAGCCGGGCTAGGTACTCCCTGCTTCTTATTGCACTTTTTAATGGTTGGCATTAGCGCTAAAACTCCACACTAATTCAGTGCAAGGGAACCCTAGAACTGGACTCGAGACCTACTGGTCTAGTGTGTGGGTCTGCATAGTGGGTACAACTGTAGTAACAAGTGCTGGATGGCTAGCTAGCTTGCTCAGTGTAATGATCAGGATTATGCTGCAGATATCAACACTTTGTTACGAAGCAAGAATTTCACTAAGGAGTAATCCTTGTTTGATCATTGTACCAGCAAGGAGTGGTCTGAGGGCAGACGGAGGGCTATGGAGTAGGTTCTGATAAATATACATTCTTGAAAAATTGTATGGGGTAGCTGAAGGTCACATTTTAGATTAGATTTAACCTTGGAATATCTTTCAGCCCCTGAAAGAACATTGTGGCATATGGTGCACTCACGCTCAACCAGGAGGGAAGATGCTGGCACCGTCATGTTGCCCAGGAGCGTTGACCTGACACACGGCAAAGTGTCGCATGATTTCCTGCATGTCTTCATCATAGAACAGAATGTCGAAGCAAGTTTTGTCCTCAGACATGCATGCCAGGGTCATTACAACACAACAAATGTTTTAGACCTTAGAGCAATCAGCTACGTACCACAAGCCACAGTATCAGAGTCTTACGGTTCATTCCGATGTCATGGTAGGTGAGGATGACCGGTCGGTTATCCCTGGGGATACCTGCCATGGTGCAGCATACAGTGCCGCATTGTCCTCCTATAAGACCCAGGTGGAGTATAAAGGTCTAGGTCTAGATGTATAAGAAAAACCTCTAAAAAGAGGTCTGATTCCACAGCAGTGGTTTTGTGTGTCAGGACATTACTCTGTCACACTTAGAACTACTTCTGTGGAATGAGCCTCTTATGAGAAATGTCAATCATTTATTTATCATTTATCATTAACCAAGTTAATTTGTTTACAAAAGATCATGTTTGACTCAGAAGACACATGACAGTGCTTGAAAACATGCTTTATGGGTAAAAGCATTAGCTTATTGAAAGATCTGTGAAAAGGCAGTGCTACTTACAACTTGACCCCAAAATGCCCCCTTAAAATCCTTCAGACAAAACACAGAGAAAAATAGATTTTGGAGTGGTAACATTTCATTCTGGATGTGAAAAGATCCATCCCATAGAGGGTGGGACAACCATCTCCATAACTTGGCTTGCCATGACGTCAGAGGAGGTGTTCATACTATCTATGCGTAGCTCTGATGATGCCTGTGATGCTTTCAAGTCATCCTGCTCTAGGAAGATTTGCATGACCATACCACAGAGCTCACAAGATGAGACCCCTTCAAGGTCAGGATTTATTAAATGACGGCACAAAAACTGCGTCCTTCCTTTTATGCGGCGATTGATGTCTTGCAACAGTTCAGCAAATTCCTCCATCTCATCATCAAAGCGCTGAAGCATATCCAAAACCGGAGAGCCAGCTATAGGAATGGTACTTATAGGTCTAGATGTACCATCGTCTTGGACATCTGAGGATAACGATGTCAAACTCTCAGTATCTCCTATCAGAACCTCACTCATTGCTTCTGAATTTGTATCTTCCATAGTAGAGTGGAATTTCATCAAAATTTGGGAACTCCCATGGTCATCCAGGCAACTGTGATGTGTATCAATAACTGCAGTCCTAACATCTCTGCTTAGAGAGTCTATATGAGCTGTCCCCTCCTTCACGTGGACTGAAGCTGAATGATGTATCTCACAATATCTGGTACGGAAAGCATTCAGCAAATCTGCAGTTTCCTTCTTGGAATCTGAAAGCAACACTGATCTTACATCAACATCTAACATTTCTTCCAGAGATGAAAGAAGACCCATCACAGTTACTTCAGTGACAATGTCCGCAATGAATGAACTCATATGAGAGATCATGACCTTTGTCTCCTGTGAAAGAAAGGAGAGATAACATAGAAAGGCGAACATTGAAAATGGCTCCAAAATGGTTTTGGTTGTTTGATTTACAATTAATTTGAATCCCATTTAAAATATGTTGATGTCTAAGCAATGTAGTATGACTTACTGGACTAGGGATTGCTTTCCGGATAGATCTCCACTGCCTAAAAGAATGTGAATAAAAGCAAAATCTCATGCATTAAAATGTATACCAAAAATAAAAATGATAAAAAGAAGAAGAAAAGGTTTAAAAATGGCATACTCATGAGTCAGATCCATCACAAAATGGGTCAAGATTGGTGCAATATCCAGCTTGTCCAAGTCTGGGATGATTTGTTTGGCTCTATCAAGGAGTATTTTGCTGTCATTCCTCACAGGTTTATTCTCGTCTTGTCTCGTGCTTTTTGACTTGCTCTTGTTTTGAGAACCATAGAGGAGGTTGAATAAAAAGACATTAAATATCAGGATAACATAACAACTGTGCTGACATGTCACTTATTAGCAACAATTCGATTTTCTGATAAATAACAAATTTGGCCATTGTAAACTCACCTTTTTAAATACTGAAGAAGCCCGTGGCACTTTTGGAGGTGAAGGAATTTTACTATGGAAACAACAAAAATATATAAGGAAATGTTGTTCGTTTGTCATTCTTCAAACATCAACAGCCTGAACTAAAATCCATGGTCAAATTATTTTGAGAGAGCTTGTGTCTAAATTTATAGATTGTTATTCTTATTCTCTATTTAATGGATGAATCTCTGATAGAGCTCTGGTCCATGTTGTATTTTGTTAATTGCACAATACAATCAAAATTATTTTATTCTACTTTAGCACATTATAAGGAAAATAAGACTAATTCCTTTAACATTACTTCCTAATCTTTTAAAATAACAAGGCTGATGAAACATGTTTCATCTGTTTCATGTTTCATCGTTCCGATACTTTGGAATAGTCCAGAAAGTATTTAGAGTGCAAGCTCTATTGGTGTTTAATACAGATTAAAGAGTGCCTTGTTTAGCTTGGTCTAATTGTTCAGCTTGTTTAGCTGGTTTAATTTAAATTCTGTTTCAATTAATTTCATTTTCTATATTTATATTTTGTGACTTTTAACTGTTTTATTTGATCAATGTTTTATTACTGAATACTGTTCATTCATTTCAGTGTAAAGCACCTTGAGATTTTGGGTTCTATAAGGAATATGCTATATAAATAAGAATCATTTAAAATTAATATTGTTATTCTAAGATTTTTTAACATTGTAGTGCAAAGGCCTTACATCTTCCTGCCAAAAAGACGCTTTCTCCATTTGTCCTGGTCCAAGTTTTCTTAGGACTCTCCTGGAATACTTTGTTCTGAAAAGGCGATATGAAGTCAAAAGCATAAATCATTTTTACAGTTTGGTGGACAGACAGCAATCTAACATGTAAGCAGGCAGGCTTGAGGATCAGAAGGCAGACAGTTATACATGTGAATGGCAGTCAGTTCAGAAAGACTGTCAGTATGCAGACCAACACTCATGGAGGACAGAAAACAGGCAAGAAAGCAATCAGAATGGCAGCACACCTTTACAGGCAAATTTCAACAGGCATGCAGCTGGGTATGCATATCCCTAAACCATTAGTTCAAAAGGCTAAATCTTACTGCATTGAATACAAAAAGTTTATGAATGGTTTAAACTGATTTTATTAGTGGTTAATAATTAGGTCACAAACAACTTAAACATCATTAAGTAAACAGTCATGACACATACACAAAAGGGGCAGCAGGAATGTGTTGACCTGTAGAATGTGTTGGTGGGTATATGGAAGTAACTTATTAGCTAACAAATATCTGACCCCACGTAATGGTGACTGTTGGAGAAGGCAAACTAAGATAAGTAACCAGTCAGGTTAGCAGTACACATGAAGGTGAGCTAACTAGCCCATATGGCAAGCAACAGGTCAGCTGCTCTTTTTACGCATTTAAACTGTTCATTTATAGCCATTAACAAGGTACTTTTAAACTCTAGACTTTGGAACTCTCAAATGGAACTCTCTTTTGAGTTAAGGGCCAAAATATTTGCTCATAACATAAAACCCATTTTCGTTTCACTGCTTCAAGCAATAAGTCCTTTTTTTTGATAATTCTTTTACATATATTTTTTTCCGTTTCAGACAACGGGACGAGTATGACAGCGACTGAAACGCACCCATTAACACTAGCTTACGTGTTAAACAACAGTCACTTCCAAATATTCAACCTGCGGCTCGGCACCGCTAAAATGATTTTATAACCGTGACGGCATCTGACAGAATCAACACATAACCGACAACTGCTGTGAAAGTTAGAAAGCACAGAATACATACATTGTTTTCGCTCACACAGCGCACAAAGTGTTAACGGTCAAAATTATCAAATTAAATTGTTTATATTTAGCAGATTCTCTCTAGTGAGTGAACAGAGGTAGACGCAGAGAGAGGGGCGCTACTGTGGATCGACTCTTCTCTGCTAAGTAGAGCTGTTCGTCTCAAATTGCCCGCACTTAGGAACGTTATACGCACCTGCAGCGTGGACGTACCACATCGAAATACGTCACCAATTGTGGGCAGACGAGAAAGGGCGGGTATGGTGATGAAATTTGGTTTAATCACTTATATTACTTGTCTTGTACCTTTAAAACAGCAAAATCTAAATAGCATAAAAAGCAGTCGCTTATGCGTGACATTAAGCCTTGTATGAGAAAACAGGTGGAACGTCAATGCATTCCATAACTATATAAAACTACAGCAGACAGACCGTTCATCATAAAATTAGAAAAGCTCTAGCTATAGTAGCTAAGCGAACATTTAGACAGACAAACAACCCAAACTGCAATACAGACAGAGGTGGGTAGAGTAGCCAAAAAGTAAAACTACTAAAGTATCTGTTAAGTGGACGTACCGAACCAGGAATGGGTTTGCTCTTCCTCGACTCGTTTTGGCCAAGGGTGAGCGAGGGACTGTGGGTTCCATCAGTGCACATTCCTTGACCAATGTATTCTTAATGATCCATTTTATTTCTCATTCACACTACATCAAAGACAGTTCACTTAATTTTCAAATCCAGTGTGCATGCCTTAAAAGTATGCAAACTGTTCAAAACATATGCCTTAAATTAGAAAATGATATGCTGTTGATCATTGAAATAATCAACTTTCTGGAGAAGGAGAACCAGTCTCGATTGCAGTGGCTCGCACTGCTCTGTGCAAACAGTGTGCACAGAAAAGAGGGATCCTCACGATTCTTTCCCAGCTGTTCCTCTTGGTTTTATTTGATAATGATTCTCTCATCAGAAATGCAAAATATAAGTACTGAACTCTGTTAAAATTCTTATAATAAATGCATTTATCTATTATATTTACACATATTTTCTGTGTTTGAACAGGCATGGTATGGATATATATACTTTGACATTTCCCAGCTCTATAAACAAATCTCACATACAAGACAGAATTCTGATACCGCACCTTTTGCAAAATTGTACATTTGCCGTTAGATCATGTTTGGCTTGTGTTTTAACCTGTGCTAGAAGCCTCCAGGGTAAAACACAAACCAAACATGATGCCTTGCCGGCTCCTGAATATCCCTTTCAGTATCTACAGATAGACTACGCACATGCCACCTTGTAGTCAGTTGAAGTACCTGCTGGTGATTGTAGACAGGTTTTCCAAGTGGACTGAGGCATTTCCTTGTTCTTAGGTTAAAATCCTAGCCAAGGAGATAATACGGAGGTACTGTGTGCCTTGGGTAATAGATTCAGGTTAGGGACCCTGTTTCATTTCCAAGGTAACTCAGAAACTATGCACCTACCTAACTATTGACTGGAAATTTCACATCCCTTGTCATCCTCAGTCATCTGGCATTGTTGAGAGAATGAAGCGTACCTTGAAGGAAAGGTTAACAAAGGCTATGATGGAAACAAGAAAGAAGTGGATACATCTACTGCCAGCGGTGTTATGTGAGATCAGATTGACGCCCAGTGCCACCAATAAATTGTCACCGTTTGATGTAACTTTTGGTAGACCATTTACCATCCCATGGGTCAGATGTAACCCAGGTGTTTCTCATTCAGGTGACATGGACGTGATCTTGGTGGACTACACCCAAATGTTGACTGAGAAATTGAACAGTGTGCATGGTAATGTCGCTTGCTCTCTCCCTCTTCCCGCAGACAAGCCTACTCATGCATTTATTCCAGGTGACACTGTTTTGGTCAAATCACTGAACCCTTGGAAAGCTGGTAAAGCTGCGTATGGACCCCCAACAACCGTGATCGCAGTGACCCGAACCGCTGTGCTAACATCGGGATCAGCACAGTGGATACACACCAGCCGGCTGAAGAAATCACCAGTAGCTGACGCGTCCGACAAGCAAAATGCACCTAAACACATTCACATATAGTACAAAATTTGTTATATGATTTCATGCTGAGGGACTGGCCCTTGGCTGCACCACACGCCAAGGAAGTACTCCTTGTCCCTGTATGTCAATACACTTTAGCATTGGTATTATAACTTGATAGATATCCTTTCTGCCTATTAACATCCTTTTGCTGACTCTTTGGTCCTTTCCTGAAAGGTTCTTGCAAAACCTTACTATAGGAATAATGGGCCCCATTCATTTTATAATATTGGCATTATTTTCAGTCTCAAAAAGTACAAAATGGGGGATAGTGGGCTTTCAGAGTCATCAACAACAGTGTAATGGTAAATTAGCTTGTGTGGTCTCCCTGGTAGCGGTAGGAGAGGTGGAGCCAGGGAAGGACTGTTTGGTTTGTCAAGCATTCCATACACCCTGGGTACCAGTCCTGGTAGATGATGTTATGGCAGTAGCACTTAATCATAATTCATCCGACTGTCAGATCAATATGGGAGTACGGTTTATATGAAATGTATCTAAGGCAGCAGCTGCCAGTGGTAATCTCCCCGCATGGGCCTTGTTTGGTGGTTCATGGCCAAACCACAGGACAGACTGTGACATTGGCATTAGTAAATGGTATTACCCCCATTTCAGAAATATGACCCTAGCAGTATTACCTGTGAAAGGTAGCACCTGTCTATGTTCTGCAGGCTTGCCTGATTGTCCATTTTTTGGTCACACGCTGTGTATAAATGAGGTATGGACATTAGGCACGGGACTGGGCAGATGCACAATAAATAATATAACAGGCACACCGTCTCTTTGCCCTGCGATCCTGGGCACTGGCATATCTGCAGCTATCATGTGGGTATGCGGTAAGATGGAATACTCCAGCCTACCCACTTTGATTGTTAGTCATACCCGTCATCAATTTCCCTGGAAAGGATGTTGTACCCCAGCATTAACTATCCCATCTCTGGTCAAATATATACGTTCGCAGTTGACATCTGACAGAGCTAAAAGGTCTGTAATTAATGGCACCCCTAATAGGTATGGTGGGTATGTACTGGCCAACCCATGGACTAATCCTGGAACGAACGCGGGTGGGAGTTTGTTCCTGGGAGGAGGAACTACTGCAGCCCTTAATAAAATTAATGGTTTGGCATGGCAGGTACTTAATTTAGCCAATAGGAGTGACAACGCCATGGCATTACTCAATGATAAGGTAAATAAGATCCGTACCGCTGTCATGCAGAACCGCCTAGCCCTAGATCTCCTCTTGGCAAAGGAGGGAGGCATCTGCAAGGTCATTAATGAAACGTGTTGTTTTGACATCTCTAGTTACTATAACAGCATTACTGACATCATTTTGCACATGAAGACCGCTATTGCTGAGCCTCCACCCGCCGATGATTCTTGGTTCAGTTGGTTAACTGAGCTTGTCGGCCCTTGGGGATCTTGGCTCATAAACATATGTTTTCCCGTACTCCTGATTATTGTGTTGATTCTTGTTTGTGGACCCTGTTTATTGTCACTCCTGTCTCCTTTCATAACTCTCATTTCTACCTCCGTGATTAATCATGCTAATATTGCCTTGGTGCCTGCGTATGAGAAAGGTCTATATACTGATATGTGATTCCTTTGGAATCAAAGAGGGGCGTGTTAGATACTGGAGCCTTTCTGTCTTCAGGCACCCAATGCAAGGTCTCTGCCTATCAGCCATGACATGGCGGTTTGACCGCGAGCTGGTCGCCCGAGGTCATCCGCTCCCTCTTCTTGTCTCCTTTACCGCTCGCTTTCTCTTTCTCTCTCTCCCTGTCTCTCTTTAAGGACAGCAGTGGCTCATGACGGGCACGGGAACAGCTAGTGGCTCGTTCATGCAGAGAACATCTAATCTTTACTAACCTTGTTTCTTTCCTTTCTACATAGACCCTTAGAACATGCCTCACTTTTCCCCGTCATCCTGTAGATTTAGATAGTAGATATAGGACACATACATACTCTGTGCTTTCCTCAATAAAGTTGAACTCTCTTCATTCACTACCTTGGTGTCAGTGTCTCTTGACTTCCCCAGATCCGGCTACAGAGGACAGAGGGCAGAGGGTAACTTGGAGGAGATCGAAACTGAAGGACTTGTCACTTTGAACCAGTTCCTAACAAGAAGTACAAAATACATAAAGTCTACCTTAAACATTGATAAGTACAATAAGTACTAGAGTACTACTAGACCAGCAAGTAGTAAGTTGCAGTAGTTTAGCTTTGAGATCACAAGAGACCACACAAGCACCTGGGTAGCTACCTGCGAGAGAAGGGGCCGAATCCTTCGTATGTTACAAAGGAGAAATCTGAAACATGAGTTGAGAATGACAACTGGTTGTCCAAAGTTATGATCGTGATACTAGGGAGTTCTCAAAGGGAACTGTGAGGTTCTGATAAGGGCTGGGAGTACCCGGGATGTACAGAAGGTTGCATGTTAGCTAGGACAGCTAGCTGGCTCATTCGCTTTCTATCCATCTTAAAACTGCCAAAGTCTCGAAGTAAACATCACTAGTGAGTTATTCTACACATCTGGCATTAGCAGAGTGTTACAATAAGAACAGTTCACCGCAGCAGTAAAGCAATAAACACTTGTCTTATGTAGCTGACAAGCTCGCAAAATACACCAAGCCCGTTGTCATAGCAACCAGCACTTAGCTTGCTCGAACTAGCCTAGCTAAGATAGCCTTAATGGGCTAACAAAGACTCATTTCTACGCCAGGCGCACATACTACAAATGCATATTAGCTACATAACTGTTCAAATAAATGCGTGTATTACCATGCTATTCATTAATTTTCCTGTATGCACAACTGTAGACCGGGGGTTCTTTAACGTAATCCTCTTCGCCATTAGCTTAGCTAGCTAATAAAGCTAAGCTAGTTAGCCAGCCTAGCTAACTAACTGATATATTTCAATGTGGAGACGCAGTAAGAGTGTCTCTAATAATTTGAGTTTGTTTTCAGTCGGTACGTACACTCAAACGGTGTCATACAGTTATTGAATAAATCAGCAGAAGCTGTTATTAAAATAATTTTCTGCGTCCTTTCGAGGTCTTACCTTGACAGTGGTGAAGCTTAGCAGTGGTAACCTACATACGATTCGCATTAAATAAATTAAATACAAAAAAAAAACATATTTCTACGGTCAACCGAGAAGTCCATGTCTTTGTGAAATTTATTCTATGAGAATAATTTAATATTACTTGCTTTGGAAAAAGCAAACACTTCATGGCAAACTTAACGTGTGCAGGGCACAGTAATTGCTGTAGAAGACACACATGTATTTTCACAATACACAGGCTGTTCATGTCTGTTCAGTACATATGGTTATATTACACCTTGGTTATGTGTAATATGGATATAAATGTTAAAATGTTCTATTACAGAACACGACACCTGTTGCGTTTTATATTGGTAAATCTCTGATATGACCGCTGCAACATAAAGTTGCGGTTATAAGTACGTGAAATATTTTGATCGACTGAAATGTAGATGTAGGTACATGCAATATATTTGTGATTATGTAAATCATACAGCTATTCTTATTCTTATGGCTAGCTAAATAGATTGCAATTTCGTCATCTTCAAGGCATGGCATGGTGTTTATTCATTCTTTGGCATACAAAACGACGCCTTTTCACGTTGTGGAACTACAAATATGGCGGCCTTTTTTCTTTAGCGTTTGAATGACGTAAAAGCAGAGTCTCACCGTAAAGTCGGGCAGGAGGACCTGGACTCCTTTATTTCTTCGTATCTTCCGCCATCTAGCGGTCAATAACGGGTAGTCTTGAATTGATTTCTATCGCGTAATACTTTGGATATAAATGTTTAAATTTCCTGTTGCAGGACAGACAAAGTATAGTCAACCAGTTCTAACCTTTTGATAAAAACTTGAACTTCAAAGTAGGTGAATCTATTTCCTTAAACCAATCAGATCACAGTTCATTTACATAACATCAATGCTTTGAGTGCTTTAGATATGAGAACATCACAGTGATCTTTCTGCTCACACATCAGTCAGTCTATAATTCTGTATTATGTGTTTCTATAGCTTCCAACTTTCATGAGTTCCTTGAATCTGTGGAGAAAAGTGCAGACCAATGTAGTTTCTTATTTGTGAACATTTATACATTTATTGTAATTTCTTTATCATTTACATTTTTTATTACTTTTAATTTATAGACATAAGGACACAGAAAACAGTTCATATACTGAATGAATTGTTACAAGGTAATATTTTCTAGACTGTGTTTATCATATGTTCTTATTTCTAAACGTTAATGCAGTGTGTTAATCTGTCACACCGAGGCAGAAGGGGTGAATCTGATATACCCCTCTTCCATTGTCAACTATTCAGAGTCCTCCAGTGGAGCTCATACAACTAAAGAAACACATACAGAGGTCACTGGAGGTTCTAAATTACATCTAAAGTGGTCTAGTTGTGACGTTGCGAGGATAAGCAGGATGCGGGGACGAGGCACGATGAAACGCACTTTTATTTTTGCAAACATGCAAAACATACAACAAAGCTCAAACACTATGCACATCTCAAACACCAACACACGTACTCTGACACACGAGACATATATACACCCAAGCCGATTACACATAACAGAGAACAGGTGAACGACACGAGAGGGTGTGGCAACACAGACGAACACACACACACCAAGATGTTTGAGGAGGGGGCAGGGCCACAACATGACACTAAGCCTGTACACACTGTTCCAACACTACCCCGTAGGGCACCATCTCCATGGAAGTATATTTTTAAAAGCATGTTTGATAACCATATTTATACTGGAACGATTTAATCAAATGTGTTGTGTTTTTGTTCTTCTCTAAGACCTTTCGGACGCCGATATTCAGATTTGAGTCTGAGCAATTTGAGAAAGCCTCTGTGAGGGTTTCTGGGTGCTCTGGAGGAACACCCAGAAGTTGTACACCTGCACCATGCCTGAGACCCCTCTGCCCCTGACACAACTGCCCAGGAATGTGGGCATGTACCTAGACTATGAGGCTGGGCAGCTGTCTTTCTATTACATACTAACATATCTACATATTTATCGGAAACCTCTGGGAGAAGAAGCTGTATCCCCTCTTTGCGCTGCTGGACAGACACACTTATGACACTGTACTCATCAAAAGCAGCACCAGAGATGCATTGAGTCATATCCCACTACACACCTCTCAGGCCAGCTTGTTTGCACATTTTGTCATAAAACTTAAGATGTCAGTTGTTGCTGTTATATATAAAATTACCAAATTAAAAAATAGATAAATCAAAAAGTACTTGTGGCTAGACGAACACAGTCAATCACATAAACAAGATATAATGTCAGTAATGTTTGCGGCAGGTGTTTCAAATGTGCCCAGACTCATATTCATAAATATCCATGTTTCAACAGTTTGAAGGTGGCCATGACACTAACAGTCTGGTGGAAATTCCACAAGATATCAAACTCCACACTCACACGAACTATTCATTCTCCCATTTGGAACAATCCAGGCTTTACCATGATCAAAAATATTAAACTTTACATCTTGGATAGAAAAAGGCATTACAAACCTTAAACATATTTATCATAAGACTTCTTTCATGTCACGCCCACAACTAGCCCCAAAATATGGTATAGAAAGCCCCCAGTTCCTACAATACCATCAGCTAAGATCACCTATGTGTTCAAAAATCAATTCCGATACCTACATCCATATCAGAATTTATAAACAAACATTCTTAATACAAAAAACCTATTATCTAAGCTATACAAAATAATAGTGAAATCAAATCTCACAATTACCCTCCCATCGAGACAATGGGAAGAAGATTTATTACCAGCCTCCGACGCCGCAGTTTGGATTAAAATGTGTAATAATCATTACCACATGACAGCAACACTAACCTACAATGCATTCAGTACAAAATAATACAGAGTACATTATGCTACACATTGGATGTTTAAAATTGGTTTCACAAGCTCAGTAATCTGTACATACTTTACTCAAAACACAGCTGACGATTACATTCACACCACTTGGCAGAGCACACCTATCAAGCAATTTTGGCAAGTCGTCATCACCAACATATCCCATGCTTTAAATAACCATATCCATCCAACACCATCTTTATGTCTCCTAGGAGACATATCATCAACCAATATGACAGGATACTATGTATAACATTATTATATTGATATAATAAAAATATTATTGCAAAAAAACAACAAACAAAAAAAACATACTCATGAACTGGAAAACAAAAAATAATGTTAGTGTCACCCAATAGAAAAATCTATTGATAGACAATATATCAATAGAATAATTCTCAGAATTAATCAATAACAGAACCAATAATCTAGACTGGACACCTTTGATAAAATCCATACAGAGCGACTCAATAAACGCTAAATATCACACTCTAATACGTGTACATATACAATCCAACATACTTGTACTCACACATAACCACATACATATATATATATATATATATACACATACATACATACATACATACATACACACACGCACACACACATCATTCCTGTAATGGTGCAGATGGCGAATACTTAAAAATATTCTATATACATTTTGCGTTTGTCTGTTCATCTGTCTGTCTTATTTTTAATAATAAAGCTCTAAAGGTCCTCTGATGGGGGGTAATAAACGAATATATTTATTTCTCCAGAGTTCTATCTCTGAGAGAAAAAAAATGTCCTTTTACAAATTGCACCTTGTTGTGGACCTCGGCTAGGTTTACATTCCAAGTGATTATTTTAGAATTCAAGGGGAGGAGCTGCAGGAGTTGGAAGAATGAATTAGGAAAAAAGAAGTTATCAGAGCAATAGAGGAATTAAACATACGCAAGACTCCAGGAGCCGATGGTTTACCTGCTAAATTTCATAACGTGTGCATTAGTGAAATTGCTGATCTTCTAGCTGATGTTTTTAATGAAGCATTAGATGGGGGGCAATTGCATGATTCATTTTATCATAGTGTGATATCATTAATATATAAAAAAGGAGATCCTTGTAAGTTGGATAATTGGAGACAGGTTAACCCTATTGAACTTGGAGTACAAAATTTGTGCAAAAATAATTGTTAATAGGATGTCAGAAATATTGAATGATATCATAGAGTTGGAACAGATATGTGCGATAAGAGGAAGATACATGTGGGATAGTTTAGGAGTAATAAGGAGTTTGGTTACTGAAGGGTCTGAGAGGGATTTTTATATAATAGTAAAGGATCAGAAAAAGGCCTTTGATTATATTTCTAGAGACTACTTAAGGTGTACATTGGAACATTATGGTTTTCCAGAGAGGTTTGTAAATATGATTAAATTATTGTATAGTAAATCAAAAGTACAAATTAATGTTAATGGTGTGTTAACTGAAGATTTTGAAATACATAGAGGGGTTAATAGACACTTTGAAAAGTATGAAGTTGTGGCTGGAGCGAAATTAAATGAAAGTAAAAGTGAAGGGGTATGGAAAGGAGATGGGCAACCTGTACCAATAAATGTAGAAATAAAAAATGAAATTAAAATATAAGGTTTGATGGTAGTAAATGGTAGATGTAGCAAACGGAATTGGGAGAAGAAGGAGTGTGAAATTAAACTAGAATTGGGAAAATGGAGGGTGTCAAACTATAAGACTAGAATACAGGAGGTTAAGACCTTTGTTTTGTCGAAATTGTTGTTTTTGGCTACGGTTTTCCCTCCGGATGAGAAATGTATTAAGAGGTTGAATAAAATGTGTGTTCGTTTTATTTGGGGAAATAACAGAGAAGTGACAAAATGGGAAATTATGTACAAGTCGAAAGATAAAGGCGGATTAGGGGGAGTTGAGTTAGCTCGGAAATTAGAAAATGCCTTTTGCAAAAATGTAACGAAAGCTATATTTCGGAAAGCAATTTGGGCAGGAGATGTAAATCAGTGGAAAGAAAAGAGGCAAGTCAAGGAAACATGCTCCTTATTTTAAATTAGTATATGGAGATTTTTTGTTTAAATATAGGCAGCTTAATATTGATTGGAATAAGTCCCCAAATAAAATGATAGATAAAACAATACAAGATTGTGATTTTGGGGGAATGTCAATTATAAGGGTCTGACAGTGACAGAATGTGAAACCTGTGTTAAAGATGTGCAGTTTAAAAGTATCTCGGAAAATGTTCGAGATACTGCATGGCTTATATCTGTTGGAAGACTACCTGTACGATGTATTGTCAAATGGAGTTGTTTTGTTACAACAAAGGAATGTCCGATGTATAATTGCATAGCCGATGAAACGATAGAACATATATTACTGCAGTGCACAAGGGCTATTGAAATTTGGGAGAAAATGAAAGGTATTGGGATTAAATGGGATCGTAACAGGAAAAGTATTAGGTATGGAGTGTTTAATGAGCATTTGACTGAGAATGTGAAGGACCTTTGTTGGATGATTGTTTGTGTGACAAATTCGAAGATTTGGAAAACACGATGTAAGATGATTATTGAGCAATGTATAATACCTGCAGAAATAGTTTTAAACAGATTGCGTGTGAGTTAAAAAGGTTGAAGACGTTTGATATGAGAGGAAAAATTCCCTGGACTCTTTTGGACATATAAATGGATGATGTATACCTAATTTACAGATGTAAATTGTGTTGTTAATTATTAATGTATAGAGTGAAGGTAGTCTGTTCCCTCTGGTAGATATTGTTTGTGAGGTTTTTGTGATGGAGTGTTTGTATTGAATTGAATTGAATTTTCTTAATAAAGTCAATTTAAAAATGGAGAAAGGCGGTCTTAGAAACATTATTTATTTACGTGAGCTTCGAACGAGAGGGTGGGATCCATAACTCCAAGATCTTTAACCGTTAGATAAGATGTGATTGGGAGACCATTGAGGTTCATTGAGTAATTAGAGAGTGCGGACCTAGCTGACTCTGGGCCTAATAGAAACACCTCTGAATGTCTCCGAATGTTAGAAATTAATTAAAAATACTAATGTCAATGTATTTACGACACATGCATTTAAGACATGTAAGTTTTTCAATCACAATAAAATATGTTGTTGTATTTTTTGCATTATGCTTACTACAGAATTAACAGTCAAAAGTTCATTGACTTTGCATGCACAGTTGTAACTCTGCTTATTACTAGAACTGTGGCTAGAATCAAAATCAACGCTAGTGTCATTCCTAAATCCCCAATCAGCTAGTCGTGAAGTTAACATTCAAATAGAAAATAAAAATGCAGACTTCAGAATTAGTTAAATAGCTGAGGGAATAGAATAAATTATCCGTTGCTACCCCTGTCTTTTATCATCCCTCCATCCCTCCATCCCATGCTATCTTCCTCTATTATTTGCTTTTCTATTTTGTTCTGGTATCTCCTTATCTCTTTTTAAAAAAACATTGGCCAAAAGCAGCTGCATCATTACCTGGTTTGGGAACTGCATCACCTTTGACCGCAAGACCCTCCAAAGAATAGTGAGAACAGCTGAGAAGATCATTGAGGTCTCTCTTCCCTCCATCATGAACATCTACCTAACACGCTGCATCCGGAAAGCCACCAACATTGTGAAAGACCTCACACACCCCTCACATGAACTGTTTACCCTTTTGCCATCTGGAAGAAGGTACCGCAGCATCCAGTCCCGCACCTCCAGACTGTGCAACAGCTTCTTCCCAGAAGCCATTAGACTCCTGAACTCTGGCTGACTCCAATTCCAATTCAGATTCCAAAATGGGCACTTTTATACATGCTTATAGACAGTCACTCACACTCACACACACACACACACACACACACACACACACACACACACACACACACACACACGTACATACATACATACATACATACATACATATCTATACACACACTCACACATTGTTTTGCATTGGACTAGTGCTGAAGTCAAACGTCACACAAATAAACTATGCACTCCTGTTGCAGTCTTGCACATTATCCTACTTGCTGCTAGAGTACTGTACTAAACCAGCACTGTACTCTGAACTGTTCTGGCTGCTACCGGTGACTGCTATGTTCAGGGTAGCATATCACTGATTGCTATGCACAACTCGCTTTACATATGCCCAGTACTGTGTACTGGACTAAATTGCACTGTCTACTCATTTTCTATTTTGTATTTGTCCTGTCCTGTATTTATTATTGTTTATTTAATGTTTATTTAATGACATTTTGCACTATATTGGACTGTTTGCACTTGTGTAGCATGTTGTCTGTTGCACTGTTGTTTTCAGGTTGCACCATGGTCCTGGAGGAACATTGTCTCATTTTTATTGTGTACTTGTATATAGCTGAAATGACAATAAAACCTCTTGAACTTGAACTTCAACTTAAAGTCCCTCCAGACAGGCCAAGCCCTACAGCCTTGTACTGGGCCGCAGGATCAAGCAGCGCCTGTGGGAAGCGCTCTTCTGTCTGACTCTGCGAGAGGAAGTGAAGCCTGATGGACAGTTCGACGTGACTGAGAGCTTCTCTACTCCAATTTTCAACAGCTTCGTGCCGCACTTTGAAGTGGACATGAGTGGAGAACCCATGCCTGAACAGCCTAAGAAGAAAAGCCGAAGACACTGACTTTATTATTATTATTGTGATTGTTATTGTCATCCTTGTTTGCATTATTACTATTATTCTTATTATTATTGTGATTGTTGTTATTAACTTTTTATATTCTATATGTAGAGTTTCTGTATTGTTTAAAATTTGTTTAAGCTTTTCTTAATTTTAAATTTAGTCAATCAGTCTGTCCCTTGTAAAATAATTGTGTAATAGTTCATGAGATGTCATTGTAATAACATTTGAAAATTATTTTGCATTATAATAAATTTACTGTAAATAACAATAACTTTAAATGTTTAAGGTGTGGCATCTTAAATAAATTGATAGAACTGTACATCTTTTTTCTAACGTTACAATTCGAGTCTTAATTTACATCCCTTATCAGTGGAAGATGCACTTGCTCACACCTTTCCTTTAGATTCCTTTTGTACACACTACAGACTGTGACCATGAGATGCTTGAATGAAAATTGAACATTCACCCTTGTGTATGAGTGCTGAATGTTAGCTAATGCATCATGATGAGCCTATCCTTGTTGAGTTACTTACTGAGATCATTCTCATAGCAAGTTCATTACAGCTTGTGTACTTGTTGTAGTGCAGTGAGCAGTTTCAATCTTAGTTACAATCTTAGTTATCAAAGACTCATTCCACCCAACCACAATACATCAGAGAGCTGTTTTGCATGTCAGTGCATCTTCACCTTGAACCACAAAGTTAAATAGCTTTTAGGCCTGGTTCAGGCTTCAGTTCTTACTTCACAGTATTCTCACTGCTGAGCTGAGTATAGAATTCATTTTGTGAAAATAAATGTTTTCCCTCAGAATAGGGAGACATATCTAGAGTTGTGGGGCACAGCAGAACCACTTCAAACTGGCAGTATTTGAGTGCTGTCATATGGCAGATTAGGTCTAGTGGAGCTCATTTGATGGTGCAGATAAGAAATTTGGGTAACATTACTGAAGGGCACTGTTCAGAGTGCTAGATGACTCCCACATAAGCCCTTAATGACAATTGACATAAACATACTTGAACATTTATAAATGCTTATGCCAAAAAGCATCAGCTGACATTAAAAGCTGCTTTTGACATCTTTGATATCAAGTTAACATAACTAAATCAAGTGGCACATTTTTGGTAAGATTAGGAGATGTAATAATGCTAGGTGGGGAGAAATTACATCACACATTATAACAACTGACTTTGCAATTATGTGGGGGTTTTTTCAACTAAAATAAAATTACATTTTAACAAAATGTTTAATTAATAAAATCTTTTATTCTTTAATCCTTTAATGAACCATCATGTTCTTCAGGTCAGTGAAGACCTGCCAAAAATACTGCGGGTCATTGTTAATCTGCAGCATCTTGCCACTCATGCGGTTAGCAATGTCCAGGGATCGGGCCCAGAAGGCCCCTTTGTTTTCCTCCACCAGGAAAGCTTTGGCTGGGTAGCTGATCTCCTCACACATGTAGGAGCAAGACACATACAAGCATGTGAGCAGAACGGCCTGCAACCCCTTCTTGGTGGCCACCTCAGCTGAAATGATGTCACGGCACAGCATGAAGAGAAAGACCACGGTGCTTGGAATGAGGAAGCATTGCTCCTGCCGTTCTGTCAGTGTCACGTAGCGGTCCACAATGCGCAGCCACTGCACGGGCTCCTCAGCAGTCAGGTCCTTCAGCAGGCAGCAACACCGGCACAAGAACGCACCCAGTTATGTGAGCAGCTCGCTGGTGGAGGACTGCATGAGCAGTCTAGGCATGCTTTCAGTGCTGGCCTGGCCCAGCCTTTCAGGCTTACTCGCAGTGGCGGACTGGGTTAAAGAAACATCACAAAAGACAGTTCACAACTGGAACCAGATTATGAGTGATAACAGTGGGCTCAACACCTTCCTGTCTTTTGTCCTCATGTTGGATGATAACGGTACTCACAGTAACTCCATCCAGGCCATCGCCAGAGGCAAGCTTTATGGACCGCTTTGTCTTGGGTGACAGAGCTTTGCCAGAAGAGCAGGGTAAAGAACTGGCATTTCTTGACTCTGGTCTTCTTTTTCTTTTCTATCTGAGATGCTGTCAAATCCAAGACCCCAGAATTCTTAACACAGATTGGTATGGACAATTCACTACCCATATTGTATGGACTATTTCGGATCAAGTGGAATGTGAACAGAAGAGAGTAAGGTGGAATTAGTATTTGCGGAGAAAAACGGTATATCGATATTAGTACATCCATGGCTTATTAAATTCCATTTAATTAAATTCCATTACATCCATGTTTTATTAAATTCCATTTAATTAAATTCCATTTAAATTCCATTATGTATTCAACACTGGCTACAGATGTTATGTAACAGTCACCTCAAACGCAATCCACACGCTGTCTTTTCCCCTTTACCGGCACGCGCGCACTTAAACGTTCCAGTGGAGCAAGGAGTGAGCATAGTTTAGAACATGCCATGCTGATCCTTGCGTTCCGTGGATCAATGCCTTTGGGACAAATATGTTAAATATGTCATACATGAAAATGTGTGTGCTGGTTTTCTAATCAAACAGCAGGCTCCAATGGATAGCAATGCTGACTACTTTAAAATGCACCCATTCTCTTGTTTGACAGCACTTGTTAAAAGGGTTGAACAGAACAAATGAGGGCTGACGTTCAGGTAGTCTGCCACATTAATGTCTAAAGAGCCAGTCACAAAATGCGACAAAATCTGTTCCTCTTTGGCTAAATTGACTGACACTGAACTTTAATTTTTCTGTTGAGTTATCGTTAGCTAGCTAGCTTTGCGAATGAACCTAGCTTGACTATCATGTTAGTGTTTTATTTTCTTTATTTACTATAATTTTATAACCAACTAATTGTAGCCAGCTTGCTGTGAGACACCAGATCTAAAATAATGGACCTGCTGCGTTGTATTTGTAGAAGCAATGGCAGATATGACGGGAAACTCGCTAGTGCACCCGGGTTACCTTGCCTACTGATGAAAGTACAATCGACCATGGCAGAGACAGAAAACTAGCAATCTAGTTAGTTATCTGATAATATAACTTTACCCCTCTAATATTAAGGGATTACCATCACAGATGCCTGTATGTTCAGAAAACCCATCCCCAATTAGATAGTTTTAAGATTAAATATTCAAATAGAAAATAAAGATGCAGACTCCAGAATTAGTTGACGAGAATAGCTGGTCCCGTGCTTTATTGCAACTTAAATATAAACATGCTTTTGAGGGACCCTCCGGAGAATGTCTGAGGGGTACACAAGAGTTTAATCCTTATAAGCTTTTTCAAGGGCAATTATGTAATCAACCCTCCTTTTTTTCCATATTGTTCTTTGAAGTTTCCACCATTATACTCAAATTACACATGACATTATAAAAGCTAGTCACCTATGAACCTGCGGGCTTATATAGAAGGGAAAATAAACTATGGACTATTCGTGCTCTGCATTCTTGCGTATTTATTTATTCTAGGCTGTACTTAACGCAGCCTTAAAAACATGGGATAAAAATCCCCATGTAACACAATTCAGGTTCTGTCTAAATACATGGCTAGCTAGCTAGTTATTTTACAATCCCATTTAGCACATATATCGTCACGAATGTCCTGAACAAAAGGCGCTGTACCTAATCCCCATAAATGACATATCTCTCACTGAATAAAAACTTGTATGCTTCAACAGTATACAGTGGGAGAAATGGCGATCACCTTTAAAAGGATTTCTTACTGTAGGCCTATTATAAACAACATGGAGGAAATTAAAATAAAAATACTTGAGTCAGACCGTGGGCACAGGCTGCTAATAAATCAGGGAAATGAAACTGGATGGACTGCTTAATTTTGTAACAACACAACATTTATGGTGACAAGGATGTTTCACACATACACTCTTAAGTGATGCTGACCTCAATATTCATATTTCACATTGTTACTGTAACACTATAGATGAACCTAAACCTCACATTCTCGTCACGTTGATAAGCTTTTTGAAAGATGCTTTTTATTTTCCATGACAATCACGGTAAGTAATCCGTTAGGAAGCTAGGTCGGGGTGTGATACACTGAGGGATATCCGTAGTCTCCCTGGCTACTAATGCGCAGCGTTGTCCCTTGGGACCTGTGGGGGAATAAATTGGGAGACACAATGATGAGGAGCAGGTGTCTCCAATCAGTAATCGGGCGAATGAGAATGGGGTAGACGGTAAATGGTACGGCCCCCGTCTGACGTGGGTGTCTTTCGGTGGTGGACCGGACAACCATGGCAGAACCCCCCCCCAAAGACCCCGCCAGCCGCCTGGAGCGGGGCGGGCCTCCGCTGGTGCGGTTGGTGGAAGGAGGCAATGAGGCCAGGGTCTAAACTCTGGGAGGCCTGGATCCAACATAAAGAGTAGAGATGATTGGAGAGAAGAGAGGAGAAGAGAGGAGGAGAGAGGAGGAGAAAGGAGAGGAGAGAAGAGGAGAGGAGAGGAGAAGAGAGGAGGAGAGAGGAGAGGAGAGGAGAGGAGAGAAGAAGAGAAGAGAAGAGAAGAGAAGAGAAGAGGAGGAGAGAGGAGAAGAGAGGAGAGGAGGGGAGAGAAGAAGAGGAGAGAGGAGAGGAGAGGAGAGGGCTGGAGAGGTTAAAATGAGAGAAGAGCAGAGCAGATGACCCTGATGCCCACCCAAGTGTAAGTAAATAAAAGTAAATAAAAATAATAAAAAATAAATAAAAGCATCACTTTCCTAAATTTTGGTCACAATATCTGTACTTGCCTTTATATAACAGCACATATATTTGTGTTTATATTATTATGATTATACTTTATTAGTCCCTTATAATAATAATTTCATCTCATGGGTTAATGAATTTCTTGTCCCACGGGTAGATTTGGTCCCCTCCAATGTTCTGTTCATGGCTACGGCCTTGCTAGTGTGAGTACCTGTAGGGGATAACTTGACGTTTAGTCTCCCATGCTCTTCCATTTGATAGATGATGAAATCGGTCACATCTGCCAAGTCTGTGTACTGTCTTACAATGATTGATGAATGTCAGGTCATTCTTTTTCAGCTGATAACCCAAAATGGTATAAACTAAAGTTAGAAAAATTTATTTATATCTTACAAAACTCAGATTTTGGAACTCATGTTATTTGAGTTCAAGAACTGTCAGAGACCACAACAGATACCACTACACCTTCCTGTAACATTTTTAAATGTGCTACATTCTAGATGATGTTTTCATTCTCCCCAGAGTATGGAGTTCTTTACTATGGTGCAGAGCCCTTAAAGGGACAAGGCATAGGGAAAAATGATTCATGTTTTGCGTTCTCTCGCAAATGTTCTTCTACATTTACTATGTTTCAAAAAATGCTAAATAAATTCAGCATATATAACTTTCAGCTTTAGCCTCATAAAATTCCCAAGAGCTTCATGTAGCTTACATCTGGTCACGTAGTCTATAGCTGGTCATTTCACTAAGGAGAACTAACAACTAAACTGGCACTTTCTCAGTACCGCATCCAAAAGATTCCAGTCTTCGGCATTACTTCTAACATTATTACCATTTGTCTATGAACTAACCATGTTAGTAGGTAAATGTCATATAAACAGCAGCTTCAGCTATTGTTATTGTAACACAGCATAGCAGGATTTTATGTAACTGTAATAAATGTCTCTCTGTAACTAATAGAATTACAGTTAGACATCTATATATGTCTAATAGAACTGTAGTAGATTGTATAACTGTAATCAATGGTTTTTACATATTTTCATGTGAAACCCATTTATTACTATTTCTCACAATTCTTGATTCACCAAAACTAATGGGCCAAATTTCTGATTTACATTCAATTTTAAATTTTTACTTTTTGTAAACATAGTTCTCCTATATTTGGGCTTGGACTCTGACATTTGTAAAGCTGCTTTGTGATAACATCTGTTGTCTGTTACAACAGACAACATCTGTTGTAAACAGCACAACGCTGTTTTGTTCCGCTCTGCACGTCTCTGAAAGGCAGGTGAGTTAATCTCCTGGAAACATAAAAGCATGACCCTAAATCTTTCACTTTGTTCTTATATGCGAGTTGTCAATAATTCAAAATTCTTGTTAAAACTCTGGAACTCTGTTGCAGCTCAGTCTCTCTGTTTTGCATTGCCAAATCGCTGGACAGAAGTATGTCCAGCTTTGACATCCAGCTTTGGCTTTTGCCCTGCGCTGACCAGTACCGCCAGCAACCACAACACATGTGGAGACGTAATCCTCTTTAACTACTTGTCCTTCCTCCATGAATATACACTCAAAACTCCAGTTTAGAGTGGTTAATGGCACTTACGCCAGCGCACTGTACCGGTTTGTTCACCTGTAGTCAGAGATGCATGGACCCGTTGGTGCATATGCGTAACTCGGAGCAGGTGCTGCTCTACAAGGTTATGCTGCTGCTTATTGTCACTCTCTCACGACCACAAGCCCTCATCTACTTTAACAAGGCAAAGTCACTGATAATGTAATAACAAACATGTTTGACAAAATACTAGGTCATGGTTTGCAGTCTGAAGTACTTCTGACCTGCTGAGAGTTAGCCTGATTTGATTTAGCTTGTTCTTAACCTTTGTTTAGTATGTTACGTAAAAGCTCACTCATTAGGGTTTTTTTTTAATAGGCTGTAGTAATTTCAGGAGCTCAGGCAGGGGCATACTTATATTTATGAGTGGCTATGCAACACCCACTGAAATAAAAGCTGAGGATGTCATTGCAGAGGTAGGAGGAGCCAGAGCAGAATATTACATTGCTTGAATAGTGGCTCTGTATGCCCTGGGGGTATTATTGAAACCCAAAGGCTGGGGAGAGAGAGAGAGAGAGAGAGAGAGAGAGAGAGAGAGAGAGAGAGAGAGAGAGAGAGAGAGAGAGAGAGAGAGAGAGAGAATGTGTGAACATATTCTTGTCACGGTACGGCCCCTCCCCCCAAACGTCTCCCCGTGTGCGTTTGCTTGTGTGTGTGTGTGTGTGTGTGTGTGTGTTCATCCGTGTGGCCACGCTCCCTTGTGTTTCACGCCTGCCCTTCGTTATGTTGTTATTGTTTGCGTATATAAGTCCTTTGTGTAAACGTTAACGTTGTCAGTGTTTGATCCCACGATAGCCTTATTGCTACGTTGTCTTCCATGTCTCTAAATAAACATCGTTGTATGCATCATGGCTCCTCTTTTGTATCCTGCCAATCCTCCCTGCGTTACAATTATGATAAAATTTGATAAAATACAAGATCATAGTTTGCAGTCTGAAGTACTTTTGACCTGCTGAGAGTTAGCCTGATTTGATTTAGCCTGTTCCTAACCTTTGTTTAGTATGTTGCGTAAAAGCTCATGGAAATATTTCAGATGTAACATACATGTAACTGACCTAGTAGAGCAAAATTACAGAATTTTAAGGAGGAAGTGACGTTCTTGGGGCATATCATTAAGGGAAATACACACAAGCTGTCTCAAAACCGACCACAAGCCATAATTTCGCTACCTAAACCATAGTGGCATACTCCCATCTTACTCTTTTAGTCCCACACGCAGTACACCGAATACTGCAGGACCAAAGAGTGTCACACTTCTCAGCCCAGTGGTAGCTGAGATACCACACCACCCTCTTAGATATGCCTAATATAACTGTCAAAAGGTGTATAACACTGAACCCAGCTACACTCCTTCCTACGGAGGAGGATGGAGATCCACAAGACTGCACAGCAATCTTAGCTGAAGTATATATACCGCGGGTTGATCTCTTTGAAGAAGCCATAAGTAACCCAGACCTATGCCTCTATGTGGATGGGTCAGCATGCAGGGACGACACAGGGGTCAATAGGGAAGCATACGCGGTAGTAACAGATCATGAAATACTTAAAACAGAAGTATTACCATCCTCCTATTCAGCGCAGGCTGCTGAACTAATAGCACTGACGGAAGCATGCAAACTAGCTGCAGACAAAACTGTTAATGATTTTGGAGCCATATGGAAACATAGGCAATTCCTGACAAGCTCGGGTAAATATATTAGACATCGCCATCTTGCTAGAAGCCATTTTGCTGCCAAAGACAATTGCAGTTGTTAAGTGTGCAGCTCACAAGACTACAGAAGACCAAATCAGCAAGGGGAATAATTTTGCAGATAGAGTAGCAAAGGCAGCTGCAACTAAAACCGCTGTGCAAGCAATACAGGAAACCGCTGCTACCCCGCAGGCCACATTATGGGAGATTCAGTCAGGGGCTACCGCCACCGAGCGGACCAGGTGGAGATAACTAGACTGCACAGTGTACAATGGTGCTTGGACACACACACCTACAGGCAAACCTTGCCTACCCAAATCATACGTGCAGGGCCTAATCAGAATTGCTCATGGGCGTAGCCATATGAGCAAAGGGGGAATCGTGGACAGCATATTAAAGTACTGGTTGAGTTGGAACTGTGTTGAGTAGGGTGTTAAAGGCAAGACCTACCCTTTCGACACTCGGAACCATCAAGAAACCCATAAGATGGGTGTGTTGGTGCTTGTGATACTTGGGGTCTGGCATAGTGTCCACTTGAGTACATCCGAACGTATAACCTGGGATACCTCCTCCTCCAGTTATTGGACCAGGTTAAACAACGGCTATTTTAGCACCTCTAACAAGGAACAAATCCCATGGTATCAAGCCTTCAATAAGCCAGTGCAGCAGACAATTACAGGTCACCTAAGAGAAAACACCACAAAGCAGTATCAAATCATTAGGGTTCCGTCTGATTCTTATGATTATTCTGCAAACAGAAAATATGTATGGGACATCAGAACTGATAGTGAAGTTAAACAGTCAATCTTACTATTGCCAGTGCGCCCGGGGATGGAAATGCCATTCAGGTAACGTTACGAAGAAACTGGAACAATCCCAATGGTAGCTATCTGTGCTGTATAGAAAGGGTGGGGGCTGACATTTGTGTGCCACTGACACATGTAGCACTGCCACATAGAGAAAATCAGACACAGCTAACACAGTCAGAACATAGACTGCATATTAACATGGATGAAGAATCCCACGACTTATCAGAAGACTTGTTACCATTTCAGGGTCCCAACGCCATTGAGGCAGAACGATTAGCAGCTAAATGCCAACAAAATACAGCGTGTATGTCAGTCATTGTGCATGCCCAACATATCGAGCAAGAGTGCCTGGTGTGCCAGCATACCAGTGTTCCATGGACTGTAATCCCTCTGAAAAACGCAGATGTAGGAGAAGTGAATATGACAATCTCTATGTGCCAGGTTATTAACCAGACCTCAAACTGTCCCAGTCCCACTAACCCTGCACCACCAAAAATGATGCTGCATGTGGCAGCTAGTAAGGGTGAGATATTTGTATAGCAGATGAAGCAGCAGGTGCCGGAAGGCTGGTCCAGATGCGTCGACTATGTGCAGGTGCACAGCAATGGCACTTGCAGTGACTCCAATAGCAGTTCCCTCTGGAATTGTTCCATGACAACCCTGCAGGGATATTGGAATGTAATGTGGGTCTGTGGTTCGGTGGCCTATGGTGAATTGCCACAGAACTGGACTGGTTGTTGTTATCCAGCTGTAGTGCGCCCAAGGACACAGGTGTATACACTTCCCCATGCCAAGCAGCACAGGGTGAGGAGAGACATAACCAGCACAGACTATTGTGGTAGAATTCTGAGGGACCCATGGACCACTCCGGGTGAAACCATTGGTTGGTCCCTTTTCCTGGGCGGTGGCACAGTAGCAGCCCTGCAAAAGATCAATGGCTTAGCTTATCAGTTACTGCAAGTAGTTAATGACACCTTAGCAGCAATAGGTGCCTTAAAGATAGAACAACAAGTGATAAGGGCAGCAGTGCTTCAACATAGATTGGTATTAGATCTCCTAACCATGAAGGAAGGAGGAGTGTGCAAAATGATTAACACTTCCTGCTGTTTTTACATTCCAGATCTCAGCGCTAATATTGCTGATTATATGAATCATGTGTGATCTGCCTTCACTCCGCAGCCTACAGTTCCAGGTGGATTCTGGGACTGGCTGACGGCCTGGTTGGGCAGTTGGGCAGCGAACCTAGCAGCTGTAGCGTTGCCCATTCTGCTACCCATTCTTCTTCTTCTTCTGTGTTTACCTCCTTTTTTGTCATTGCGTGTCAGACGTCTTTCTAGTGTGTTCACCATGCCAGCGCTCAGCGGTCATGCCAATGACCAACCCCAGCTCTGTGAAGACATTCCGCTCCCCAAGATGGGCGGTGCCGGTGATCCACATGAAGACATCGTAGTGCTATTTGCTGAATAAATGTGTGATAATGTGTGATATAGAATAAAAGGGGGAAATGTTGTGGAAATTTACTTTGCTTCATTTTGTGGAAATTTACTTTGCTTTATTTTACTTTGCTTTATGTTTCTATAGTCACAGCATAACAGTCTGCAGATAAGCGTGTGAGTCAGGGACTCCAGCTGCTCACATACCGTTCTAACCATAGAGATAGAAGAAGCCTTCAGCGCTCAGGCTAACCAAAACATGAATTAGCAGATACTCTGTAGGAGTCGTTTTTCTTTTTTTCTCTTTCTTCTGTTCTGTGTATAAGGGGAGGGGGACCGTACTGCGGGTCAGTCCTCTTACTCTGTTATACAGGGGACAGAACTCAATAAACTTTTACTCTTTACTACTCAATGCATAAAGCTGTCTGTGTTTGATGTGCTCTCATTTTCCCACCACATCCATTTAGCAGTACTTCTGAATAACCGAAATGGCTTAAAACAGCTGAGGGGATGTTTGAAACTGAGTGATAAGATGTTCAGCAATTTATATATGATAATACAAGGCAGTAAATTAAATTTGGCTGAACTGGACAATAGTACCTGGCATGAAAAGTATGTCGTAGAAAGAGTAACAAAAAACTCAACCTCTCACCTCGCGCTCTGAGATGTCTTCGTCACTGTCTGTAGTGTCCTCTAGGATACTTCTGCCCTCACTAAAGTGTGTCAACCTGACCGGGTCAAACATCTCTTGAACATAATAACTACACAATGGAAAATCAGCTTCAAGTGCTGCATTGAGCAAGAGTGCACTGTAAATGGCCAGATATAAATGGCAATGTCAGTAGTAAATTTATATATGCAGTCATGGAACAGGACCTAGCTGTAGAGCACAGCTTTAAGGTGCATATTATGATGTGCTCTTACCAATCATCCTCCTGGCTGTGTCTTGCTCTTTTGGCCAAATGTTTCTCTTCCAAAGCAGACAGACCAGACTCGCTGCATATTACTCTGTGCACTATAAATAAACCACATGTATAATGCCTTGTAAACAATGGAAGAAGGGAAATTTGAACTGTGACTACTCTGTTAAAGGGGCGGATAAGGCACCCCACCCAAACCCCCGAAAGCTGTTCTGTTATCCCTAATTGCTATGCAATAGTCCTGTGATTAACTCAAAGGCTGGAGAAGTTTCACCTTTCTCTATTTGAATCCTGAAGGCTGTTCGGTTCCGTCGCCCACAATCCATCCTGTGTAATTAAACATTCACATCATAACTCGACACCGTGTAATAGGGCAAACTCACTCGGATCGGGGAAAGGATCACAGACTACCTGTACTGCTGCTGCAACTCTGCGGCCATTCCAACAACATCCACATACATTCCAGCAACATCCTATTATAGGACACAGTGTATCTGGCTTAAGTACACCCATTTAATAGCATGTTGGACCTTCTTTGGCCTCCAGAACTGCAGCAATTCTTTCTGGCATAGTTTCCACTATATGCTGAAAATACTCTGCAGGAATCTTGGTCCAATCTTCATAGGATATTTTCTCTCAAATTACATAGAGGGACTGACATGTTCTAAACTGCCTGTTATACCTTTACCCAGGGATGTTCTATAGGATTAAGATCTGGGGACTGTGAAGGCCAGGAAAACATTGAAAATTTGCTGTCTTGATACTGGAACAAATCCGTGATTATACAACCCTTGCGGCAGGGTTTCTTGTCTTGTTGAAAGTGTCCTTCTGCCATAGTTTAAGCAGCTGCATGAAGGGATGCACTCGGTCGCAATACATAGGTAAGCCCTTCTGTTCAAACATCTACTGATTTCAGAGGACCCATGGTGTGCCAAGAAAACATTCCTCACACCTTTATGCCACCTCTACCAGCTTGAACTGTTGACACCTGACAGGAAGGACTCTTTAATTCATGCTGCTTATGCCAAATTCTTACCCTCCCATCATCATAGTGCAACAGAATTTTGGATACATCTGACAAGATGATGTTCCACTGTTTAGTTTTCTGCTCTTCTGCCCACTGGAGTCTTGCCGTTCTGTTTGCCTCAGACAGCAATGACACTCGAACAGATCATCTGAACAGGTCATCCAAATGTGCTAAGGTGATGACCTGTGCATTCAGACATGTTAGTTGGAGCAACAGCATTGTATCTGGCTGCAATTTGCTTGACTGTGCACCACTTGATCATCAGAATTATTCTTGATGTCATCCTCCTTTGATCCCTTTCAAAATATTGGTCCTGGTTAGTCTGGTCCATGCCTCGTTCGCAGTTCGCTTCGCTCAGACCACTTGACTTTCCCATTCTAATGTTTACATGGCGTTTTTTGCAATTAGTCAAAACTGACCTTTCATGACCTTCATTATAAACTTTTCTAAGCAGTCATGACCTCACCCTGTCATAATATTTACTATCATATCTTCCCTGTGTCCAAAGTGATCTCATGGCAGGAATTTTCTAGCCAACCATTTCTAAGTCAAGCCAATTCAAGCAGAAATGCCACTGAGAGTGTTTCTGATGAACTCCTGTCATTGTACTAATTCGGTAAGAAAGGGTTAACTACATAAAAATAAAAGTGAATGACTTAAAAGTTTGATCATTTTAACTGAATCTATATTTTATGGAATGGTGTAATTAACCTTCATTATAAACTTTCCTTAGTCGTCATGGCCTGTCCCTGCCAGAATATTTACTATCAGATTTTCCCTGTGTCCAAAGTGATATCATGGCAGGAATTTTCCCAAGTGTTTACATTAAAGGAATCTGACTATACTGATTACTCTTTGCCAGCTAACAGCAAATAAAAGATGCTGGATTTTGGATTATGTGAGTATATAACACGTGACTGTGTTTGTGTCAGAGAAGGGAGAGGAGAGGCTTTGTCTCCAGCCTCCCGCTGCTTGCCGCTGTTCAGCTTCTCACTCCTGAGATCCTTCTCGTTCTCCTTCTCCCCATTGCGTCCCACTCCGCCAATGCTGCTGCAACTTCAACCGCTGACAAAGTGCACCAGCTCAAAGCGTGGTCTAGAGCCAAATTTCAACACGGGCATCTTCCTCATTGGCTCATCTCCTCAGAGGGGCAACACATGCACAGTTTCAGCTCCTATCGATGCCCACATAGAACCTTATAAAATCAAACTGACAATGACAAGGAAACCATATTTTCAACACCTCCAGCACAAGTAGTAGTTTTTAGCAATGCACTACTTTTAGTGGTTGTTGAGCATCTGGAAAGAATGCAAGTCACCAGGGTAACATCATCAAGAAGCCCTTTTAGACTTACTTCCATCAGATGAATTCGGCCTCTTTTTTGCTTCAGTATTTGGGACTAATTCGTAGGAGGGCATTTTGCCAACATGAATCCCCTCTGCCATGTCATGCACTCTCTGCATCAGTTGTGGGCCATACCTGCTAGACCAAACATTTACATTCTGAATACTTTGGCTCAAGTTGTTAAAATCTTAGTATAAAAATCAACACTTTTATCTGTATCTTAATTTCAGGCTGATTTAACAAGTAGATAAGCTAACGTAGTGAGCGGTTGTCTTGGCTTGTCCTAATGGCAGTCAGGGGCCAAAACACTTACTGTAACACTTTATACTTATGACACACTTTCCTTAACTATTACAGATGCCGTTTAACAATGTTCTATTTTTAAAATATGGAAACAGCAACTCAGCACATAAGGCGTTAGACCATACCTGCATGCTAAGAACACATGGTTCACTCAGACCATCGATAGAGACAACAGCTGATCTAAGTCTCTTGCTTCGTAATTTTCAACGTGCTTGTTTATGAATAACTTTCGAGCTAACCACTGCTTATCACTTTCAAAGTGTTGTCAGAATTTATTGATATGAAAGGCTCTCGTCATGCTGATAATTGTCTGGTAGGACCAACTGACAACGTTATTGCCCCGACATACGCCCGGTGAGAAAAGCATTGTGGGAATTTCAAATATGGCCTGTGCAATGCTCGGTTTGCCTGCTAGTGCCTTCGAGCAGGGAACCTCCAGCTTTGTTCACGTTCTGCCCAGAAATCTATCCGCTTCAAGATTGGTCTAATGGGCCAGTCATTGCTCATCCTCCGCCGCTCTTGTTCAGTCGGCAGAGGGTGGATTTTCGTCCTGCTCTGTCTCTGTCCCATTGTCAAATGCGCTAACATTTGCTGAACTTGAATCTTTTTAATTCTATGGCAGGGGTAACATTCCAGAACTGTTGTCAGTGTAGATCATTTGAATAAATGACTGTTCTGTTTGCCTGCTACGAGCTGCCATAGCTGCAGGTGTTTGGTGACTAGACCAGTCAGCATGCAGGAGTCTGCCTATGTTCAGTTAGAACAGGCATCAGTAAGACAAGACTCGCTGTACTCACTCATTATCTTAATACTGTTCATTAAATTAAGTCAGCGGTTTATATTGAGTTTACGTCATTTGGTACGACGACTCTACAGTCTTGAATTGATTTATGCAGTGTAATATGGATATAAATGTTAAAATGTTCTATTACAGAACACGACACCTGTTGCGTTTTATATTGGTAAATATCTGATATGACCGCTGTAACATAAAGTTGCGGTTATAAGTACGTGAAACATTTTGATCGACTGAAATGTAGATGTATGTACATGCAATATATTTGTGATTATGTAAATCAAACAGCTATTCTTATTCTTATGGCTAGCTAAATTGATTGCAATTTCGTCGTCTTCAAGGCATGGCATGGTGTTTATTCATTCTTTGGCATACAAAATGACACCTTTTCACGTTTTGGAACTACAAATATGGCGGCCTTTTTTTCTTTAGCGTTTTAATGACGTAAAAGCAGAGTCTCACCGTAAAGTCGGGCAGGAGGATCTGGACTCATTTATTTCTTCGTATCTTCCGCCATCTAGCGGTCAATAACGGGTAGTCTTGAACTGATTTCTATCGCGTAATACTTCGGATATAAATGTTTAAATTTCCTGTTGCAGAACAGACAAAGTATAGTCAACCAGTTCTAACCTTTTGATAAAAACTTGAATTTCAAAGTAGGTGAATCTATTTACTTAAACCAATCAGATCACAGTTCATTTACATAACATCAATGCTTTGAGTGCTTTAGATATGAGAACATCACAGTGATCTTTCTGCTCACACATCAGTCAGTCTATAATTCTGTATTATGTGTTTCTATAGCTTCCAACTTTCATGAGTTCCTTGAATCTGTGGAGAAAAGTGCAGACCAATGTAGTTTCTTATTTGTGAACATTTATACATTTATTGTAATTTATTTATCATTTAAATGTTTTAATTCTTTTAATTTATAGACATAAGGATACAGAAAACAGTTCATATATGTATAGTACATCAATCAATGTATAACACTTTTAGTACTTAGTATATGAATCAATGTATAATATTTGGACTGCTTTAACACCAGTACAAAAGTTTAATATAATAAAGAAATAATGCACTGTGATTACGTGTGGCGGCACGAGTGCCGTAGGGCGAGGGGCAGGACGCACAGACTCCACTGACTGGGACGAACATTTATTAACATAAATGACAGCGGCACTCATGTATTAGAAACAATAAACATGGACCTGAAACAAATGAAGTTAAACAAACATAATACACAAGAATACATCTAACATAAACACGTTACATTCAGACATTACACCGACAATGACCAACACCCTGTACACTTTAACACGGGTTTATATACATTGAGACGAACAAGGTGCAGGTGTGGTTGCAAACACAGCCCTCCCACTGAACGTGGCAGGCCAAACCACATGACTCGGGGGAGGCTAACATTCCATGACATTATGCTTCATCTTGTAAAAGCTTTACATGACTGACAATTTCAGCTTTTTCAGAGGACCTATTTAATTCTTTCTTACATTGTACTTCTTTCCATTCCTAGTCTAATCTTGAAATAAATTTAATTTTAATGGAAGTCTTCATAATGTGTGTTTCAGGTTATGCAAATACTTTGGGAGTTGTTTAAATCAGTCAATCTACTGAATTCCCCACCAACAACAGTATGAATAATTAATTGTCATTTACATTTATAACTTTTAACATACTAGTAGCATGTGAGTTTCATGAATTTGTACTTCATTAACTATTTGTATCACATTATTTACATTACTGTTGTAATAGTAATAGTAAAAATTCAATGGTAATAGGGCACATTGATTTGACACAGTTCAATGGCATTAAACTGCTATTAAATGAGTTCCAGTGAAGTAACTTGCTACTTGAGTATTCTTGTAACAGATACTTTCTTACTTTTACTTAAGTAATAATTTAAATGACTACTTTTACTTCTACTTCAGTAGTTATTATTTTAAAGTAACAGTAATTTTACTTGATGACAGTTTTGCCTACTCTACCGACCTCTCTCTGTATTACAGTTAATGTCTTGATCTTTATCAAAAACCCATGTAGTGCCTGCATGGAGGGACTTCGTGTTGTATTGGAAAACTGTAATAAATGTCTATATAACTGTACCCATCTTTCAGCTACGTACTCAGCTGCCACTAAAAATAGGGATTTCACATATTTTTTAAACTTTTGACTTATTTTCCCAATGACCAAAATGTCAGCGCAACCCTGTAGTAACATCACAATGTCTATGACGTCACAATGGCTATGACATCACTACATCTATTTTAAAGGTGAGCGCAAGCATCTATATGTTATTTCACTTGACACACTTCAGCAGTTCAAAGGTTGGGAGACAATAGGGTGAATTAAACCTAACCATAGGTGGTGGATTACTACTGAATTTTACAGAACAAGGTACAGTGGAATCTTTAGTCTCTTAGGGATCATTTTGATGCATTTCAAACAGAGAAGGTCTGTCAGAAAAACAGCTGTAACATCCAAAACATACTTCATCAAGCATTAAAAAGTGGCATGGTGTTCTTGTCATATAGATTTTAGGGAATCTGTCATTAAACTGCTCAAAAGTATTTTAGTGATGTCATAATATTACTATTACAGGAGAGCTGCAAATATTCTAAATTGGAACTGCACAGCCTAATATCCAAATAAGTCTGTACTGAATCTCTGTGACCAAAAGGAAACGACCCTTACAGTGGCACCAGCAATGCAGACGGTATTCAGACAGGGAATCGATTTAGCGAGGAATATTTGCTCGTCAACTTTTGGGATAATGGCAAAAAGGGTAGGTTGAGAATACTTGTTTAATACTACCTTACAACCAAGTTTTATCTAACTTTGTACTGAGAATTTTTGCTTCTTAACCCCCAGGCCCTCTATAACCCTCTATTGGAGGATGATGAAGAAACATCTGATGATGCCTTTTGTATGGACCCGTTGTGTCCGGTAAAATAAGGCTGTATTTTCAGACATTGAGTACTGTTAATAGAATAAAGTCTATGGGATGGATCTTTTCACATCCAGAATGAAATGTTACCACTCCAAAATCTATTTTTCTCTGTGTTTTGTCTGAAGGATTTTAAGGGGGCATTTTGGGGTCAAGTTGTGGTAAGTAGCACTACCTTTTCACAGATGTTTCAATAGGCTAAAGCTTTTACCCATAAAGCATGTTTTCAAGCACTGTCATGTGTCTTCTGAGTCAAACATGATCTTTTGTAAACAAATTAACTTGGTTAATGATAAATAATAAATAAATGATTGACATTCCTCATGATAAGAGGCTCATTCCACAGAAGTAGTTCTAAGTGTGACAGAGTAATGTCCTGACACACAAAACCACTGCAGTGGAATCAGACCTCTTTTTAGAGGTTTTTCTTATACATCTAGACCTAGACCTTTATACTCCACCTGGGTCTTATAGGAGGACAATGTGGAGACCCCCTTTGGCACTGTATGCTGCACCATGGCAGGTATCCCCAGGGATAACCGACCGGTCATCCTCACCTACCATGACATCGGAATGAACCGTAAGACTCTGATACTGTTGCTTGTGGCACGTAGCTGATTGCTCTAAAGTCTAAAACTTAGCATAAGCGTCATTTATTGTGTTGTAATGACCCTGGAATGCATGTCTGCAGACAAAACTTGCTTCGACGTTCTTTTCTATGATGAGGACATGCAGGAAATCATGCGACACTTTGCCGTGTGTCAGGTCAACGCTCCTGGGCAACATGAGGGTGCCAGCACCTTCCCTGCAGGGTGAGCGTGAGTGCACCATATGCCACAATGTTCTTTCAGGGGCTGAAAGACATTCCAAGGTTAAATCTAATCTAAAATGTGACCTTCAGCTACCCCATACAATTTTTTCCAGAATGTATATTTATCAGAACCTACTCCATAGCCCTCCGTCTGCCCTCAGACCACTCCTTCCTGGCAGTCAGACAGGACGACTCTATGCCATGGTGTTGGTGCCCACCTAAACTAACATCTGGAGGCCCTGACTGTCAGCATGTCTAGCTGGCACCGGCTTGTCATGCACCAGGGTTTCTTTCATGAACTTTTTTCTTAGCGTTCATATGCTACATTGATGGCTGTGGCTCCAAGTACATCATAGCTAGGTTTAGCAGGTTCAAATCCTGAAGAATCAGTGGCGTCCCTTAGAATTATAACTCACTCAGGGCAATTTTTTCCTGTAGAGTCACATATCCCTCAATGGACAAGCTCTCCGAGACCCTCCCAATTGTGCTCAAGCATTTTAAGTGAGTGAACCAGATTAGCCATTTACTCTGAGATTAAACTGTCAATCCTTGTTCTAATCTGAAACCTTGCGCTTTAATGGTTTAAAGTTATGTACATTTTTTTCTCTCCACAGAATTAAGAGTGTTATTGGAATGGGTGTTGGAGCAGGAGCAAACATCCTCACACGGTTCGCTGTGAGTTGTAGCACTGTCTTTCTTCCCAATAGATTTTAACACAATGATCAAACAAGGATTACTCCTTGGTGAAATTCTTGCTTTGTAACAAAGTGTTGATACTTGCAGCATAATCCTAATCATTACACTGTCAAGCTAGCTAGACATCAACTCTCCAGAATACTGACACTTCACTATTGTTCCTCTGCTTGCACATGTAAAGAAACCTTTTTCTAAGTGCAATGTAAAGTGCAAGAATGCCAAATATGGAGACTCTTAATTGCTCATTTAACTACAACAGTTTGACATATAGTAAGTAATTTTGCCCTGAAGGTTTATCTCCCTTTGACTGCTCATGCATAAATGTCTTGCAGTTGAAGTACCCAGACTTGGTTGAGGGCCTTGTCCTGATGAACATTAATGCTCAGGCAGAGGGCTGGGCAGACCGGGCAGCATCCAAGGTATCACAGTCTAATGCAATAGTAATTATCATTCTGTTAACACCCTGCTTAAACATCACGATCCCTGTATCTCTACAATTATGTCGTTTAGCTGGTCCCACCTAGCGTCCATGTCTATGGTTTCCCTGTCTCATGTCTTTTGTTTTGCTTTACTTCCTTGTTGTGGTTCCGTTGCTTAGTTTCATTTTCTTTGCTCCTTATTATTTGCACCTGTCTTGTTTAACTCTTATTACTTCATGTATTTAAACCGTCTTGTTCCCTGTGTCTTGGCTGTTCACTGAATCCATATAACTTTCAATGTGATAACAAATAGTTCTCAGCATATTACTCTTAGTTTTCTGCAGTTTCCAGTTAACCTTTCATGCCAATCATATGGTGACAATCGACCCTATATTTTTATTCTTTTGGGATCCTTAGAAAAGTGTCAAGCCTCTTTTAATAAAGTAATGTATTTGATCAAAGCTTATGTGTACTCCAGCCACTAAAGATCAACCCACACTTTCCACAGATTTCCAGCTGGGCCCTTGGTCCCCCCAGTGTTGTCATCTCCCACCTGTTCGGTCAGGTACGAAATAACGCCTAAAATGAAATGTATATTGTATGTATTATTGAGCAGTACTTGTCAACCCAGTCCTTGTGATACATCTGACATCCCACATTTTCCCTCTATCCCAGCTCCTGACAACATCATCCTAGCTCCTAAACCAAGCCATTAGGAAAATGAACACCTGGTACAGGTGTACTGGGCTGGGTTAGAATAAACATGTGGGCCATTTCATGTGTACTGTGGACTGGGTCACTAAACACTGAACTAGAATATTTAAAAGTTAAATGCCTTATTACTAAAGATGAGTGTTCCAAATGAGCTGTCCTGAATTTAGACTGTGTCCTTTTCGTAACTAAAGAACCAGATGCCTACATTATTGTCCATCAAAAGGTCAACAATGTTGTTTTTTTTTTACATATTCTTTTTATTATACATTTCTGTCTCGAGTGCCTGTGCAGACTGTGCATATAGAGGAAGAGACATTTAATTTCATATTCACATCAAGTTTTGATGTTTTGTGACTGATTGCGTCTTGGACTGACTCCTTTATGGCACCGTGGCAGGAGGAGATTAAGAAGAAGGCAGAATTTGTAAAGACCTTCCATCACAACATCAGCAAAAGGATTAACCAGACCAACCTTCTGCATTTTATGAAGTCCTACAACAGGTATGACTGACATCTGCATTCTATGGAATCTTCTGAGCTCTCTGCTTCTAGACTTGTTTGTCATATGAACAGCTCCCAGTCTTATTAGATCTGATCAATTTTCAGCCGAAGTAAACTGAACATTAAGAGAACTTCTCTGGGTAGAAAGACTCTAAAGTAAGTGAGAAACTGTTTCTCTTTTATCCTTATTCCATGTTATTTTTTGATGTAAAATGCCCCTGTGCCACCACATGCCTGAAAGGTTTTGTTGCTGTAGGTGTCACACTCTTCTGGTGGTAGGAGATGACTCTCCTGTGGTGGATGCTGTGGTATGTACAGCTTGTTTTACATGCAGAAGTTTAAAAACAACATTCAAAATCCAACCCAGCATTCAAATCAAACTTCTATATGTACCTGGGAGCCTGCGTGCAAATGTTTGTGTTTTCTGTCGTAGGTTGACTGCAATTCCAAAATGAATCCCTCAAAGACAACCCTCCTCAAAGTTAGTGACCTTCAAACCTCAGCAAAGCAATACTTAAAATGTTATGTTTTGCTTTTTTTATTTGACTCTCATTATAAATGCAGAAGTCATTATATGTCACTGGGGGCTTATAAATCATGAACGTTGTGATGAACTTGTGGTGAATAACATTGTCCTTCATGTTGTCCCTCATGAAGATGGCTGACTGTGGAGGTCTACCACAGCTTGATCAGGTCTGTCGTTACCCATTAAAATAATGCTCTTGCATTCAAACTGAGTGATGCACTGTGTAATCTATTGTGTCCTGTTCTTACCTTATAGCCTGGCAAGCTGGCAGAAGCCTTGAAATACTTCATTCAAGGACTGGGCTACAGTAAGTAAATACTGTAAACACACTGTCAAAAGGTTGAAATTAAAAATCGTTCAGCCTCTGCGCAATGTAAAACCCATAAATCCAGTTTAGAAAAGTTCATTACTGCCTGTTGTAGACCTTCAGGCTTTCACAACTATCTTTAAGTTATGCATGCTTTCTAAATGGTGCAGTTAAGTAGGGACCTTGAGCTATGTTACTTCACCTTGTCCTTCTGCTTATCTGCCTCTGACAGTGTCTTCTGCAGGCATGACACACCTGTCTCATTGGCACCCCACCTTCTCCACCAGAATGGCATTCTTCCACCCCTGGGCCATCACTTCCATGGAGAGCACCTCCAAGCAACGCTGAAGATGAGGCTCTCCTACCCGCTGCTCCATCCCAGTGTTGTCATGCTTAGTTCGGCTCCATTTCAAATAAAAAATACTCTAAATTGAGGGACCATTGATGTGTTGGTGTTAGTGTTTGTGTGTCATTGTCCCAGTGGACTAATTTAGACTTGCACAAAAGGAAAAAAAAAAAACCTAAATGATAAAAAGCTGTTTAAAATGTTTATACTTATCAGGCTCAGTGTTGTACCTTTATTTAGTAGCCATAAAAAAGTTGATGTATAGTACATCAATCAATGTATAACACTTTTAGTACTTAGTATATGAATCAATGTATAATATTTGGACTGTTTTAACACCAGTACAAAAGTTTAATATAATAAAGAAATAATGCACTGTGATTACGTGTGGCGGCCCGAGTGCCGTAGGGCGAGGGGCAGGACGCACAGACTCCACCGACTGGGACGAACATTTATTAACATAAATGACAGCGGCACTCACGTATTAGAAACAATAAACATGGACCTGAAACAAATGAAGTTAAACAAACATATAACACAAGAATACATCTAACATAAACACGTTACATTCAGACATTACACCGACAATGACCAACACCCTGTACACTTTAACACGGGTTTATATACATTGAGACGAACAAGGTGCAGGTGTGGTTGCAAACACAGCCCTCCCACTGAACGTGGCAGGCCAAACCACATGACTCGGGGGAGGCTAACATTCCATGACATTATGCTTCATCTTGTAAAAGCTTTACATGACTGACAATTTCAGCTTTTTCAGAGGACCTATTTAATTCTTTCTTACATTGTACTTCTTTCCATTCCTAGTCTAATCTTGAAATAAATTTACTTTTAATGGAAGTCTTCATAATGTGTGTTTCAGGTTATGCAAATACTTTGGGAGTAGTTTAAATCAGTCAATCTACTGAATTCCCCACCAACAACAGTATGAATAATTAATTGTCATTTACATTTATAACTTTTAACATACTAGCAGCATGAGTTTCATGAATTTGTACTTCATTAACTTTTTGTATCACATTATTTCATTACTGTTGTAATAGTAAAAATTCAATGGTAATAGGGCACATTGATTTGACACAGTTCAATGGCATTAAACTGCTATTAAATGAGTTCCAGTGAAGTAACTTGCTACTTGAGTATTCTTGTAACAGATACTTTCTTACTTTTTCTTAAGTAATAATTTAAATGACTACTTTTACTTCTACTTCAGTAGTTATTATTTTAAAGTAACAGTAATTTTACTTGATGACAGTTTTGCCTACTCTACCGACCTCTCTCTGTATTACAGTTAATGTCTTGATCTTTATCAAAAATCCATGTAGTGCCTGCATGGAGGGACTTCGTGTTGTATTGGAAAACTGTAATAAATGTCTGTATAACTGTACCCATCTTTCAGCTACATACTCAGCTGCCGCTAAAAATAGGGATTTCACATATTTTTTAAACTTTTGACTTATTTTCCCAATGACCAAAATGTCAGCGCAACCCTGTAGTAACATCACAATGTCTATGACGTCACAATGGCTACGACATCACTACATCTATTTTAAAGGTGAGCGCAAGCATCTATATGTTATTTCACTTGACACACTTCAGCAGTTCAAAGGTTGGGAGACAATAGGGTGAATTAAACCTAACCATAGGTGGTGGATTACTACTGAATTTTACAGAACAAGGTACAGTGGAATCTTTAGTCTCTTAGGGATCATTTTGATGCATTTCAAACAGAGAAGGTCTGTCAGAAAAACAGCTGTAACATCCAAAACATACTTCATCAAGCATTAAAAAGTGGCATGGTGTTCTTGTCATATAGATTTTAGGGAATCTGTCATTAAACTGCTCAAAAGTATTTTAGTGATGTCATAATATTACTATTACAGGAGAGCTGCAAATATTCTAAATTGGAACTGCACAGCCTAATATCCAAATAAGTCTGTACTGAATCTCTGTGACCAAAAGGAAACGACCCTTACAGTGGCACCAGCAATGCAGACGGTATTCAGACAGGGAATCGATTTAGCGAGGAATATTTGCTCGTCAACTTTTGGGATAATGGCAAAAAGGGTAGGTTGAGAATACTTGTTTAATACTACCTTACAACCAAGTTTTATCTAACTTTGTACTGAGAATTTTTGCTTCTTAACCCCCAGGCCCTCTATAACCCTCTATTGGAGGATGATGAAGAAACATCTGATGATGCCTTTTGTATGGACCCGTTGTGTCCGGTAAAATAAGGCTGTATTTTCAGACATTGAGTACTGTTAATAGAATAAAGTCTATGGGATGGATCTTTTCACATCCAGAATGAAATGTTACCACTCCAAAATCTATTTTTCTCTGTGTTTTGTCTGAAGGATTTTAAGGGGGCATTTTGGGGTCAAGTTGTGGTAAGTAGCACTACCTTTTCACAGATGTTTCAATAGGCTAAAGCTTTTACCCATAAAGCATGTTTTCAAGCACTGTCATGTGTCTTCTGAGTCAAACATGATCTTTTGTAAACAAATTAACTTGGTTAATGATAAATAATAAATAAATGATTGACATTCCTCATGATAAGAGGCTCATTCCACAGAAGTAGTTCTAAGTGTGACAGAGTAATGTCCTGACACACAAAACCACTGCAGTGGAATCAGACCTCTTTTTAGAGGTTTTTCTTATACATCTAGACCTAGACCTTTATACTCCACCTGGGTCTTATAGGAGGACAATGTGGAGACCCCCTTTGGCACTGTATGCTGCACCATGGCAGGTATCCCCAGGGATAACCGACCGGTCATCCTCACCTACCATGACATCGGAATGAACCGTAAGACTCTGATACTGTTGCTTGTGGCACGTAGCTGATTGCTCTAAAGTCTAAAACTTAGCATAAGCGTCATTTATTGTGTTGTAATGACCCTGGAATGCATGTCTGCAGACAAAACTTGCTTCGACGTTCTTTTCTATGATGAGGACATGCAGGAAATCATGCGACACTTTGCCGTGTGTCAGGTCAACGCTCCTGGGCAACATGAGGGTGCCAGCACCTTCCCTGCAGGGTGAGCGTGAGTGCACCATATGCCACAATGTTCTTTCAGGGGCTGAAAGACATTCCAAGGTTAAATCTAATCTAAAATGTGACCTTCAGCTACCCCATACAATTTTTTCCAGAATGTATATTTATCAGAACCTACTCCATAGCCCTCCGTCTGCCCTCAGACCACTCCTTCCTGGCAGTCAGACAGGACGACTCTATGCCATGGTGTTGGTGCCCACCTAAACTAACATCTGGAGGCCCTGACTGTCAGCATGTCTAGCTGGCACCGGCTTGTCATGCACCAGGGTTTCTTTCATGAACTTTTTTCTTAGCGTTCATATGCTACATTGATGGCTGTGGCTCCAAGTACATCACAGCTAGGGTTTAGCAGGTTCAAATCCTGAAGAATCAGTGGCGTCCCTTAGAATTATAACTCACTCAGGGCAATTTTTTCCTGTAGAGTCACATATCCCTCAATGGACAAGCTCTCCGAGACCCTCCCAATTGTGCTCAAGCATTTTAAGTGAGTGAACCAGATTAGCCATTTACTCTGAGATTAAACTGTCAATCCTTGTTCTAATCTGAAACCTTGCGCTTTAATGGTTTAAAGTTATGTACATTTTTTTCTCTCCACAGAATTAAGAGTGTTATTGGAATGGGTGTTGGAGCAGGAGCAAACATCCTCACACGGTTCGCTGTGAGTTGTAGCACTGTCTTTCTTCCCAATAGATTTTAACACAATGATCAAACAAGGATTACTCCTTGGTGAAATTCTTGCTTTGTAACAAAGTGTTGATACTTGCAGCATAATCCTAATCATTACACTGTCAAGCTAGCTAGACATCAACTCTCCAGAATACTGACACTTCACTATTGTTCCTCTGCTTGCACATGTAAACAAACCTTTTTCTAAGTGCAATGTAAAGTGCAAGAATGCCAAATATGGAGACTCTTAATTGCTCATTTAACTACAACAGTTTGACATATAGTAAGTAATTTTGCCCTGAAGGTTTATCTCCCTTTGACTGCTCATGCATAAATGTCTTGCAGTTGAAGTACCCAGACTTGGTTGAGGGCCTTGTCCTGATGAACATTAATGCTCAGGCAGAGGGCTGGGCAGACCGGGCAGCATCCAAGGTATCACAGTCTAATGCAATAGTAATTATCATTCTGTTAACACCCTGCTTAAACATCACGATCCCTGTATCTCTACAATTATGTCGTTTAGCTGGTCCCACCTAGCGTCCATGTCTATGGTTTCCCTGTCTCATGTCTTTTGTTTTGCTTTACTTCCTTGTTGTGGTTCCGTTGCTTAGTTTCATTTTCTTTGCTCCTTATTATTTGCACCTGTCTTGTTTAACTCTTATTACTTCATGTATTTAAACCGTCTTGTTCCCTGTGTCTTGGCTGTTCACTGAATCCATATAACTTTCAATGTGATAACAAATAGTTCTCAGCATATTACTCTTAGTTTTCTGCAGTTTCCAGTTAACCTTTCATGCCAATCATATGGTGACAATCGACCCTATATTTTTATTCTTTTGGGATCCTTAGAAAAGTGTCAAGCCTCTTTTAATAAAGTAATGTATTTGATCAAAGCTTATGTGTACTCCAGCCACTAAAGATCAACCCACACTTTCCACAGATTTCCAGCTGGGCCCTTGGTCCCCCCAGTGTTGTCATCTCCCACCTGTTCGGTCAGGTACGAAATAACGCCTAAAATGAAATGTATATTGTATGTATTATTGAGCAGTACTTGTCAACCCAGTCCTTGTGATACATCTGACATCCCACATTTTCCCTCTATCCCAGCTCCTGACAACATCATCCTAGCTCCTAAACCAAGCCATTAGGAAAATGAACACCTGGTACAGGTGTACTGGGCTGGGTTAGAATAAACATGTGGGCCATTTCATGTGTACTGTGGACTGGGTCACTAAACACTGAACTAGAATATTTAAAAGTTAAATGCCTTATTACTAAAGATGAGTGTTCCAAATGAGCTGTCCTGAATTTAGACTGTGTCCTTTTCGTAACTAAAGAACCAGATGCCTACATTATTGTCCATCAAAAGGTCAACAATGTTTTTTTTTTTTTTACATATTCTTTTTATTATACATTTCTGTCTCGAGTGCCTGTGCAGACTGTGCATATAGAGGAAGAGACATTTAATTTCATATTCACATCAAGTTTTGATGTTTTGTGACTGATTGCGTCTTGGACTGACTCCTTTATGGCACCGTGGCAGGAGGAGATTAAGAAGAAGGCAGAATTTGTAAAGACCTTCCATCACAACATCAGCAAAAGGATTAACCAGACCAACCTTCTGCATTTTATGAAGTCCTACAACAGGTATGACTGACATCTGCATTCTATGGAATCTTCTGAGCTCTCTGCTTCTAGACTTGTTTGTCATATGAAAAGCTCCCAGTCTTATTAGATCTGATCAATTTTCAGCCGAAGTAAACTGAACATTAAGAGAACTTCTCTGGGTAGAAAGACTCTAAAGTAAGTGAGAAACTGTTTCTCTTTTATCCTTATTCCATGTTATTTTTTGATGTAAAATGCCCCTGTGCCACCACATGCCTGAAAGGTTTTGTTGCTGTAGGTGTCACACTCTTCTGGTGGTAGGAGATGACTCTCCTGTGGTGGATGCTGTGGTATGTACAGCTTGTTTTACATGCAGAAGTTTAAAAACAACATTCAAAATCCAACCCAGCATTCAAATCAAACTTCTATATGTACCTGGGAGCCTGCGTGCAAATGTTTGTGTTTTCCGTCGTAGGTTGACTGCAATTCCAAAATGAATCCCTCAAAGACAACCCTCCTCAAAGTTAGTGACCTTCAAACCTCAGCAAAGCGATACTTAAAATGTTATGTTTTGCTTTTTTTATTTGACTCTCATTATAAATGCAGAAGTCATTATATGTCACTGGGGGCTTATAAATCTAGAACTTTGTGATGAACTTGTGGTGAATAACATTGTCCTTCATGTTGTCCCTCATGAAGATGGCTGACTGTGGAGGTCTACCACAGCTTGATCAGGTCTGTCGTTACCCATTAAAATAATGCTCTTGCATTCAAACTGAGTGATGCACTGTGTAATCTATTGTGTCCTGTTCTTACCTTATAGCCTGGCAAGCTGGCAGAAGCCTTGAAATACTTCATTCAAGGACTGGGCTACAGTAAGTAAATACTTTAAACACACTGTCAAAAGGTCGAAATTAAAAATCGTTCAGCCTCTGCGCAATGTAAAACCCATAAATCCAGTTTAGAAAAGTTCATTACTGCCTGTTGTAGACCTTCAGGCTTTCACAACTATCTTTAAGTTATGCATGCTTTCTAAATGGTGCAGTTAAGTAGGGACCTTGGGCTATGTTACTTCACCTTGTCCTTCTGCTTATCTGCCTCTGACAGTGTCTTCTGCAGGCATGACACACCTGTCTCATTGGCACCCCACCTTCTCCACCAGAATGGCATTCTTCCACCCCTGGGCCATCACTTCCATGGAGAGCACTTCCAAGCAACGCTGAAGATGAGGCTCTCCTACCCGTTGCTCCATCCCAGTGTTGTCATGCTCAGTTCGTCTCCATTTCAAATAAAAAATACTCTAAATTGAGGGACCATTGATGTGTTGGTGTTAGTGTTTGTGTGTCATTGTCCCAGTGGACTAATTTAGACTTGCACAAAAGGAAAAAAAAAAAACCTAAATGATAAAAAGCTGTTTAAAATGTTTATACTTATCAGGCTCAGTGTTGTACCTTTATTTAGTAGCCATAAAAAAGTTGATGTATAGTACATCAATCAATGTATAACACTTTTAGTACTTAGTATATGAATCAATGTATAATATTTGGACTGCTTTAACACCAGTACAAAAGTTTAATATAATAAAGAAATAATGCACTGTGATTACGTGTGGCGGCCCGAGTGCCATAGGGCGAGGGGCAGGACGCACAGACTCCACCGACTGGGACGAACATTTATTAACATAAATGACAGCGGCACTCACGTATTAGAAACAATAAACATGGACCTGAAACAAATGAAGTTAAACAAACATATAACACAAGAATACATCTAACATAAACACGTTACATTCAGACATTACACCGACAATGACCAACACCCTGTACACTTTAACACGGGTTTATATACATTGAGACGAACAAGGTGCAGGTGTGGTTGCAAACACAGCCCTCCCACTGAACGTGGCAGGCCAAACCACATGACTCGGGGGAGGCTAACATTCCATGACATTATGCTTCATCTTGTAAAAGCTTTACATGACTGACAATTTCAGCTTTTTCAGAGGACCTATTTGATTTTTTCTTACATTGTACTTCTTTCCGTTCCTAGTCTAATCTTGAAATAAATTTAATTTTAATGGAAGTCTTCATAATGTGTGTTTCAGGTTATGCAAATACTTTGGGAGTTGTTTAAATCAGTCAATCTACTGAATTCCCCACCAACAACAGTATGAATAATTAATTGTCATTTACATTTATAACTTTTAACATACTAGCAGCATGTGAGTTTCATGAATTTGTACTTCATTAACTATTTGTATCACATTATTTACATTACTGTTGTAATAGTAATAGTAAAAATTCAATGGTAATAGGGCACATTGATTTGACACAGTTCAATGGTATTAAGTACCCAATGCTCTGCTTTGAAGAAGAAGAAGTACAACATTGAATTATTTTACTGCACTTGTACTGCATATTTTCAATGTATTTACATCATTTTAGAGAATGCCATATTAAGGAATAAATAAATAAATAAAGTTTATTTACCTGCTATTGTTCTTACGTCCACTGAAGTCCAAAATAATCTTTAAGGCTCTAGGTTACTTAATAGCAAATACATTTCTGTGGTATTCTGATTTATTTTCTACTTGAAAGACAGGGAATATTCTGATGTCTTTATTAGTAACTTTAATGCACCTAATGCACCCTTTTGGGGCACCCTAAAACTCTGACTAGTATTACGTGAGTAATCGCTCTAGAGCAGGGAATTGAAGATAACAGGATAATTGAGGAAAAAAGGGGAAATTTTGTTTTTTTTTCTAAAATGAATGATGTAGCCAGCGATATGAAGCCCACCCAGCCTGTTTCACTATTTGGTATCTATAGGCCACCACGGCCCTACTCAGAATTTATTAAGGAATTTTCAGATTTCCTTTCTAATCTAGTCACTTTTGTAGAAAGAGCCATTATTTTTTGTGATTTCAATATTCACCTTGATAATGCCCAAGACCCTTTGAGATTGGCCTTTAGCTGTATATCAGAATCAATTGGTTTCATCCAATGTATAAGAGAACCCACACACTCTGATGGACATGCGCTTGACTTACTATTGACATACGGTGGACACGGAGAACATAGTCAGACTACCCCAGTCGGATGCCATCTCAGACCATTCCTTAATTTCATTTGAACTACATACAAGCCACAATATAATAACCTCGCCTCGCTATCATAGCAGACGCACGATCACATCAGCCACTGCATCCCCTGTAGATTCACACACTGTTCTTTATAAAGGCATCTCTCACAGTTTAGTTACATGTAACATTTTAGCTTTTAAGCATGTAGCCACCTTTCCATATCCTTTTCTAACCTTTAAAGGGAGATGTTTCTAGCATCACCTTTGACCACATTTCCATACTTTCAAATGCAATAAATTCTTTACAAGAGGTGGTCCCTGTTATTACTGAGGTAATAACATGCGTGTTTACAGGGAAAAGAGGCCTAACAGTGCATTGGACAGATTAATAACATAAAACATAAGGGAGTTTAGAGATTCTGTGTCCTTTCAGAATGACTTGCATACAGGGCTTCAGGCTTCAGTAAAGGATCCTGCGTAGGCTTTTGGTGGACGTCAGGGTAAGATATATGAACTCTCCACCAGGCTCAGGACCATATAGAAAAACAATCTTCTTTAGGACAAGGCTAATACAAATCTTCTCTTGGAATGTAGTGGTAATGGCTTCCAACTGGTGTGGGTATTGAATAGCAGTTTGCATATATTGACTACTGTGTGGTTCAGATGTAATGGTGGTGAATGCAAACACTAATATGTAAAGGAAGGTGGGGTGAATACATAACCACTTCTGAAAAGTGTATAAAAATATGGGTTCTCTGTTTGACAGTTAGACCTTCACGAAGGGTGCCTCAATAATGCTTGTTAAGGTTAACCGGCAATAAAGGATGGGACCAGCTATTCTCTTTAACTAATTCTGAAGGCTGACTCTTCATGTTATGTTTGAATGTTTAACTTTAAAACTAACTGACTGGGTATTTAGGAACGACATTACTTTCCAAACTTCATTACTACTTTTCATCCCTTCTCATACCTTTCGGTTTCTACCCTTTATCATCTTTGTTAGCTGCACAGCAGGGGCAGGATATTGGTGGAATCCTGCAAGGCATTCCAGCACTCTCTTACAAAACTATTAAAACTGTTTTTTGCCATATCCATATAAGATATCTCAAATGTGTATAGAATGTAGGTAAGCAATTCTGCTTCCTCCATGGTGCAAATTTGGTATAGATTGAATAACCCTATTTATAATCTTCAGTAGCATATAAGAAATCCAGATCCTCAAATAGCCACATTAGAAATTGTAATTTGGTACAATTTTAAATGCTTGTCTATCACAGGGTAGACTTAGATTGAGACACCATGTTTGACAATTGTATTCGAAACCACCATACCTAGTAAAATTTACTGGGCTCAACCAACCCTTGTAATTGCACATCTTCCTACATCTCACAAGGGACAACTTTCTGGAGGGACATTACTTCACATAATGTCATTCCTTTAATCTAGCATCTTAAACACTGATGATGGGTTTACTCCAGCTACACAAGCTAATGCTAACACTTGCTAATGTCCTCTTTTCTCAGGCCTGGTGTACTTCCTCCTTTCTAACAAAAGGCCGTTTAATCCTGTCAATGATTTGTGATACCCAGTTTGTTTTCTTTGTATCATCATTTTAAAATCAAGTGAAAATCTAAGACTTACAATAGTACACTTACATTGCTTTAGGTAGTTTGGTTAATCAGCCTTGGTTACTACCAAAGAGCTGCACATATGTAATCATGATGTCAGGACATCTCAAGGATTACACTATGAACCGGATGGACAAGTTGACTTGTGGAATTGATCACCTGCAAGTGGATATTACAGTAAACCTGGACTGCATGGATAATCGTTTGTGCTCTTCAGGACTATGACATCAGCCCCAGCCTGAAGACCAAGGGGGGAAATTTAGGTACCATGCCAATCCAGCAGATAGCAGCACCATCATCACCGCATTGAGCAAACTTGCATCAAATGGAAGAAAGAGGGTGTGCCTAAAAGCAGGTGGAATTCAGGTGTCTTAAATACCCTGATCAACAGACCTTTACTCTCTCCCTGGTTTTTCCTCCATCAAGGTTAGACCTAAAAGAGGGGCTTTGTCATCTCTCTCTCAGATACTTTCTTCACTCAGCACCATGTGGACAGTTAACAGCAAACAGCTGAGAATCATATTTCTCCATTTAATTGATCCAAGAGATGGTGGAATCTAGACTAACGTCTTGTTACCACCCCGTCTAGGCTATGGCACCGTACCAAGGAAAAAGAATGATAAACGGCTAAAGGAATGGAACATGCAACTGTTAAAGAGTAACAGAAAGAAACATAAGCACAAATGGTAGACTCTTTTTAGTGTATTGTTGTATAATACAGAAGTTACAAATAAACACACTGGTGCAATTTCTTCTGAAGTGACCCAGGCCAAAACAATAAATAAGACACACACCAGCGAAAGAAAATTGAGGTCCAAGCAGGGAAAAGAAGGTCATACACACAAATGATACAATTACAAACAAGCCAAAACCGACTGCTGAACTAGCTGCCACTGCCGCCACCCCCGCTGCCGCCAACTGCCTCACTGCCTCCAACAGCCTCACTGCCTCCCTCCTCTTCTGCCTTCGGGAGGGGCCTTTATATAGGAGTGGCCAGGAGTGGCCAGCAGGCAGGTAGACCTGGGGAGGAACAGAGCAGAGTCAAGTTCAGAAAAGGTGAGGAAACCTGGCACCGGATCTGGATTCTGAGATACACCTGAGATAGACACACGCTTACAGACAGAAATCTGATCAACATTACCACAGCAACAGGTTCACCAAATTTCTTCAAGCAAGCTTGCAAATGCGGTCAGTTCCCTCCTGTTAAACTGCGGATGGAACTCATATTCCCAGCATACCTTGACGACGTCACATTTTATCAACAAGAAACCAGGGGTGGAAATTCCCTCCTAATTGTAGACAAACTGAGTGAGGATGACCAACTGAGATAATCACCAAAAATCATCAACATGTGAGACTTTTACATCTGGGCATAGTTTATAGTCGGGCATATCTGGGCAAAAGTATATAGGTTACATTTAGCTGATGCTTTTATCCAAAGCAACTGAGTACAACTTGAGCAATTGAGGGCCTTGCTCCGATGCCCAACAGTGGACCTTGATCCAACAACCTTCTGATTATAACTCAAGTAACTCAAGTAACAGCTGCCACTGCTTGAATTAAACAGTAAAGTTTAATCAAGATCCTAGTACTTTCTTGAAAGTATTTGGGCTTGGTGTACATACCATTTTGTTTGGATAATCTTAAGTAATATTTGTACAGACTGGAAGTTCTTTTTCCTCTTTGCATACAATCTCTCTATGTCTTGCTTTTTACTAGCAAACATAGGTATCATCATGTCACTTCAATAGGCACAGACACATTGACCTTATTGTTCAGTTAGTAAACCTGCCATTACCCTTTGTTCTAACATCATGTGAGAACAAGCCAGCTGAGCTCATTAACATACAGTCACATTGCTGTTTAAATTCTGCACCATTTTATTGCTGGCACAATAGCATGTCCGCCTCCTTCTCGCTCTCGCGAGCGTGTACCGACCTGCATGAAAGCATTCGCTCTCCTCTCCTTTTACATACTCACACACATAAACACATGCTCGCTATATTTTAGCTTGTTTTTCTGTAAATATACAGATTGTTTATGCTATTGTTTGTGATTTAGAGTAGTTGCGTTAATAAATGTATCATTTATTCTCACCAAGTTGTCTGTCTTGATATCATTCAGATTGTGCTTGTTGCCAATATCCTCAAACAAATGACTGTAATTTAAATCTTTCAGGGATCAAATCATTAATGTTACTTTCTTTGTTAAAAATGAAAGATTGTGATTTCAATATTTGAGATGATTTAATGGGACTGATTAGTGTGTCAAACCACTACAGTGGGCCTGTCCCTCTTGCTGGGCGCCCAGCGCACTGTGACAGCATGACTTTAAACTTAGCAAACAGGAACTGTTTGGATTGCTTCAACCACAGTGGCAACAAGACTAAAGATATGTGAGGAGGCTTCTCAAATAAGCTTCTCACTTTATTCAACATGAATTGGCATTTCATTTTCGTTTTCATCATTTGATGTAAGTTATTTTCTATGCAATACTACAATATATACATTGTTAGTTTTTTTTTTTTTTTTCATATGTAGCATTTTTTAATTCCTTAGCAGAAACAAGAATTCTTGTGTTCCAGTAACAGTGGTGCTGGGTTGTATATGCAGGCACTGAGAAATGGAATTGGTCACAGAAGCAGTTAAGTCTTCAGAGTGGAGCATCTGTCAACATCTGAAATATAAACAACATAAGAAATACTGGTGCTGTGAGCGTGTAACAGCATTCAATTACTGCACGATTATGGCATATGCCAACAATACAAACAAGAAAGTGACAGTAACTGATAACCCAGCTCAGAGTCTCTTTACTGTCACTGTGAGGGATCTACAGGAGAGAAACACTGGAGCATATTGGTGTGCAGTGGAGATTTCAGGAATATTTCAACCAGATGTCAAAACACAGCTATATATCACTGTGAAATCAGGTATTACAAATTCTTTATGAATATTGAATATTCAGTTTAGTGACATTTCTCATATTGCATATATTTCATCCATACATATTCATACAAAAGTGCCTTTCTTTGTTTCCAGCTCCTGCTGTGTCTGTGACCAAGAGCAGAGTGAGTGGAGAGGAGGGGAGCAGCGTCAGTGTCCAGTGTCTCTACAGCGCTGCATATAAGAAAGAGGCGAAGAAGTGGTGCAGATCTATAGACTGGACCTGCTACACAGTGGGGAGGACCAACACATCCCAGAATTCAGCAGTGCAGATCAGTGATGATGGGAAAGGCACCTTCACGGTGTTGATGACTGGACTGAAGAAGACTGATGCTGGCTGGTACTGGTGCTCCACTGGAGGTCTAGAAGTTCCTGTTCACTTTGACGTCACTGATGCACTTGCAGGTATATTGTTTTGTATCTAATCAATTAAATGGTGTAAAAATTATTAATGTTGTTTAACCTTTAAAAGATGACAACAGTGATTAAAGAAAGAAAAAAAAACTATGCATAGGGTGCCTTATTAGATTTGGTTATGTCACGTTGCAGCCCCGCCCCTCCTCAAACGTCTTGGTGTGTACGTGTGTGTGTTCGTCCATGTCGCCGCGCCCTTTCGTGTCGTCCACCTGTTCTGTATTATGTGTAATCCTCGTGTGTGTGTATATATGTCTCTTGTGTTGTAGTACGTGTTGTTGGTGTTTGAACGGTGTTTAGTGAGGTGTGCGGTGTTAGATGTGTCGTCTGTGTTAAATAAAAATGTGTGTTTGAACGTGCCCCTACTCCACATACTGTTAGCCTCGAATCATCACAGAAACACCAACCAAAGAAGGATGCCTGGGAAGGGCAAGAAGAAGGGGAAGAAGGGGAAAAGACGCACTTCCCCAAATAGTGCCTGCAATCCCTCCGTGCTCTTGGGTACCCTCCTGACTCCTGCTGCAGAAGAGCGTGGTCTGGGGGCAGAGGTGGAGGAGTCACACGGGATTACGTCTGACCATAATGACTGGTATAACTATTTCCAGTCCTCGGAGTCGGACACCGCGGACTTTTCCTGTACCAGGGTGAGGCCATCACTCATCCTGTCTTCGCTCCATGGGATCACAACAGAGCAGGGACCTGCTGGGTACTACGGAGACCTACCTATTTATGAGGACAGGTACTTGGAGGTGGAATCCGCAGAGTCCTACATGGACCTTACAGAGGGATATGCGGAGTATGGCGAGCGAGGGGAGTGCCGTAACGTCACCCTAGAGTCAGACTTGGGGTCGGATCATGAGGAGGACCCGTCGATGGAGGTGGAGGAGGTACCTCAGGGGAATCTAGGCGCTCTGGAGTCAGCAAGCAGCCCTGGGTGACTGGTGGAGAGATGGCATCATCAACAGAGGAGGACATTCCTCCCCCTAGGGCGAGGACCTATGCCTAAGTCTCGGGGAGGTAAAAAGGCAGCGGCACCGAGGTCTGCTCTGCCGGGGTCTGGCAGGGTCACCAGGGTCTGCTCCAACACCTGATGGTGAATGACATCTCAAAACTATTCTTGAACGTACTTTTTCAGATTTGAATTCCTTACTGAGAAGTTTGAAAGAACTTAGGAGTCGTTGTTGAGTTACGAAAAAATGTGTCTGGAGTGTGAATGGCCATCATAACTTGCGTTTTTCATCGGAGCCTTGCTCACTAAAGCTGTTATTTTAACTAAGCCTACTCGCTGGTTGAGTTAGCTAGACAGGCAAGCTTGTTAAGGTTTAATTCCCGAAGTTTGGGCCCTGCTGTCGGCTTGTATGTCGACACGTAGCCCCCAGGAGAGAGAGTTTCGCCTGGTTTGGGCTCCTACGCGACAGCAAGGATTGTATTTTGCACTGGAAAACTTAAATCAGATTGTGAGCTAAGAAAAGGGGGAGAGAGACAAGTACTCATGCATGTGAGCACACAGCTTGACAACATGGAAAAAAGACACCCAACATGCAGCAGGAGTGGCTAAAGCCATACAGAAAACAACGCATCTGGTAATGGGACATCCAATCACGGTACTAACCACACACAGTGTAATAGCATACGTGAACTCACAAGCCTTCACCTTGACAGCACTAAGGCAACAGAGGATCAGCAAAATTTTGGAAGCACCACACATCACATACACACATGAAGGAATCAACATGGCAGACATGATGGGAGGAGGAGAGCCTCATCAGTGCGAACAGGAAGTCAAAAAGCAGGAGAAGGTGAGACCAGACCTAGAAGGAGAACCAATTCCAGGAGCAGGGAACATGTTCACTGATGGGTGTGGATTTAGAGGACCAGATGGGGATATAAAAGCAGGGTATGCAGTGGTGGCAGAAACACAGGGAGAAGTAGATGAATTTTGGACGGTGAAAGCAGAAAGGCTGAAAGGTTAGCAATCAGCACAGCGAGCTGAGGTAATGGCAGTAGTGGAGGCCTTGAAGTTAGCAAAGGGTAAGGAAGTGAATATTTATACTGACTCTGCTTACACGGTAGGGGCAGCACATGTGGAGCTAAGACAATGGATGAGAGCAGGGTTTAGGACAGCGGGAAACAAACCAATTAAACATGAGGCAGAAATGAGGGAGCTGGCAAAGGCCTTGCAGGGACCAGAAAGAGTAGCTATCATAAAGTGCAGGGGACATGTAGAGTATGTCAACAGTACAATCCCAAACCTACAATTAAGGTGGCACCCGGTAAGTATCCGTTGTCATTAACACCAGGGGAAGAGATAGTAATTGACTACACAGACATGGTGGACTCAGCACAGGGGTACACGTACGAATTGATGTGCGTAGACAACTACACAGGGTGGTCGGAAGCGTGGCCAACAAAACGGGAAGACAGTGCTTCAGTGGTAAAGTTCCTGGTGAACCAGTACATTCCTCACCATGGGTTTCAGAGAAAGGTGAGATCAGATAATGGCACTCATTTTACAGCGCGCAATTTGCAGGAGTTAGAGAAAATGCTGGGTCTGAAACATTCATTTGGGGCAGTGTATCATCCTCAGTCTCAAGGTAAGGTGGAAAGGATGAATCTAAATGCGAAAAACAAAGTGGCCAAAATCTGTGCACAGACAAAATTAAATTGGGTTGATGCCTTACCTTTGGCAATAAATGAGAAAAGAAAAACATCTCACACACACATCATACTTTAATGAATTGCAAAGTATCGTTTCAGCTTTCTCCACGCAGGAGGGGGACCGGACGGGGAGCAGACAAACCCAGACGATACCCGTTACGGACTGGGGGCTGCTGAGAGTCATCAAGAGAAAATGGAGTGAGCCGAGGTGGACAGGTCCATTCCAGGTGACAGAAAGAACCAGCCACGCCGTACGCCAGAACGGTACAGGGGAAACGTGGTTTCATCTGAGCCAGTGCGCCGCCGCAGAGTCACCGCAGAGGAGTCTGCAAGAGACAGCGAGGGACCTTGCTGAAACATCACCTAACTCACCTGACCCGGAAGGGGCAGAATAATCCCCGGGAGCAAAAGGGTCAAGGTAGTCCACCCTTAGACCCCGAAGTAAGAAGAACAGAACACCAGTGATGACTTCTGGACAATTGTGTTGTTTGATTATTTGTTGGTGTATTGTGTTGTGTGTTTCCATTTACAGTTTGGTCACGCTTGGGTTAAATAATAGCATGGCAGTAGGAAAGGATTAAAACATTAACAACAAGACGGTGAAGAAGAATGGGGGTAGAGATTGGTGGATGTGTAGCATGTGCAGCCGCAAGACCCAGACTTATAACCACCCCGGCACCCCTATTCCCACAAAAAGACCCCAAGGGTTATGCGTGCATGATTGGCCTGACTAAGGAAAGAAACCCTAAGAATTGTGACACTTTGAGCGTTATTTTCCCCCCCATCAGTAACAGAACCAGGATAGGACTATTTTCACCCGAAAAGGGGGAGGGGAACTACACGTGCTTCGTTAGAAGTTCAAGCACACCTCAAGTACGCTTGGGGCACATCCCGGCGGAATGGTGTAACCGCACGGTCACTGGGAACGAGTCTGTGGGTTCATGGGCACGAGCAGGATTGTATGATTATTGTGGAAGGATGACTTTGGTTGTTAACATGCCAGAGAACTCGGAGGGGACATGCGCCATGGTCAGGTTAGCAGCTCCTTTATTACTGATAGGCAAAAAACTACACAGGGACCCGGTAACTGATGCAGCAAGACAGTAGCGAGAGGCATACCATTTTGATTTAACAAGGAATACCCCCACATACATAGATGCAATAGGAATACCTCGCGGAGTTCCGGACAGATATAAGTTAGCAGACCAGATAGCAGGGGGATTTGAGAATATTCCGATACTTTCTGCATTATTCCCCATTACTCCAAATAAAAATGTGGATCGGATTAACTATGTACATTATAATGTCCTCAGGCTAGCCAACCTGACTAGGGATGCAGTGGAAGGACTTAGAGATCAGCTGGGACCAACCTCACTGATGGCGGTGCAAAATCGTATGGCATTAGACATGTTGTTGGCGGAAAAGGGGGGTGTCTGCACTATGCTTGAGGATATGTGTTGTACATTCATTCCTAATAATACCGCTCCGGATGGGTCGGTTAGTAGAGCATTGGATGGTTTGAAGACCCTATCAGAGGAAATGCATGAGAATTCAGGCATAAACAACCAGTTGGAATCCTGGATGGTGAGCCGGTTCGGTCAGTGGAAAGACTTAATTGTGTCATTGATGGTTTCATTAGCCACATTCACGGGAATTGCTGTGACATGCGGGTGCTGCTGTATTCCATGTATTAGGGCGTTAATGGTTAGACTAATCTCAGCTATGATAGAAAGGAAAGATGTGCATGAGGGTACCACGATGATGCCACTGATACAGGGGGAAAGGGACGTAGAGACAGGAGATGCCAGAATAAAGGAGTGTGATTGGTGATCTCTTTGTAGAGATCAAAAGGGGGAATTGTGGAGTTTCAGAAATTAAATGAATGCTAAGCTTACACTAGTAGAGAATAATGTGCAGAATGGAATAGGACTAATGCTTGAATAAATAAAATAATTACTGTATGTCCAGACATAACAGGAAATGCCCTAGACGTGCATATGTGTGATTATGCAAGAAGACATGTGTACGAGACGGTCAAACAGAGGTGACGGCTGAGATGGAAAAACACAAAAGCAGAAGTGGCACAAGGCGAGAGAAATATAAGTCTGTCTGTTGCAAAGTTATGCTTTAGATCTCACTCGCACTGTGTTGTGAAGTGACATCTCCAGAGCTCTGCATTAATAAAAGGCCACAGGGTAACGCACTGTTTCCTGTCTCTTCTTTCCTGCATCAACGGACACGACACTAACTAATGATATAACAGAATCTGGCCCTTAGCTATTTTATTAGCTTTTTATCAGGGCACGCTTAGTAAAACGTCACATCTCTACATCAACTTTTTAGAAAAATTAACAGGCAATCAAATTATTTTGGCTATACTAAAACCTGTCCTGGAGCAATGCCTAGCTAGCTGGATAGCTAACACTAACATGCAAGACTGGGTTTGTTTTGCAGAAGTAGCAGATGCTAAATAGCTGCCTTGTAAAAGAGGTTTGCATTGGGGACTGTTTGTATTTGATGCATGCACTTTAGGTATTATTGCATAACGCTATTTGTGATGTATTTTTGTTTTTCAATCAGTCACATTCCGAGCCAAACTTCTCTTAGGTATCTTGTATCAGTGGAGAACTACTTTTGAAGGCATTGTTACTAGCTAACTGTTAGCTAGCAAGGTAACAAGGTAACTCTTTTTAAACAACAAAAAGAAAAAACACTTTACTGTGATTAACAACTATGAATTTACTAAGTTGTGATTGTTTCATAGAAGGTCTGATTAGCTAGCCTAGCTAAAGCTATGTTTGATACGTTTTGATACGTCTAACGACACTGGCATTTTTGGACAAGAGTAGCTTTATAGTTGCTTAGCTAATGTCACAGAATTAAAAGTAGAATCAGAAGGAAATGTTGAATATTGTGTCATTGCACCAGCCATGAGGCATTAAAGTGTCTGGACAAGAACATAGCTAGCTAGCTAACTGGCTTAGATCACTACTGCAGCTCTCACACCTCGGTTTATTACATCATAATAGGTAATGTGGAATTTTTAAGGACCATTGTTGCGTCTGATAACCCGTTCAGAAAAGGTGTTCTTCAGCTGACTGAACAGATACTGAAACGAACACTAAAGAGATCATCCAACATTAAAGATATTTCAGTAGACACACTAGTGGAAGAGCTGCTGAGGTTCCTGAGCCATGAATGTCCGGCCTCCAGCATCTACTCTGGACAGGTATGTCACCGCCTTGCACCAGGACGCAGAGATCCATGAGCATGACTGAGATGTAATTATAACTATATACACCTCATTAGTCTGATGCTAATGAGCACACATGCACACCTGCCGTCCAGTTCTTTAACATCCATATCCGTCACCTTGATTTATCTTAGTAAGTTGCTGCTGAAGCTCTGTCTCTCTTTCTCTCTTTCCCCATGCCTCCTTCCCTTCCTGTAGGAGTGTGGATACACCAATGGCGTTGTTGCCTGATGCACCTCCTTTGGAAGAGGACACGGTCCACTGTCAGAACTGGCAGGAGACAGTGGAGCCGCACACACTCGCCTCTCTCGGCTCCCGGGAGATCGAACGGCAGGCTGTCATATATGGTAAAACAGCAAATGTGGTGCACAGCAACTGACTATAAAAGACAACTCCCAGTACACAGTTAACATGTAAAATGAAAACAATTATTTACTGATCTAACTTAAACTAAATAGCTACTAAATCTTTTGAACATACAGTATTCTATTTATTATGCACATATGATAATTCTATCCTGACTCATGAAAATGTGGAATTCTGAATTGTGTAACGTTTGTAAGAAATTGTAGTGACTTTGCTATATCCTCTTCCTCAGAGCTGTTCACAACGGAAGCATCTCACTTGCGGACTCTCAGGGTTCTCGATCAGGTGTTCTTCCAGAAGATGAGGAACCTTTTGACCGTCGAAGAACTTTCCTGTATCTTCCCCAACCTGCCCCAGGTCTACAGTCTTCATGGTCAGTCTCTCTGTGTGCGAGCGTGTGTGTGTGCGTGCAAATCCGCTCCATTTGTCTTAATGTGTTTTCAAACCTAAATTTCTGAAGCCTACTTGGTGTCTAAATCATAATCAAGATTAAAGAAGTGTAAAACCCACCCAAACTGAGAATTTAATGACAGAACAATATCAGCTATCGGCACCATGCCATTACTGTGAGCAGGTATGGACTGGAGGCTGTACATGTTGTTTCTGCGGTGGCCTTCATGACACAAGTAGAGTTCTGTTGCCCACTGACACAACTTTCTAACAAACCACATATACACTGGCTCGCTTAAACAGATTCTGTTTTGTGGTGTTGCATTTGTGTTTCAGCGAATCTGTGTGAGTCCATGAAGAGGCTGAGGGACTCTTCTATAGTTCAAGGCATCGGAGACATCATGGTGTCTAGAGTGAGAGCTGGCTAGTGTTACTCCCTTTCTAGTTCACATCATCTTTTGGTGCTGTCTAAAATGAAGGGGTTGTTCTGTGTAGTGTGGGATATACTTGTTGCTTTACTTGATATGTCAGTAGCTCATGTGTTTGTGTGTGTGCGTGATAGTTTGAAGACGCTGCAGGAGAGGAGTTCCAGGAGCAGGTGTCTCACCTGTGCAGTCAGCAGAGTCAGGCACTGGAGCTCATTAAAAATAAATGCAAAGACCCGCGTTTCGCGCACCTTATACAGGTAACACTTTTTAGAGGTATAAAGCCTTTGGACAAACCTACAAACACTAGAGCTTCTGCCATATTTGTTAGTGGGCTGGGTTGTGAATTGGTTGACCCATACTTTGAATTGGAGACTATCCAGTCTTTTATATTTGACTTTTATTGCAGCACATAACTTCTAGTGATGCTGTTTTAGGTATAAATTGGTGTTGCAGTCAACAGAATCCACATTTGGACTTAGATGTCCTTGGCTCATTCGTGTGTGTGTGTGTGTGTTAGGAATGTGAAGCCAGCCCTCACTGCCGCCGACTACAATTAAAGGACCTTCTAGTGTCTGAGATGCAGAGACTCACCAAATACCCCTTGCTGCTGGATAACATCATCAGACACACAGAAGGCATGTATAGAAACACTCACACACAATGTATTGAACCATGAAAACACTTCAGTATACACACACATACCAGTTTACCAAGGAGGCAAGCACACACACCCTTTCTCCTGGATTAACACTAGTATGTGCCCCCACAACAGCTGGTTCTCCAGACCTGCAGACATTGGTGAGGGCACAGGCGTGCTGCCGTGGGATACTACGAGCTGTCAATGAGGTCGTCAGGGAGACGGAGAACCGGCGACTGCTCAGCCGTTATCAGCGCAGGCTAGACTTGTCCCCTCTGGAGAGGCAGGCCAGTCCTGTCGCTGCTCAGTTCAAGGTACGGCCTTACTATGTATCCACCATCTGCCTTCCAAACAGCTTCTCTGGTCTTGGAGCACCTGATCCAGAGTATGAATTATTAACTATATTCTTTTTCTATGTAGAATCTGGACCTGACCACTAAGAAAATGATCCACGAAGGACCGTTGACTTGGAAAGTTAGTAAAGATAAAGCTATAGGTAAGAGATCATCACAGCTGAACAAATCACATTTTTGTTTTTCCTCTTGCAAATGATTACTTGACAGGTCCATTCTCACTCTGTGTGTGTGTGTGTGTGTGTGTGTGTGTGTTTCAGACATTCATGCTCTGCTTCTCTCAGACCTGTTGGTGCTACTCCAAAGGGGTTCAGGTGACCGTTTGATCTTGCGATGTCCTGCGCGCTCACTGGGTGGGGTTTGGGGTAGGAACACGGACCTCAAAACCCCCTTTTGCCCCGTTGTTCGCTTGGATTCATCTCTTGTCAGATCTGTGGCTACAGGTATATTTGTAGTTATTCTTACAGCTATGAATAGCCAGAATAGATGAATGGGTCTGGAATAACTAAGTCTTTATTTTATTTTTAAAAAATTAAGAAGCCAGTTACAAATTGCATTTGGGTTAGTTTGAATACATTGTTTGACAGCCTGCTCTTCTCTATCAGATAACAAGGCCTTGTATGTGATCAGTACATCAGAGAGACAGATATACGAGCTGGTGGCTGGGACTTCCTCTGAGAAAAACACGTGAGTTTGTTTTTTTGTCTCTCTCTGACCCACCATCTTCTCATCAAGGTCAACCAGTCAGCACTGCTGTGTCTGTTTTGTGATAACATTTATGGTGTCAGGCCATTTATGTTCAGATGATTTTAACAACATTGTGCTGTTGTAGAAATTGGGACCTGATGGCTTTAGCGATGTTTCCACAGATGGAAGAACCTGTTAGAAAAGACCATCTCCTCGGCCTCTGGAGGCATTGAAGCCACCGAGCAAGGATCAACAGCTCCGTAAGTACTCAGGATTTTTAAAGTTTTCTAATGCTGCTGTAATGCTGTTAAGAGAAGGCAGAATTTCAAAGATGCACTTACAATGATTGGACTCCTGACATCTCCTCTAGGTCTGCGGTTCTACGGTTGCATGGTAATCATGTCGGTCGTCTAGGTAAGCCCATGTTTGTTTTTGTTTGTATACAATGTCATAGGATTTGCTCTCTTTGGTACTTATGGCTGATGCCTTTGGTCCCTAGATGGCTCCCTAACAGAAGAGTCTGGTTCTATAGAGAGAGATTCACAGAGTGAAGATGAAAATGTACTCACACCTACTATCCCAACTGACCAATCAGAAGCCTACATGCATACTGGTGGGCAGGGTTATGTGGGAGGACAAGCTAAAGTGGCTGATGCTGCTTTTCAAGATGGTAAGAATTTGTTACACTCCATTACACAGTCATTGTTGCACTATGATAGTTAAACAGTATATTTCTGGTGGTGGTGGTGTTTTTGTAAATAGAATTTTAGCAGGCTCAGATATTTACCAACTTTTTTGCACCCTTTGTGTTCTGCCAGTCAGGACACTAAGACTGTTGATCCTTGGATCCTTGGATCCTTTAGAGGCTGCCAGTCAGAAGCAGAAAGTGACATCATTGTCCTCACAGCAAGAAGGGCAGGAGATGCCTTGCCAGTCACCAAAAGGCCGTTCACACCTGGAGATGCTGAGGCATGAAACGAGGCCCTGCCAATCACGAGCAATCATACGGCAGCGCATGATAAAAAATGTGGATGGAATCTTTCAAAGAATGGAGGGACTGATGAAAAACCTGCATCAGCTTAGGGTAAAGTGGATATATTACTCACTCTCTCTCAAACACACACACACACACACACACACACACACACACACACACACACACACACACACACACTATCATTGCAGCTAGCTAGCACTTTCATGTTATGTTTTAAAAGAATGGCTTTGTGCACTTGTGAGATCCTGGTTAACTCCTTGTTTTCATTTTCATAGGAGATTGAAGCACTGTAGACTGCTTACAATGGTGAGAAAAAAGTTACCTGTCAGTCAGTTCAGATGACACCATCCATGGGTCTTCCTCCATTATCAGGACACCATCTATTTATCTTGGGTCGAGCGATGGTAAGTGTGTCAAAGAAGCAATTTATAAATACTGGGGCTAAATCTGTTTAATGCTGTACCACAATTCTTTTTGATTGTACCAAAAAAAAAGATCTAGTCTGGAATCACTGGGATAATTTGGGTTGAGTTTAAATGGAGCCCACTGTTATCACTCATAATCCGGTTTCAGTTGTGAACTGTCTTTTGTGATGTTTCTTTAACCCAGTCCCCCACTGCGAGTAAGCCTGAAAGGCTGGGCCAGGCCAGCACTGAAAGCATGCCTAGACTGCTCATGCTGTCCTCCACCAACGAGCTGCTCACATGCCTGGGTGTGTTCTTGTGCCGGCGTTGCTGCCTGCTGAAGGACCTGACTGCTGACGAGCCTGTGCAGTGGCTGCGCATTGTGGACCGCTACGTGACACTGACAGAATGGCAGGAGCAAAGCTTCCTCATTCCAAGCACCGTGGTCTTTCTCTACATGCTGTGCCGTGACATCATTTCAGCTGAGGTGGCCACCAAGGAGGAGTTGCAGGCCGTGCTGCTCACATGCTTGTATGTGTCTTGCTCCTACATGTGTGAGGAGATCAGCTACCCAGCCAAAGCTTTCCTGGTGGAGGAAAACAAAGGGGCCTTCTGGGCCCGATCCCTGGACATTGCTAACCGCATGAGTGGCAAGATGCTGCAGATTAACAATGACCCGCAGTATTTTTGGCAGGTCTTCACTGACCTGAAGAACAAGATGGTTCATTAAAGGATTAAACAATAAAATATTTTATTAATTAAACATTTTGTTAAAAAGTTCAAGTTCAAGAGGTTTTATTGTCATTTCAGCTATATACAAGTACACAAAAAAAACAAGACAATGTTCCTCCAGGACCATGGTGCAACATAAAAACAACAGTGCAACAGACAACATGCTACACAAGTGCAAACAGTCCAATATACTGCAAAATGTCATTAAATAAACATTAAATAAACAATAATAAATACAGGACAGGACAAATACAAAATACAAAATGAGTAGACAGTGCAATTTAGTACAGTACACAGTACTGGGCATATGTTAAGTGAGTTGTGCATAGCAATCAGTGATATGCTACCCTGAACATAGCAGTCACCGGTAGCAGCCAGAACAGTTCAGAGTACAGTGCTGGTTTAGTACAGTACTCTAGCAGCAAGTAGGATAATGTGCAAGACTGCAACAGGAGTGCATAGTTTATTTGTGTGATGTTTGACTTCAGCACTAGTCCGATGCAAAACAATGTGTGAGTGTGTGTATAGATATGTATGTATGTACGTATGTATGTGTGTGTGTGTGTGTGTGTGTGTGTGTGTGTGTGTGTGTGTGTGTGTGTGTGTGTGTGACTGTCTATATGCATGTATAAAAGTGCCCATTTTGGAATCTGAATTGGAATTGGAGTTAGCCAGAGTTCAGGAGTCTAATGGCTTTAGGAAGGACACTAGCGTTGATTTTGATTCTAGCCACAGTTCTAGTAATAAGCAGAGTTACAACTCTGCATGCAAAGTCACTGAACGTTTGACTGTTAATTCTGTAGCAAGCATAATTGAAAAAATTACATGTCCTAAATGCATGTGTGGTAAATACATTGACATTAGTATTTTTAATTAATTTCTAACATTCGGAGACATTCAGAGGTGTTTCTATTAGGCCCAGAGTTAGCTAGGTCCCCACTGTCTAATTACTCAATGAACCTCAATGGTTTCCCAATCACATCTTCTCTAACAGTTAAAGCTCTTGGAGTTATGGATCCCACTCTCTCGTTCAAAGCTCATGTAAATAAATAATGTTTCTAGGACCGCCTTTCTCCATTTTTAAATTGACTTTATTAAGAAAATTCAATTCAATTCAATACAAACACTCCATCACAAAAACCTCACAAACAATATCTACCAGAGGACACAGACTACCTTCACTCTATACATTAATAATTAACAATACAATTTACATCTGTAAATTAGGTATACATCCATTTATATGTCCAAAAGAGTCCAGGGAATTTTTCCTCTCATATCAAACGTCTTCAACCTTTTTAACTCACACACAATCTGTTTAAAAACTATTTCTGCAGGTATTATACATTGCTCAATAATCATCTTACATCGTGTTTTCCAAATCTTCGAATTTGGCACACAAACAATCATCCAACAAAGGTCCTTCACATTCTCAGTCAAATTCTCATTAAACACTCCATACATAATACTTTTCCTGTTACGATCCCATTTAAACCCAATACCTTTCATTTTCTCCCAAATTTCAATAGTCCTTGTGCACTGCAGTAATATATGTTCTATCATTTCATCGGCTATGCAATTTTACATCGTACAGGCAATCTTCCAACAGATATAAGCCATGCAGTATCTCGAACATTTTCCGAGATACTTTTAGACTGCACATCTTTAACACAGGTTTCACATTCTGTCACTGTCAGACCCTTATAATTGACATTCCCCCAAAATCACAGTCTTGTATTGTTTTATCTATCATTTTATTTGGGGACTTATTCCAATCAATATTAAGCTGCCTATATTTAAACAAAAAATCTCCATATAGTAATTTAAAATAAGGAGCATGTTTCCTTGACTTGCCTCTTTTCTTTCCACTGATTTACATCTCCTACCCAAATTGCTTTCCGAAATATAGCTTTCGTTACATTTTTGCAAAAGGCATTTTCTAATTTCTGAGCTAACTCAACTCCCCCTAATCCGCCTTTATTTTTTGACTTGTACATAATTTCCCTTTTTGTCACTTCTGTTATTTCCCCAAATAAAACGAACACACATTTTATTCAGCCTCTTAATACATTTCTCATCCGGAGGGAAAACCATAGCCAAAAACAACAATTTCGAAAAAATAAAGGTCTTAACCTCCTGTATTCTAGTCTTATAGTTTGACACCCTCCATTTTCCCAATTCTAGTTTAATTTCACACTCCTTTTTCTCCCAATTCCGTTCGCTACATCTACCATTTACTACCATCAAACCTAATATTTTTATTTCAGTTTTTATTTCTACATCTATTGGTACAGGTTGCCCATCTCCTATCCATACCCCTTCACTTTTACTTTCATTTAATTTTGCTCCAGCCACAACTTCATACATTTCAAAGTGCCTCTTAACTATATGAAACTCATTTTGATTCTTGACATAAGCCGTCACATCATCTGCGTACGCAGATATTTTCCATCTTTCCATACCTAACATGTGAACACCTTGTAATTGCTGATCATTATTAATTTTATATAATAGTGGGCTAATAGCGATGACATATAATGCAGCACTCAATGGGCATCCTTGTTTAACCCCTCTATGTATTTCAAAATCTTCAGTTAACACACCATTAACATTAATTTGGACTTTTGATTTACTATACAATAATTTAATCATATTTACAAACCTCTCTGGAAATCCATAATGTTCCAATGTACACCATAAGTAGTCTCTAGAAATATAATCAAAGGCCTTTTTCTGATCCAGTCCAATTATATAAAAATCCCTCTCAGACCCTTCAATAACCAAACTCCTTATTACCCCTAAACTATCCCACATGTATCTTACTCTTATCACACATATCTGTTCCAACTCTATGATATCATTCAATATTTCTGACATCCTATTAACAATTATTTTTGCACAATTTTTGTACTCCAAGTTTAATAGGCTGACCTGTCTCCAATTATCCAACTTACAAGGATCTCCTTTTTTTATATATTAATGATATCACACTATGATAAAATGAATCATGCAATTGCCCCCCATCTAATGCTTCATTAAAAACATCAGCTAGAAGATCAGCAATTTCACTAACGCACACCTTATGAAATTCAGCAGGTAAACCATCGGCTCTAGGATTCTTGCGTGGGTTTCATTCCTCTATTGCTCTGATAACTTATTTTTTCCTAATTCATTCTTCCAACTCCTGCAGCTCCTCCCCTTGAATTCTAAAATAATCACCTGGAATGTAAACCTAGCCTAGAGGACCTTTAGAGCTTTATTATTAAAAAAAGACAGACAGATGAACAGAAAAATGCAAAATGTTTATAGAATATTTTTAAGTATTCGCCATCTCCACCATTATAGGAATGATATGTGTGTGTGTGTGTGTGTGTGTGTGTGTTTATGTATGTATGTATGTATGTATGTATATATATATATATATATATATATATATATATATATATATATATATATATATATATATATATATATATATATATATATATATATATATGGTTACGTGCGAGTACATGTATGTTGGATTGTATATGTACACGTATTAGAGTGTGATATTTATCGTTTATGGATTGGCTCTGTATGGATTTTATCAATGGTCTCCAGTCTAGATGATTGGTTCTGTTATTGATTAATAATTAATAGAATTATTCTATTGATATATAGTCTATCAATAGATTTTTCTATTGGGTGACACTAATATTATTTTTTGTTTTCCAGTTCATGAGTATGTTTTTTTTGTTTGTTGTTTTTTTGCAATAATATTTTTATTATATCAATATAATAATGTTATACATAGTATCCTGTCATATTGGTTGATGATATGTCTCCTAGGAGAAATAAAGATGGTGTTGGATGGCTATGGTTATTTAAAGCATGGGATATGTTGGTGATGATGACTTGCCAAAATTGCTTGATAGGTGTGCTCTGCCACGTGGCGTGAATGTAATCGTCAGCTGTGTTTTGAGTAAAATATGTACAGATTGCTGAGCTTGTGAAACCAATTTTAAACATCCAATGTGTAGTATAATGTACTCTGTATTATTTTGTACTGAATGCATTGTAGGTTAGTGTTGCTGTCATGTGGTAATTATTATTACACATTTTAATCCAAACTGTGGTATCGGGGGCTAGTAATAAATCTTCCTCCCATTGTCTCGATGGGAGAGTAACTGTGAGATTTGATTTCACTATTGTTTTGTATATCTTAGATAATAGGTTTTTTGTATTAAGAATGTTTGTTTATAAAATCTGATATGGATGTAGGTATCGGAATTGATTTTTGAACACATAGGTGATCTTAGCTGATGGTATTGTAGGAACTAGGGGCTTTCTATACCATATTTTGGGGCTAGTTGTGGGCGTGACATGAAAGAAGTCTTATGATAAATATGTTTAAGGTGTGTAATGCCTTTTTCCATCCAAGAGGTAAAGTTTAATATTTTTGTTCATGGTAAAGTCTGGATTGTTCCAAATGGGAGAATGACTAGTTTGTGTGAGTGTGGAGTTTGATATCTTGTGGAATTTCCACCAGACTGTTAGCATCATGGCCACCTTCAAACTGTTGAAACATGGATATTTTTGAATATGAGTCTGGGCACATTTGAAACACCTGCTGCAAACATTACTGACATTATTTCATGTTTATGTGATTGGCTGTGTTTCTCTAGTCACAAGTACTTCTGAATGCTCCTCCAGAGCACCCAGAAACCCTCATAGTGGGTTTCTCAACTTGCTCAGACTCAAATCTGAATATCGGCATCTGAAACATCTTGGAGAGGAACAAAAAACACAACACATTTGATTAAATTGTTCTGGTCACCAGGACCGGAGCTCAACCCAGCTCTGGTAAAGGCTACCAGTGCACTGAAGGGGTCCATGCTCTAAACTCTGGAATCCCGCCGGACTGAGGCGTTGGGAAAGCGGTTTCTCTGTATGCCCAGTCATGATGAAAAGATTGTGAATCTTTTATGTGAATGTTTACGTAAATATGAGATTTTACACTCAGAATGTAAATAAAGGTAAGTAAATAAACACATTGTAGTTGATAGTTTTAACAATACCCAGCGTTAGCCTACTTGATCGAATAAACTAATATTATTAACCTATTAATAATACAAAAAAAAAATCTGTATTAACAATTTACTATTTGCCATTACAACTCTGCCTTGAGATCTGAAGTAAATGACTTTATGTAATATAGAATGTAATGTGAAAAATAAATTCGGTAAATTCTGGCTTTAAAAAAGTTCTTTCAGTGTTACTACCACCTGTTGTAGATCGACAGTCACACACCCCCTCTGACAGCCGTGCTGGGCGGTTGAATGGGGTTTGTGTGTATAGGATATACTAATACTGGACGCTGCAAGCAAACGCGCGGCCACATGCTCTACGTCGGCCCTGCAACGAGTTGGGGAGTATACGGCAGGAGGAGAGAGAAAGCTTTGACTAAGTGCATCCTCACCTGGGCACACTCCGCATCATTTCCCCTTATGGAACATCCATACCTCCAGGGCGCTACACTCCATCACTCATACCCAGCACAGCACATACTCACCTGGACACACTCCTCACCATATCCCACTCTACATTCCGGAGCTCCAGACCTCCAGGATTGCAGCGCACCAGCCGACCCTTTAGGGACCACACTTAAGCCCCCCTCCTTGGGCTAAACCTCTTAGATTGGATCAAGGGCTAATTTTCAATGGATCGCAGCAACGTAGCTGCTCTGCCACTCACAAGAACCTGGCCCAGAATCAGGTCATTTAAGGTCAATTAGCACCAGGTTCTCCACAAACATGCTTTGCAGCTGAATCCCTGGTCCGTTCACACGTGTCTTTGCTCACTGGGGTCCGGGAGGATTCTGATTTGGAAGCGTTCAGTCATAATCCCACAGGCACCAAATGTCTGAACCTGCGGTTCCTCTCATACTGAGCAGGATTACTGTTGCAACACCACATCATCAGTAGGGTAAAACTAACCTGTCTCATGACGGTCTAAACCCACCTCACGTTCCCTGTTAGTGAGTGAACAATCCAACGCTTGGTGAATTCTGCTTCACAATGATGGGAAGAGCCGACATCGAAGGATCAAAAAGCGACGTCGCTATGAACGCTTGGCCGCCACAAGTCAGTTATCCCTGTGGTAACTTTTCTGACACTTCCTGCTTAAAACCCAAAAAGCCAGAAGCCTCACTTTCACGGTCTGTATACCTACTGAAAATGAAAATTAAACGAGTTTTTGCTGTTCTGCTCCATGGGAGGTTTCTGTCCTGCCCGAGCTCACATTAGGACACCTGTATTACGCTTTAACAGGTGTAACCCCCCCCAGTCAATGAGAACATTTTTAATATCTGTGGGAAAAGAGGGAGAAATGTATCCAACAACTTTCTTTTTTAATGTGCAACACAGTCAAAATTGTGAACTCATCTACATGCAAAAACCACAAAAAGCATTTACAAACTGGAAACTCTTACTGCATAATTAAAACATTATACAACTTAAGAAAAAACATAACATAAAACATAAAACATCGGTAAATATGAGAATTCAAACAACAAAATGAACCAAGCTTATTCAAATTGAAAAGTAACAGCAGTAACTCTAGGCATGACCCACGGCCTTGAGGACCTGTTCGGCAGCGGTGTGGTGGGCCTCCTCCTCCATGTTGTTGTTGTTGGGGCAGGGGAGAACTTCGGCAGCACCGCAGAACGATTCGGATAACCCTGGTACCAGCACGCTGTAGTTGACACAGAGTAAGCCATTGGTGTTGGTATGATAGCGCACGTTGTAGAGTGGCACGCCGAACCCATACATTTGACACAGGAAGTGCACAGCATTGCACGTCCGCGAGAAGTGCTGTGGGCGGGGGTCGTGGGAGGCCGCCCCCACTGACTGGAAGCGCGTGGGTGTGAGAAGAGCCTGGCGGACAGGTGTAGGACCCAGAGAGGCGAAGGCGCCCACTTCTTCACGCTCGTCATGTCTGCGCTTGGAGCTGCCAGAGAACCAGTGGGCAGTGACGAAGATTACTCATATAAACCTTACTCATATAAACACCACCTGGATTGGCTTTGACATATTCAGGTGGATTTGGGCATGTCATCCAAAGCACACAGAAGCAATAATCTGTTAATACACCATAATTCTATAATCCCAACCCATCAATAAGAACCCTTAACGGCAATTGAATAGAGAAGGCAGCATACCGTACTGAGTCTGCATTGTCTAGGGTGTTGGAAATTCAGGTTACTGGCCATCATAAATATATTCCAGGTTTACAGTCAATGAGAGGGAGATGGTACTCTCTCTCCATCCATCACTACACCTACGAGACAGTCTGTAAGGAGGCCACACTCTAAGTGATGTGAAGGCGTTTACTCCAGACCTTTTTGTGTATTAAATGGGTTTGTTCTAGACCTTTGCTAGCTCTCTAGTGCAGGATCTAATAACGTAATGACAAACAGCTGGCTGAGAAACAAGCAGCCATGGGGCCAGTTACTCATGGTCCCGTTAAATAAGAGGATTCAGAACAAACTGAGCAGTTATTACTGTATAGTTCATCCATTATTGATGTTAATTTCTCAAATTAAAGATGTGGTTTTGCAGCTTAATCTCAATGGAATTTTTTAAATTTAAAATGCTCTGAGTTAGACTACAGAGTCAGTACAGCATATGTGTGTGTGTGTGTACACATGTGCATGTGTGTGTGTGCGCGCGAGTGTGTGCGTGTGAGCACGAGTGTGTGTGCGTGAGTGTTTGTGCGTGCGTGCGTGTCTAATTGCGCACAAACGTTTCTTGTGCAATGTGAAAAAACAAAGAGCTAGACAGAAAAAGAGAGGGAGATTGATCAAACAAGGAGGGAGGACCTAGCTAAGCTAGGACTGAGGGGAATGACTTCAGGGCAGAGGTGGGGAGATGAATGGCTAAGATGATGGACTGTTGGATGGACTGATGGTGTTCAGTGTAGACCCAAAACAGGGCCTTCAAATCCAGCCTTAGGGGAAACCCACTTAAAGACAGACAAGTGAAGGTTGTAGGTCACATACCTACAATGTGCTTCCCTCACTGTCTATCCATCGGTACGTTACTGATACATACCTGTAGATGGATAAACAGATACATACATAACAATACATACCTATAGAGCGATAGATACATACAAACATAGATGCACACAGAAAGACATAAAGAAGAATTTTAGGTCTACCTTTGATATCGAAGAAATCAAGAATTGTCCTACCTATCACACACACAGGCACTAGGTTAGCTAGCTAACTATTCGACGAAACTGAGTACACAAACGCTATGGTAAAAACCTGTGTAAAAAGACCAAAACCTGAAGTAAATTGTTAACTGGAGATGGTAAATGTCATTAATGAATTATGAGCGAAAGATAAACTCGTATGTCAAATGAGCCAGTATGAAGCAGAACTAGCTAGCTAGGTTTACTCTTTAGCTTGCTAGCTAGCTGGTTTTTGTGGCTCGTTTAATGGGGGCGAGTCTGCACGCTAATTAGCTGCTATCACGGCGAGCGTATTATAGCAAAGAAACTAATGTTAGACTATAGGCACAGTCTATATTGTGAGAGACACATTACCCCCAGATATTCAGATATGCTCAAAATGCCCCCCATATAGCGAGGTAATAAATTAAAATATTGCACACACTAGTTGTGTCAGCTGCTGTTGGTGAGACATTTTATGTTATAACACCCACCACTGCTGTCTATTGTCGCACTTAATTTCAGACAATATTACTTTTTTTCTGTGTAAAGTCCCCTTTACTGTCTTGCTGGAAGCCTAATTCTGGACATGGACATGAGTGTTCCAGTGCAGTGGTGACTTCTCTGGGTCAGGATAGTCAGGGTCAACAGGGGTGTGTGAATGCCAAGGTTTTAGCCTTTTGAATTTTCCTGTGCCCATAATTACAATAATTTTCTAATAATTAATCTTTGTTTTTGTTTTTTTTTTGTTTTGTTTTTTGTGGTAGAGACATGTTAGGCAAGACAGTACAGGTTGTACCCTTACTGCTTTGCTCAGAACTGGCTTTCAAAACACATGTATTTCATTTTTTTAGTTCTAACATGTTGGCTTTACCTGAAGTTCTTCTAACGACACTTCAGTGTGGCAGATTCTCTTCTGACTGGTTATCACTGGGCTACTACACTGAAGTATTCTCATATGCTATCAGTAAATATGCCACTTACTTCTGTGTCATTCCACATGTAAACATGGTTCTCTTTACAGAAAATAGTTTAGTGGTGCAATAGCTTATCCTCTTTCCTGTCAACTTCCATATCACTTCAACTAAGTCAATCAAATCAAAATCAAAATTTATTTGTATAGCGCTTTTTACAACAGTTGTCACAAAGCAGCTTTACAAATGTCCAAGTCCAAGCCTCCAGTGAGCAAGCCAAAGGCAACAGTGGCAAGGAAAAACTCCCTAGAACATGAGGAAGAAACCTTGAGAGGAACCAAGACTCAAAGGGGGGCCCATGCTTCTCTGGCCAACAACGGTCACCACAATAATGACAATTTTAAGAGGAAAAAAAAAGCAATTAATTTCTAGTCTAACTTTCTAGAGGTCCTAATCTTGTCCCTAAGTACACAGAAAAAAACCAAACAAACTCAGCAGGATTACATGTATATTTACATTTACAGCATTTAGCAGCTGCGCTCATCCAGAACGACTTACAAAAGTGCTTTGTCATTTACTCATAGAATATATCCAAGTTCAGTATAGTAGGTTAGAATTAAACATACCATTGAACTAGAATACTGTGGAATACAGGGATAAATGCTGATACCTAGAAGTGCAAAATACATAAGGTCTATCTTAAACAACGATAAGTGATATAAACAATAAGTGCTAGAGTTTGTATATTTACCCCTAACTAAGCATTTCCTTCTAGCACTAAGTGTTTTCTGCAACTTTACTGTTAATGAAAGTGACTTTAATCCATTGTTTAGGCTACATACTCATCAGTTCCTGGTTCTCACAAAATATGCCTTTAATTGTATTGGAAGCTACATGGTCGGTGTAGTATGACTAAGATGTTAAGTCTCATTTCCTCCCTAGATTGGGGAATTGTCAAGAAGGAAGTGCTTGGGAGGTCTAATGATTTCCAGGGTTACGTTCTCAGGAGTGTTAGCTCCTGGTAGGGTCTCCCATGGCAACCAGGTCTGGGGTGGAGACTAGACAAACACAAGCCATTAACACCCTTATGATCAAAAGTATGAGAAGTATGAGAGGATCAGCCCAAAGAGACAATGTGGGGGGCTGTGCAGTGCCCGGGCAGTGAAACAGATTATCTCTTGAAGGTTAAATCCCTTAAAAGGTCTTAGTCCTGCTCATCCCACATGCTGATGTGTGAGTGAAACAGTGCATAGGTGTAGAGACCTGGACTTGGCAAGATGCAAGCCTATCCTCGCAGTCTGGTGCTATTCTGTTACTAGAGGACCTGAACACGCTTCTCCAACAGTACGTTCTTCTGGGCCTGATGACAACGCACACACACATGAACACGCACACACTCGGGCACACAAACAGACATACAGATACTGTTTAATTTCTTCACATCTGTAGATACACTAGCATAAGTTGATATATACATTTATGAGTTTGATTATGAGCTGATTTCAACTTGACACGTACAGAGTATATAATATACATAGAGAGTGCATAGTTTTACCAGATTGAGCGCTACGGATTCTTGTAATGAAAGGTGACAAACCCAGCCATATGAAGAAAACAAGTACAGGGTTAATCCCTTAAAGGTTTAAAGAAGTCTCCCTTAAAGGTCTTAGTCCTGCTCATACCACATGCTGATGTGTGAGTGGAACAGTGCAGAGGTGTAGAGACCTGGACTTGGCGACATGCAGGTCTTTCCTTGCAATTAGTGCTGCATTCTGCTGCAGGAGAACCAGAACATGCTACTCCACACACAAACAGATACACACACACACACACACACACACACACACAGTTGCGCAAATATACACAGATACACATTGTGTTTAATTTCTTCACATCTGCAGACTGAGGGTATAGTGTTAAACCAGGTACTACATAAACAGTATATAGTATATATACAGAGGGTATAGTGTTAAACCAGGTAGTACATACAGAGTGTATAGTATATATATACAGAGTATATAGTTTTACCAGATGATCGTGCTGATCTTTGATCTCCTGGTTCTTCATCTCCAGCGCCACTTTCAGGCTCATAATGTCTTCCTCTATGGGCTGGTATAACACACACATACGCACACGCGTACGCACGCACACACCCACACACACGCGCGCACACACACACGTGCTGACACACACGCGCACACACACACACGCATACACACACACACACACACAAACGCGCACACACACACGCACACACGAATCATTACTACAGCCAGTACAATGGAAAGGTGGGAATGTGTACTGAATGTGTACTGCTGCTATAAGTGAAAGGTGGAGGTACTGGTGGATGTGTACTGACACTATAAGGGATCTCTACCTGCAGTGACAGTCTGAGCTTCTCATGTTCTTCCTCCAGAGATTTCTTCTCCAGTTCACAGGCCATTTTCATATCTGTCAGAGCAAGTATCATTGCTGCTGTATATATATAGAACACAGATTTTATATACTGCATAATTACTACTGGATATATAAAATATACTATATATAGTACTATACATATATTAGTATCACTTTTATTGGAGCCTAAAGGTTAACATTCATTATTAGTTATGTTAGTATTATTGCATTTCCATAGTACTTACTCTTGATGGACCTGTTATGCTCCTCCTCCTCCTGCTGTTTCTGCAGGAGCTCTGTCTCCTCCTGCTGCTCGTGTTTCAGCATCTCCTGAAGAACCTGGAGCTCCTTCTGCTTCTGCAACCTCAACTCCTTCAGCTGCTCCAACAAAATGTTCTCCAACTCCTCCTTCTCACACCGCAAACACTCCAATCGGGCCACAGGCCCCACTACTGACACAGAACCACACACACACACAAACACAGAGAGACAAACAGAAAGAGAGACAGACATATGAAATTAGAAAGCGATATAGGGTAGAAATAGATTGATGTTATTCAGGGACCTCATTTATAAAGCTTTGTGGATTCCAAAGTGAAAGTGTGTGTATTCTGCACAAATAACAGGAAATGGCATATATTCCCCAAAAAATTTGATTTCTAAAGACTCGAGTATGAATTATTGGGAGATAGAGGCAACAATGCAGCGCTAAAGACAAAAAAGGAATTTTAACCGCAGTTATGAGTGGCAGCACCAGCAACCGCAGGTGTGAGTGGCATTATATTTACATTTACCGTCCACATCCTTTGTGTCTGTATATTCGTCCTCGATGCGTCCAGTATACCATCTCCAGAAACGCCTCATTTTTTCTCTGTCCTCTTCAGTGTCTTTCCACAGACTGATCTGTAAAGGTGTTCATGGGATTCCCCTCACATGTGACATCAGGCCACAGGACATATGGGGTTCTAAAGTTCCAAGAGTGTAGATGAGTTGTTTTTCTTTGAATTTTCTAATTTCATTGCTGCCATAGCAGCAACTGGCAATGCAAACAGATGTGTCATTAATGCAGTGACTCTACCTCAACCTGGATTGATTAACCATGTACGGCTCACCGGAGACTGTGATACATATAACATCCCAAAGTGTACTTCATTCTGAGCAAAATCTAACTAGCCTCATTACTGCTGAACTATGAGGGGCCATTTAGGGAGAAACCAGGGAAACACTACTTGTACATACATATGAAACATTTTCACATAAATAGCCTACTACTTACATTTGTGTATAATAATTTAAACTTGCATATACACGCACTTACTTACACTGTAGCTTAACTCACTGAAAAGCAACACTGTTCTGTCCTGAGTTTAGAAACTTCCATTTTTTGTGGTTACTTGTAATTAAGAAGCACACGATGTCAGTAGCAGTGAGTCGATTGATGTGTATAGCGATTGGAGAGCGAAAGAACAAGGAGTTATAGTTCATTGTATCTGTGCGAGTCCAGTTGTCTGCATGCCATTTGAAAGTGTTGCAAGTATGTATGTCTTATTTTATTGTTATTTGTAATCACAGATTATTTTGTGGATAACAATTCTCTGTGAAATTTGGTGCATTGTGTATTTCGGTACGAGTTGTGCCGGGTGTGTTGCTGATTGTCTTGATGGGTTTAATTTCACCTTTCCTCATGACGTCAGTAAACCTGTGGACAAGAACTGATCTTTTTCAGTTTTGCTGTCAGCAGAACTTTTCTCTGCCTGTCAACTTGTGTATCGTACACGTACAGAGAACAGAACTTCTACAGCCAAGGCAAGAACAGAAGCATTGCTGAAGCAGAAACGCTAGAAGCTTACTTGCAAGTTAAACTTAAATTCTGTTTCCTTGAAAACCACACAACGTACTGAACAGTATGTGATAGAGCAGGCAATAGCACAAGCGACAGAACTCCATTTAAGAAAGGATGGTGTTTCAGCAAAACCAGAAACAACCTCTAGCAACAGGTTTCCACCCTCAGCTTTCAAACCTAAAGCCAATTTCAAATCAACACTACTTCCCATTTTAACTCACAGCACCCTTTTCTTGGTGAAGATGGATAAGTCCATGAACCACATGGAGTTAGGTTTGAGAACAACTATGCCCTGCCAATGCAATATTTCACGCCCCAAAATGGCATCCTACTCCCTCATTCAATCCTATGTTTTCAAACACCCATGATAGCAACACAGACGTGAATGACTTTGAGATATCTTACTCATTGTTAGCTTGTGGCTACAGGTTTACTTCAATTTAATGACAAACCTCAGAACTACAGAGCCTGGAAAGATTCCTTTCAGACTGCTACCAGCGGTTTAAAAGTGGTTTAACTCTACCGCCAAATGAGGAGATGGATTGTCTTCTCAAGTGGTTAGGCAAAGAGTCAGCAGACCATGTTGAACAGATAAGAGCAATACACATCAATCATCCAGAAGCAGGACTGGCTATGATATGGAACAGACTGAAACAATCTTATGGCTCAGCAGAAGCAATAGAAGATGCTATGTTCGATTGCACTGATGCCTTTTTTCTAAATTAACAAAGTTGAGTGATCTGCTACTGGAACTACAGTCAGCCAAGGCTGAAGGTGACTTGCCTGACCTCTCTTTTCTCAACACCACAAGAGGTGTAAACCTCAATGTACAGAAGCTTGTGTTTAAGAGGACCAAAGAGAATAATAAGATGGCTCTTTCAATCCAGGATGCATCCTTCATGAAAATAATGAACGAAGGACTACAGAAAAATTCAAATAATAGTTGGACCGTTACCCTTTGAATGTCCATGGTAACGGCTCCCGAACCACAGGCCTCAAGCACTTGAAGCATCTCATGTCTCTCGGGCACACTGTGACTTAGATCATCAGACCACTGTTACGGCCTTGACTAGGCAGCAAAGCTGTAAAAGAGTGATGAGAAAACCAGACAACAAAAGTGAATGTAGAAAGAAGGGAAACACAAGGAAAGACCATGGTAGTTTAAATGTTGCTGGTGTATTATAACACACACACACACACACACACACACACACGCACGCACACGCACGCACACACGCGCACACACACACACACACACACACACACACACACACACACACACACACACACACACACCTCTGTTTCTCTAATTTTACAATTGATGGGTATATGTTTGACCAGGCTGAGCAGATGTGTTTTATTCTATAAACTACTAGCAACATTTCTGCCAAAATCCAGATAAAAATATTGTGTTTTAGAGCATGTTTTTTATGAAAATGACTAATGATCAAAATAACAAAACTTACAGAAATTTCAGACCACAAATGTGATCTGAGTATGTGTCACTAAGAACAGCTGGTATATAAAAAACGTAAAGACTTTTTAAGTTGCTTTTCAGTTCATTTAAATCATTAGTCAAGCTAATCAAACCCAACCAAGAGAGAATCCAACACTACCTGCACTCAGATGAGCTACAGGTCTCTCCAGGTTTGTCCTCAATTAAACCTCTATTAAAAGTGTTAACTGTAGTGTATTTTAAGTGTGACAGTGTAACCACTGTCTTTGGTGAAACGGGGAAGACTGTAGTCTTCCTTTATTGTGCAGACACCTGCATAGTCCTTTTTGTGAGACTGTATTACTTCACAAAATACTGCCGCAATCATCATCATCACCGCCTCTGTGAGTGAGTGTGTGTTGGTGAGAGAATGTGTTGCCACCTCCATGCCATAGTTGCTTTGTGGGTTTAGCACCATGGGGATGTCTCTCCACATGTTGGTCATGGGGTCACAGGCCTCTACACTCTGCAAGTGATCAGCACTATCAAACCCACCCACCTACAAATGCAGAAAAGAGGAGAAAGATTCATCTGGAAGTGTTACTTTGGGGATGAAGTTACATCCATTACTTCACATCTGGGAACTGCAGATCCTGTTATGGTTGGTAAATTCTGCAGTCTTGACAATAGCAGACATTTTGCATATCCTTCACTGGTAAAAACTGTAGTGTGTGTGATTGAGGTCCGTTACTGTGCATTATACAAACATACGCTAAGCGTGTGTGTGTGTGTGTGTGTGTGTGTGTGTGTGTACAATTGTGGCCAAAGGTTTTGAGATTGACAAATTTTGGGTTTTACAAGTTTTTAGATCCTTTTGTCAGATGTTTATATGGCATAGTGAAGTAATTTCATAATTTTTTTTACTTTTTATTGACAAATACATCCAGTTTAAGCAGACTTAATATTTACAATGTTGACCCTTCTGCAATTCACCTTGGCATGCTGGATATCATCTTCTGGGCAAAGTCTTAACTGATGGCAACCCAATCTTGCCTAATCAGTGCTTGGAGTTGATCAGTTTTTTTCTTTTTCTACCATCTTTTGAGGAGAGACCACAGGTTCTCAATGGGATTGAGATCTGGGGAGTTTCCTGACCATGGACCAAAAATGTCAATGTTTTGTTCACCGAGCCACTTGGTTATCATCATTTTGGCCTTGTGACATGGTGCTCCGTCATGCTGGAAAAAGCATCCTACTAGCAAGTCTGGGTTTGACATCCTAAGACGGCGGCTTCGTAGCTAGCAAGCTATAGCGCCAACTAGCTACTGAAACTGTATTTCCATACAATTATGTCGCTATTAACAAGAAAGCGAAGATTAATTAGCTACTTTGTTTCATTCTTTGGAAAGGTGCCATTTATAGTGATATAGATGGCTACTTATGTGGTGTTGCTTAAACGTACAGGTTTGATGGTATAGATTGACGTTTGCTAGCTAATATAGAGCTAACTAGCGAGCTAATAGCAATAGCTAGCTAGCAGCAAACGTTCGCCATTAGCGATCACAAAACCAGGTACAACTAGGAAACTCATTGCGCTCCATTGGTTGCCCGAACAGTTACATTTCTAACAGTGATTTGACATCGTTACTTACTTAATACTTTTGTTGTTTTTATTAATTTAACTGGTGTAGTTTCTGTCAGCCGCGACCCTCATGTTTCTCCAGTGGTGGTGTTCATCTCTGCCCATCTGAATTATTGCATTTAACTACTTGTTGTTTCACGTTGACATTTTTTTTTATCGGGGACACTGCGTGTATATAAGCAGATATGATTTCTTTTCCGCCGTCTGTTTCCATCTTCTTGTTGTCCATGATTTTTCTTCAAGAGTGGACATCTTCCAGTTAGCTAGACTCTCTCTCCAGATACCGTTTTAGACAGATAAACGTCGGCTGGCCCTAAATGATGGCTTTGGCTCAACGTCCACGATAAAGCTGTGGAAAAACAACCAGTTTAAGACAAGACATGCGGTGCGTAAAGATACCACAGAGCACCACTAAAGAGCTTAAACGTACCGCTTGTCTAAACAGACTTTTGGGGGATATGAATAAGCATAAAACGGACAAGTAAGACACATGAAAATGACCATTGCCAGAGTGAAGGACAACTGATATTCAAGTAAATTATATTTAAAGGTATTTGAACGCGGACATCACTCCCGTGTGGTGATCTGTGTTAACTCTGAGTGAGCATGTTAATAAGAGTTATGGTCACTGCACAATATTTTATTTTTTAACCTATCTTCCCTCCTTTTTTAAACAAAGTAAAAGCCAATATGAAAAATATAAATATGTTTTATATATATATATATATATATATATATATATATATATATATATATATATATATATATATATATATATATATTTTTTTTTTTTTTCTTTTTTTTTTTTCTTTTTTTTTGTGTGTGTGTGTGTGTGTGTGTGTGTATAGGCTCATGAAAAGAATAACGAGTAAATTATACTGGATGTGGAAGCATGTTCTGGTTCTCCTGCAGCAGAATGCAGCACTAATTGCCAGGAAAGACCTGCATGCCGCCAAATCCAGGTCTATACACCTCTGCACTTTTTCACTCACACATCAGCATGTGGGATGAGCAGGACTAAGACCTTTGAGGGATTTAACCTTTAAGAGATAATCTGTTCAGAACATCCTAAAAAAAATTAGGAAAGTTCTTAAGGGCTATGGTAGTGTTATTCAAATGAGTTCATGAAAGTTTGTAAGGGTTACATTAGGGTTGATCGAAAGAGATCATTCCAAATGACCTCTTTAAGGTTTCATATAATAATTGCTTTTAGCCTCATAGATGTACTATATCTGTAGCCTTTAAGAGCAGGCTAAACTTCACACCACGTCTCTTCTGCCCTCAGGCGGTTGGCAGATGAGATGCCTAAACTGCAGGAGTACCTGGAGAAAGAGGACATTGAAAAGAAGCTTCTGAGCCAAACAATGAGGAGCTGCTCTGTACGTAAAATATAAATATCTGTAAATATCTGTATAATATGTAAATAAAAGGAAGATGTGGTTGTATAGTGTAGTCGTTTGATTATAAATAATCTCATAATAATCTTATCTACAAATTCTGCAGGAGTACCTGGAGAAAGAGGACATCAAAAAGAAGCTTCTGAGCTGAACCAATGAGGAGCTGCTCTGTAAATAAAATATCTGTATAATATGTAAATAAAAGGAAGATGTGGTTGTATAATGTAGTCGTTTGATTATAAATAATCTCATAATAATCTTATCCACAAATTCTTACACATTTACATAGTAACATTCACTCATATACTCAAATTCCATATCATACTTAGAAAACGTCCACCTCATCTATTTTAAAGTTTTTTCCTGATCAATAATACAAAAAGAAAATAGAAAAACGTGAACAGCACCCTCTAGCGATGCACCTCAATTATTTCAAGATAACTAAAACATGGCTATGTTAAATCGGCGTTAGCTTGTAGCTAGAACAAAAAAAAAAAAATGCTCAGATTAACTTGTGTCTCATGGCACGCAGCTGAGTTTAAAATTAAACACAATTAAATCAAATTAAATTGACCCAGCTGCAACAAGCTCAGCAGCCACATTTAATTTCACTGATTGGTCAGTTAGCCAGGCTATACAAAACAGGCTATTGTTAGAAATTCTGCACATGTGATTCGCTTAGCTTCACATCTCACACTGCTTATAATTATAAGATAACGTATCCACGTTCGTAATAACGTGGTGAAATCTGCCAAAAATGCTGAGACTGAGCATAATAAATAATAAGACAATCTGAGCACTTAGTGAACATATTTCTAAATGAGAAGAAAAAGTTCTTCCAAACAATATAAAGCACACAATTCTATATGGGAAAACAGTTACATTTGTCATTAAGAGAAGCACTACTTATTACACAAATGTCAATAACTGTCGTAATATTAATAGTTCAACAGTCTTCCTCTGTCTATTATACGCACTGTACACATGTTAAATATTTGCCTTGAAGTTACAATGAAATGACTTCCAGGCGCCCAGAAAATTGTTATATACAAACAGACACCCCATACCAACATAAGCATAGTGCAACTCTGTTTACGCACCAGGGATTGAGTGGGCAAGTGCGTGTATATGCAAGTTTAAATTATTATACACAAATGTAAGTAGTAGGTTATTTATGTGAAAATGTTTCATATGTATGTACAAGTCGTGTTTCCCTGATTTGTCCCTAAATGGCCCCTCATAGTTCAGCAGTAATGAGGCTAGTTAGATTTTGCTCAGAATGAAGTACACTTTGGGATGTTATATGTATCACAGTCTCCGGTGAGCCGTACATGGTTAATCAATCCAGGTTGAGGTAGAGTCACTGCATTAATGACACATCTGTTTGCATTGCCAGTTGTTGCTATGGCAGCAATGAAATTAGGAAATTCAAAGAAAAACAACTCATCTACACTCTTGGAACTTTAGAACCCCATATGTCCTGTGGCCTGATGTCACATGTGAGGGGAATCCCATGAACACCTTTACAAATCAGTCTGTGGAAAGACACTGAAGAGGACAGAGAAAAAATGAGACGTTTCTGGAGATGGTGTACTGGACGCATCGAGGACGAATATACAGACACAAAGGATGTGGAGGGTAAATGTAAATATAATGCCACTCACACCTGCGGTTGCTGGTGCTGCCACTCATAACTGCGGTTAAAATTCCTTTTTTGTCTTTAGCGTTGCATTGTCGCCTCTATCTCCCAATAATTCATACTCGAGTCTTTAGAAATCAAATTTTTGGGGGAATATATGCCATTTCCTGTTATTTGTGCAGAATACACACACTTTCACTTTGGAATCCACAAAGTTTTATAAATGAGGTCTCTGAATAACATCAATCTATTTCTACCCTATATCGCTTTCTAATTTCATATGTCTGTCTTTCTTTCTGTTTGTCTCTGTGTGTGTGTGTGTGTGTGTGTGGTTCTGTGTCAGTAGTGTGGCCTGTGGCCCGATTGGAGTGTTTGCGGTGTGAGAAGGAGGAGTTGGAGAACAGTTTGTTGGAGCAGCTGAAGGAGCTGAGGTTGCAGAAGCAGAAGGAGCTCCAGGTTCTTCAGGAGATGCTGAAACACGAGCAGCAGGAGGAGACAGAGCTCCTGCAGAAACAGCAGGAGGAGGAGGAGCATAACAGGTCCATCAAGAGTAAGTACTATGGAAATGCAATAATACTAACATAACTAATAATGAATGTTAGCCTTTAGGCTCCAATAAAAGTGATACTAATATATGTATAGTACTATATATAGTATATTTTATATATCCAGTAGTAATTATGTAGTATATAAAATCTGTGTTCTATATATATCCAGCAGTAATGATACTTGCTCTGGCAGATATGAAAATGGCCTGTGAACAGGAGAAGAAATCTCTGGAGGAAGAACTTGAGAAGCTCAGACTGTCACTGCAGGTAGAGATCCCTTATAGTGTCAGTACACATACACCAGTACCTCCATCTTTCACTTATAGCGGCAGTACACATTCAGTACACATTCCCACCTTTCCATTGTACTGGCTGTAGTGATGATTCGTGTGTGCCTGTGTGTGTGCGCGTGTGTGTGCGTGTGTGTGTGCGTGTGTGTGTGTATGCGTGTGTTTGTGTGCGCGTGTGTGTGCGCACGTGTGTGTGCGCGCGCGTGTGTGTGGGTGTGTGCGTGCGTACGCGTGTGCTTATGCATATGTGTGTGTTATACCAGCCTATAGAGGAGGACAAGAGCCTGAAAGTGGCGCTGGAGATGAAGAACCAGGAGATCAAAGATCAGCATGATCATCTGGTAAAATTATATACTCTGTATATATACTATATACTTTGTATGTAGTACCTGGTTTAACACTATACCCTCAGCTTACTCTAGTCTGCAGATGTGAAGAAATTAAACAGAATGTGTATCTGTGTATATTTGTGCACCTGTATGTGCGCATCTGTGTGTGTGTGTGTGTCTGTGTGTGTGTGTGTGTGTGTGTGTGTGTGTGTGTGTGTGTGTGTGTGTGTGTGTGTGTGTGTGTGTGTGGAGTAGCATGTTCTGGTTCTCCTGCAGCAGAATGCAGCATTAATTGCAAGGAAAGACCTGCATGTCGCCAAGTCCAGGTCTCTACACCTCTGCACTGTTTCACTCACACATCAGCATGTGGTATGAGCAGGACTAAGACCTTTAAGGGAGACTTCTTTAAACCTTTAAGGGATTAACCCTGTACTTGTTTTCTTCATATGGCTGGGTTTGTCACCTTTCATTACAAGAATCTGTAGCACTCAATCTGGTAAAACTATGCACTCTCTATGTATATTATATACTCTGTACGTGTCAAGTTGAAATCAGCTCATAATCAAACTCATAAACGTATATATCAACTTATGCTAGTGTATCTACAGATGTGAAGAAATTAAATAGTATCTGTATGTCTGTTTGTGTGCCCGAGTGTGTGCGTGTTCATGTGTGTGTGCGTTGTCATCAGGCCCAGAAGAATATACTGTTGGAGAAGCGTGTTCAGGTCCTCTAGTAACAGAATAGCACCAGACTGCAAGGATAGGCCTGCATCTCGCCAAGTCCAGGTCTCTACACCTATGCACTGTTTCACTCACACATCAGCATGTGGGATGAGCAGGATTAAGACCTTTAAGGGATTTAACCTTTAAGAGATAATCTGTTTCACTGCCCAGGCACTGCACAGCCCCCCACATTGTCTCTTTGGGCTGATCCTCTTATACTTCTCATACTTTTGATCATAAGGGTGTTAATGGCTTGTGTTTGTCTAGTCTCCACCCCAGACCTGGTTGCCATGGGAGATCCTACCAGGAGCTAACATTCCTGAGAACGTAACCCTGGAAATCATTAGACCTCCCAAGCACTTCCTTCGTGATAATTCCCCAATCTAGGGAGGAAATTAGACTTAACATCTTAGTCATACTACACTGACCATGTAGCTTCCAATACAATTAAAGGCATATTTTGTGAGAACCAGGAACTGATGAGTATGTAGCCTAAACAATGGATTAAATTCACTTTCATTAACAGTAAAGTTGCAGAAAACACTTAGTGCTAGAAGGAAATGCATAGTTAGGGGTAAATATACAAACTCTAGCACTTATTGTTTATATCACTTATCGTTGTTTAAGATAGACCTTATGTATTTTGCACTTCTAGGTATCAGCATTTATCCCTGTATTCCACAGTATTCTAGTTCATTGGTATGTTTAATTCTAACCTACTATACTGAACTTGGATATATTCTATGAGTAAATGACAAAGCACTTTTGTAAGTCGTTCTGGATGAGCGCGTCTGCTAAATGCTGTAAATGTAAATATACTTGTAATCCTGCTGAGTTTGTTTGTTTTTTTTCTGTGTACTTAGGGACAAGATTAGGACCTCTAGAAAGTTAGACTAGATATTAATTGCTTTTTTTTCCTCTTAAAATTGTCATTATTGTGGTGACCATTGTTGGCCAGAGAAGCATGGGCCCCCCTTTGAGTCTTGGTTCCTCTCAAGGTTTCTTCCTCATGTTCTAGGGAGTTTTTCCTTGCCACTGTTGCCCTTGTCTTGCTCACTGGAGGCTTGGACTTGGACATTTGTAAAGCTGCTTTGTGACAACTGTTGTAAAAAGTGCTATACAAATAAATTTTGATTTTGATTTGATTGACTTAGTTGAAGTGATATAGAAGTTGATAGGAAAGAGGATAAGCTATTGCACCACTAAACTATTTTCTGTAAAGAGAACCATGTTTACATGTGGAGTGACACAGAAGTAAGTGGCATATTTACTGATAGCATATGAGAATACTTCAGTGTAGTAGCCCAGTGATAACCAGTCAGAAGAGAATCTGCCACACTGAAGTGTCGTTAGAAGAACTTCAGGTAAAGCCAACATGTTAGAACTAAAAAAATGAAATACATGTGTTTTGAAAGCCAGTTTGCTCTGAGCAAAGCAGTAAGGGTACAACCTGTACTGTCTACCACAAAAAAAAAACAAAAAAACCCAGATTAATTATTAGAAAATTATTGTAATTATGGGCACAGGAAAATTCAAAAGGCTAAAACCTTGGCATTCACACACCCCTGTTGACCCTGACTATCCTGACCCAGAGAAGTCACCACTGCACTGGTACACTCATGTCCATGTCCAGAATTAAGCTTCCAGCAAGACAGTAAAGGGGAGTTTACACAGAAAAAAAGTAATATTGTCTGAAATTAAGTGCGACAATAGACAGCAGTGGTGGGTGTTATAACATAAAATGTCTCACCAACAGCAGCTGACACAACTAGTGTGTGCAATATTTTAATTTATTACCTCGCTATATGGGGGGCATTTTGAGCATATCTGAATATCTGGGGGTAATGTGTCTCTCACAATATAGACTGTGCCTATAGTCTAACATTAGTTTCTTTGCTATAATACGCTCGCCGTGATAGCAGCTAATTAGCGTGCAGACTCGCCCCCATTAAACGAGCCACAGAAACCAGCTAGCTAGCAAGCTAAAGAGTAAACCTAGCTAGCTAGTTCTGCTTCATACTGGCTCATTTGACATACGAGTTTATCTTTCGCTCATAATTCATTAATGACATTTACCATCTCCAGTTAACAATTTACTTCAGGTTTTGGTCTTTTTACACAGGTTTTTACCATAGCGTTTGTGTACTCAGTTTCGTCGAATAGTTAGCTAGCTAACCTAGTGCCTGTGTGTGTGATAGGTAGGACAATTCTTGATTTCTTCGATATCAAAGGTAGACCTAAAATTCTTCTTTATGTCTTTCTGTGTGCATCTATGTTTGTATGTATCTATCGCTCTATAGGTATGTATTGTTATGTATGTATCTGTTTATCCATCTACAGGTATGTATCAGTAACGTACCGATGGATAGACAGTGAGGGAAGCACATTGTAGGTATGTGACCTACAACCTTCACTTGTCTGTCTTTAAGTGGGTTTCCCCTAAGGCTGGATTTGAAGGCCCTGTTTTGGGTCTACACTGAACACCATCAGTCCATCCAACAGTCCATCATCTTAGCCATTCATCTCCCCACCTCTGCCCTGAAGTCATTCCCCTCAGTCCTAGCTTAGCTAGGTCCTCCCTCCTTGTTTGATCAATCTCCCTCTCTTTTTCTGTCTAGCTCTTTGTTTTTTCACATTGCACAAGAAACGTTTGTGCGCAATTAGACACGCACGCACGCACAAACACTCACGCACACACACTCGTGCTCACACGCACACACTCGCGCGCACACACACACATGCACATGTGTACACACACACACACATATGCTGTACTGACTCTGTAGTCTAACTCAGAGCATTTTAAATTTAAAAAATTCCATTGAGATTAAGCTGCAAAACCACATCTTTAATTTGAGAAATTAACATCAATAATGGATGAACTATACAGTAATAACTGCTCAGTTTGTTCTGAATCCTCTTATTTAACGGGACCATGAGTAACTGGCCCCATGGCTGCTTGTTTCTCAGCCAGCTGTTTGTCATTACGTTATTAGATCCTGCACTAGAGAGCTAGCAAAGGTCTAGAACAAACCCATTTAATACACAAAAAGGTCTGGAGTAAACGCCTTCACATCACTTAGAGTGTGGCCTCCTTACAGACTGTCTCGTAGGTGTAGTGATGGATGGAGAGAGAGTACCATCTCCCTCTCATTGACTGTAAACCTGGAATATATTTATGATGGCCAGTAACCTGAATTTCCAACACCCTAGACAATGCAGACTCAGTACGGTATGCTGCCTTCTCTATTCAATTGCCGTTAAGGGTTCTTATTGATGGGTTGGGATTATAGAATTATGGTGTATTAACAGATTATTGCTTCTGTGTGCTTTGGATGACATGCCCAAATCCACCTGAATATGTCAAAGCCAATCCAGGTGGTGTTTATATGAGTAAGGTTTATATGAGTAATCTTCGTCACTGCCCACTGGTTCTCTGGCAGCTCCAAGCGCAGACATGACGAGCGTGAAGAAGTGGGCGCCTTCGCCTCTCTGGGTCCTACACCTGTCCGCCAGGCTCTTCTCACACCCACGCGCTTCCAGTCAGTGGGGGCGGCCTCCCACGACCCCCGCCCACAGCACTTCTCGCGGACGTGCAATGCTGTGCACTTCCTGTGTCAAATGTATGGGTTCGGCGTGCCACTCTACAACGTGCGCTATCATACCAACACCAATGGCTTACTCTGTGTCAACTACAGCGTGCTGGTACCAGGGTTATCCGAATCGTTCTGCGGTGCTGCCGAAGTTCTCCCCTGCCCCAACAACAACAACATGGAGGAGGAGGCCCACCACACCGCTGCCGAACAGGTCCTCAAGGCCGTGGGTCATGCCTAGAGTTACTGCTGTTACTTTTCAATTTGAATAAGCTTGGTTCATTTTGTTGTTTGAATTCTCATATTTACCGATGTTTTATGTTTTATGTTATGTTTTTTCTTAAGTTGTATAATGTTTTAATTATGCAGTAAGAGTTTCCAGTTTGTAAATGCTTTTTGTGGTTTTTGCATGTAGATGAGTTCACAATTTTGACTGTGTTGCACATTAAAAAAGAAAGTTGTTGGATACATTTCTCCCTCTTTTCCCACAGATATTAAAAATGTTCTCATTGACTGGGGGGGGTTACACCTGTTAAAGCGTAATACAGGTGTCCTAATGTGAGCTCGGGCAGGACAGAAACCTCCCATGGAGCAGAACAGCAAAAACTCGTTTAATTTTCATTTTCAGTAGGTATACAGACCGTGAAAGTGAGGCTTCTGGCTTTTTGGGTTTTAAGCAGGAAGTGTCAGAAAAGTTACCACAGGGATAACTGACTTGTGGCGGCCAAGCGTTCATAGCGACGTCGCTTTTTGATCCTTCGATGTCGGCTCTTCCCATCATTGTGAAGCAGAATTCACCAAGCGTTGGATTGTTCACTCACTAACAGGGAACGTGAGGTGGGTTTAGACCGTCATGAGACAGGTTAGTTTTACCCTACTGATGATGTGGTGTTGCAACAGTAATCCTGCTCAGTATGAGAGGAACCGCAGGTTCAGACATTTGGTGCCTGTGGGATTATGACTGAACGCTTCCAAATCAGAATCCTCCCGGACCCCAGTGAGCAAAGACACGTGTGAACGGACCAGGGATTCAGCTGCAAAGCATGTTTGTGGAGAACCTGGTGCTAATTGACCTTAAATGACCTGATTCTGGGCCAGGTTCTTGTGAGTGGCAGAGCAGCTACGTTGCTGCGATCCATTGAAAATTAGCCCTTGATCCAATCTAAGAGGTTTAGCCCAAGGAGGGGGGCTTAAGTGTGGTCCCTAAAGGGTCGGCTGGTGCGCTGCAATCCTGGAGGTCTGGAGCTCCGGAATGTAGAGTGGGATATGGTGAGGAGTGTGTCCAGGTGAGTATGTGCTGTGCTGGGTATGAGTGATGGAGTGTAGCGCCCTGGAGGTATGGATGTTCCATAAGGGGAAATGATGCGGAGTGTGCCCAGGTGAGGATGCACTTAGTCAAAGCTTTCTCTCTCCTCCTGCCGTATACTCCCCAACTCGTTGCAGGGCCGACGTAGAGCATGTGGCCGCGCGTTTGCTTGCAGCGTCCAGTATTAGTATATCCTATACACACAAACCCCATTCAACCGCCCAGCACGGCTGTCAGAGGGGGTGTGTGACTGTCGATCTACAACAGGTGGTAGTAACACTGAAAGAACTTTTTTAAAGCCAGAATTTACCGAATTTATTTTTCACATTACATTCTATATTACATAAAGTCATTTACTTCAGATCTCAAGGCAGAGTTGTAATGGCAAATAGTAAATTGTTAATACAGATTTTTTTTTTGTATTATTAATAGGTTAATAATATTAGTTTATTCGATCAAGTAGGCTAACGCTGGGTATTGTTAAAACTATCAACTACAATGTGTTTATTTACTTACCTTTATTTACATTCTGAGTGTAAAATCTCATATTTACGTAAACATTCACATAAAAGATTCACAATCTTTTCATCATGACTGGGCATACAGAGAAACCGCTTTCCCAACGCCTCAGTCCGGCGGGATTCCAGAGTTTAGAGCATGGACCCCTTCAGTGCACTGGTAGCCTTTACCAGAGCTGGGTTGAGCTCCGGTCCTGGTGACCAGAACAATTTAATCAAATGTGTTGTGTTTTTTGTTCCTCTCCAAGATGTTTCAGATGCCGATATTCAGATTTGAGTCTGAGCAAGTTGAGAAACCCACTATGAGGGTTTCTGGGTGCTCTGGAGGAGCATTCAGAAGTACTTGTGACTAGAGAAACACAGCCAATCACATAAACAAGAAATAATGTCAGTAATGTTTGCAGCAGGTGTTTCAAATGTGCCCAGACTCATATTCAAAAATATCCATGTTTCAACAGTTTGAAGGTGGCCATGATGCTAACAGTCTGGTGGAAATTCCACAATATATCAAACTCCACACTCACACAAACTAGTCATTCTCCCATTTGGAACAATCCAGACTTTACCATGAACAAAAATATTAAACTTTACCTCTTGGATAGAAAAAGGCATTACACACCTTAAACATATTTATCATAAGACTTCTTTCATGTCACGCCCACAACTAGCCCCAAAATATGGTATAGAAAGCCCCTAGTTCCTACAATACCATCAGCTAAGATCACCTATGTGTTCAAAAATCAATTCCGATACCTACATCCATATCAGATTTTATAAACAAACATTCTTAATACAAAAAACCTATTATCTAAGATATACAAAACAATAGTGAAATCAAATCTCACAGTTACTCTCCCATCGAGACAATGGGAGGAAGATTTATTACTAGCCCCCGATACCACAGTTTGGATTAAAATGTGTAATAATAATTACCACATGACAGCAACACTAACCTACAATGCATTCAGTACAAAATAATACAGAGTACATTATACTACACATTGGATGTTTAAAATTGGTTTCACAAGCTCAGCAATCTGTACATATTTTACTCAAAACACAGCTGACGATTACATTCACGCCACGTGGCAGAGCACACCTATCAAGCAATTTTGGCAAGTCATCATCACCAACATATCCCATGCTTTAAATAACCATAGCCATCCAACACCATCTTTATTTCTCCTAGGAGACATATCATCAACCAATATGACAGGATACTATGTATAACATTATTATATTGATATAATAAAAATATTATTGCAAAAAAACAACAAACAAAAAAAACATACTCATGAACTGGAAAACAAAAAATAATATTAGTGTCACCCAATAGAAAAATCTATTGATAGACTATATATCAATAGAATAATTCTATTAATTATTAATCAATAACAGAACCAATCATCTAGACTGGAGACCATTGATAAAATCCATACAGAGCCAATCCATAAACGATAAATATCACACTCTAATACGTGTACATATACAATCCAACATACATGTACTCGCACGTAACCATATATATATATATATATATATATATATATATATATATATATATATATATATATACATACATACATACATACATAAACACACACACACACACACACACACACACATATCATTCCTATAATGGTGGAGATGGCGAATACTTAAAAATATTCTATAAACATTTTGCATTTTTCTGTTCATCTGTCTGTCTTTTTTTAATAATAAAGCTCTAAAGGTCCTCTAGGCTAGGTTTACATTCCAGGTGATTATTTTAGAATTCAAGGGGAGGAGCTGCAGGAGTTGGAAGAATGAATTAGGAAAAAATAAGTTATCAGAGCAATAGAGGAATGAAACCCACGCAAGAATCCTAGAGCCGATGGTTTACCTGCTGAATTTCATAAGGTGTGCGTTAGTGAAATTGCTGATCTTCTAGCTGATGTTTTTAATGAAGCATTAGATGGGGGGCAATTGCATGATTCATTTTATCATAGTGTGATATCATTAATATATAAAAAAAGGAGATCCTTGTAAGTTGGATAATTGGAGACAGGTCAGCCTATTAAACTTGGAGTACAAAAATTGTGCAAAAATAATTGTTAATAGGATGTCAGAAATATTGAATGATATCATAGAGTTGGAACAGATATGTGTGATAAGAGTAAGATACATGTGGGATAGTTTAGGGGTAATAAGGAGTTTGGTTATTGAAGGGTCTGAGAGGGATTTTTATATAATTGGACTGGATCAGAAAAAGGCCTTTGATTATATTTCTAGAGACTACTTATGGTGTACATTGGAACATTATGGATTTCCAGAGAGGTTTGTAAATATGATTAAATTATTGTATAGTAAATCAAAAGTCCAAATTAATGTTAATGGTGTGTTAACTGAAGATTTTGAAATACATAGAGGGGTTAAACAAGGATGCCCATTGAGTGCTGCATTATATGTCATCGCTATTAGCCCACTATTATATAAAATTAATAATGATCAGCAATTACAAGGTGTTCACATGTTAGGTATGGAAAGATGGAAAATATCTGCGTACGCAGATGATGTGACGGCTTATGTCAAGAATCAAAATGAGTTTCATATAGTTAAGAGGCACTTTGAAATGTATGAAGTTGTGGCTGGAGCAAAATTAAATGAAAGTAAAAGTGAAGGGGTATGGATAGGAGATGGGCAACCTGTACCAATAGATGTAGAAATAAAAACTGAAATAAAAATATTAGGTTTGATGGTAGTAAATGGTAGATGTAGCGAACGGAATTGGGAGAAAAAGGAGTGTGAAATTAAACTAGAATTGGGAAAATGGAGGGTGTCAAACTATAAGACTAGAATACAGGAGGTTAAGACCTTTATTTTTTCGAAATTGTTGTTTTTGGCTATGGTTTTCCCTCCGGATGAGAAATGTATTAAGAGGCTGAATAAAATGTGTGTTCGTTTTATTTGGGGAAATAACAGAAGTGACAAAAAGGGAAATTATGTACAAGTCAAAAAATAAAGGCGGATTAGGGGGAGTTGAGTTAGCTCAGAAATTAGAAAATGCCTTTTGCAAAAATGTAACGAAAGCTATATTTCGGAAAGCAATTTGGGTAGGAGATGTAAATCAGTGGAAAGAAAAGAGGCAAGTCAAGGAAACATGCTCCTTATTTTAAATTACTATATGGAGATTTTTTGTTTAAATATAGGCAGCTTAATATTGATTGGAATAAGTCCCCAAATAAAATGATAGATAAAACAATACAAGACTGTGATTTTGGGGGAATGTCAATTATAAGGGTCTGACAGTGACAGAATGTGAAACCTGTGTTAAAGATGTGCAGTCTAAAAGTATCTCGGAAAATGTTCGAGATACTGCATGGCTTATATCTGTTGGAAGATTGCCTGTACGATGTAAAATTGCATAGCCGATGAAATGATAGAACATATATTACTGCAGTGCACAAGGACTATTGAAATTTGGGAGAAAATGAAAGGTATTGGGTTTAAATGGGATCGTAACAGGAAAAGTATTATGTATGGAGTGTTTAATGAGAATTTGACTGAGAATGTGAAGGACCTTTGTTGGATGATTGTTTGTGTGCCAAATTCGAAGATTTGGAAAACACGATGTAAGATGATTATTGAGCAATGTATAATACCTGCAGAAATAGTTTTTAAACAGATTGTGTGTGAGTTAAAAAGGTTGAAGACGTTTGATATGAGAGGAAAAATTCCCTGGACTCTTTTGGACATATAAATGGATGTATACCTAATTTACAGATGTAAATTGTATTGTTAATTATTAATGTATAGAGTGAAGGTAGTCTGTGTCCTCTGGTAGATATTGTTTGTGAGGTTTTTGTGATGGAGTGTTTGTATTGAATTGAATTGAATTTTCTTAATAAAGTCAATTTAAAAATGGAGAAAGGCGGTCCTAGAAACATTATTTATTTACATGAGCTTTGAACGAGAGAGTGGGATCCATAACTCCAAGAGCTTTAACTGTTAGAGAAGATGTGATTGGGAAACCATTGAGGTTCATTGAGTAATTAGACAGTGGGGACCTAGCTAACTCTGGGCCTAATAGAAACACCTCTGAATGTCTCCGAATGTTAGAAATTAATTAAAAATACTAATGTCAATGTATTTACCACACATGCATTTAGGACATGTAATTTTTTCAATTATGCTTGCTACAGAATTAACAGTCAAACGTTCAGTGACTTTGCATGCAGAGTTGTAACTCTGCTTATTACTAGAACTGTGGCTAGAATCAAAATCAACGCTAGTGTCCTTCCTAAAGCCATTAGACTCCTGAACTCTGGCTAACTCCAATTCCAATTCAGATTCCAAAATGGGCACTTTTATACATGCATATAGACAGTCACACACACACACACACACACACACACACACACACACACACACACACACACACACATACATACGTACATACATACATATCTATACACACACTCACACATTGTTTTGCATCGGACTAGTGCTGAAGTCAAACATCACACAAATAAACTATGCACTCCTGTTGCAGTCTTGCACATTATCCTACTTGCTGCTAGAGTACTGTACTAAACCAGCACTGTACTCTGAACTGTTCTGGCTGCTACCGGTGACTGCTATGTTCAGGGTAGCATATCACTGATTGCTATGCACAACTCACTTAACATATGCCCAGTACTGTGTACTGTACTAAATTGCACTGTCTACTCATTTTGTATTTTGTATTTGTCCTGTCCTGTATTTATTATTGTTTATTTAATGTTTATTTAATGACATTTTGCAGTATATTGGACTGTTTGCACTTGTGTAGCATGTTGTCTGTTGCACTGTTGTTTTTATGTTGCACCATGGTCCTGGAGGAACATTGTCTTGTTTTTTTTGTGTACTTGTATATAGCTGAAATGACAATAAAACCTCTTGAACTTGAACTTTTTAACAAAATGTTTAATTAATAAAATATTTTATTGTTTAATCCTTTAATGAACCATCTTGTTCTTCAGGTCAGTGAAGACCTGCCAAAAATACTGCGGGTCATTGTTAATCTGCAGCATCTTGCCACTCATGCGGTTAGCAATGTCCAGGGATCGGGCCCAGAAGGCCCCTTTGTTTTCCTCCACCAGGAAAGCTTTGGCTGGGTAGCTGATCTCCTCACACATGTAGGAGCAAGACACATACAAGCATGTGAGCAGCACGGCCTGCAACTCCTCCTTGGTGGCCACCTCAGCTGAAATGATGTCACGGCACAGCATGTAGAGAAAGACCACGGTGCTTGGAATGAGGAAGCTTTGCTCCTGCCATTCTGTCAGTGTCACGTAGCGGTCCACAATGCGCAGCCACTGCACAGGCTCGTCAGCAGTCAGGTCCTTCAGCAGGCAGCAACGCCGGCACAAGAACACACCCAGGCATGTGAGCAGCTCGTTGGTGGAGGACAGCATGAGCAGTCTAGGCATGCTTTCAGTGCTGGCCTGGCCCAGCCTTTCAGGCTTACTCGCAGTGGGGGACTGGGTTAAAGAAACATCACAAAAGACAGTTCACAACTGAAACCGGATTATGAGTGATAACAGTGGGCTCCATTTAAACTCAACCCAAATTATCCCAGTGATTCCAGACTAGATCTTTTTTTTTGGTACAATCAAAAAGAATTGTGGTACAGCATTAAACAGATTTAGCCCCAGTATTTATAAATTGCTTCTTTGACACACTTACCATCGCTCGACCCAAGATAAATAGATGGTGTCCTGATAATGGAGGAAGACCCATGGATGGTGTCATCTGAACTGACTGACAGGTAACTTTTTTCTCACCATTGTAAGCAGTCTACAGTGCTTCAATCTCCTATGAAAATGAAAACAAGGAGTTAACCAGGATCTCACAAGTGCACAAAGCCATTCTTTTAAAACATAACATGAAAGTGCTAGCTAGCTGCAATGATAGTGTGTGTGTGTGTGTGTGTGTGTGTGTGTGTGTGTGTGTGTGTGTGTGTGTGTGTTTGAGAGAGAGTGAGTAATATATCCACTTTACCCTAAGCTGATGCAGGTTTTTCATCAGTCCCTCCATTCTTTGAAAGATTCCATCCACATTTTTTATCATGCGCTGCCGTATGATTGCTCGTGATTGGCAGGGCCTCGTTTCATGCCTCAGCATCTCCAGGTGTGAACGGCCTTTTGGTGACTGGCAAGGCATCTCCTGCCCTTCTTGCTGTGAGGACAATGATGTCACTTTCTGCTTCTGACTGGCAGCCTCTAAAGGATCCAAGGATCCAAGGATCAACAGTCTTAGTGTCCTGACTGGCAGAACACAAAGGGTGCAAAAAAGTTGGTAAATATCTGAGCCTGCTAAAATTCTATTTACAAAAACACCACCACCACCAGAAATATACTGTTTAACTATCATAGTGCAACAATGACTGTGTAATGGAGTGTAACAAATTCTTACCATCTTGAAAAGCAGCATCAGCCACTTTAGCTTGTCCTCCCACATAACCCTGCCCACCAGTATGCATGTAGGCTTCTGATTGGTCAGTTGGGATAGTAGGTGTGAGTACATTTTCATCTTCACTCTGTGAATCTCTCTCTATAGAACCAGACTCTTCTGTTAGGGAGCCATCTAGGGACCAAAGGCATCAGCCATAAGTACCAAAGAGAGCAAATCCTATGACATTGTATACAAACAAAAACAAACATGGGCTTACCTAGACGACCGACATGATTACCATGCAACCGTAGAACCGCAGACCTAGAGGAGATGTCAGGAGTCCAATCATTGTAAGTGCATCTTTGAAATTCTGCCTTCTCTTAACAGCATTACAGCAGCATTAGAAAACTTTAAAAATCCTGAGTACTTACGGAGCTGTTGATCCTTGCTCGGTGGCTTCAATGCCTCCAGAGGCCGAGGAGATGGTCTTTTCTAACAGGTTCTTCCATCTGTGGAAACATCGCTAAAGCCATCAGGTCCCAATTTCTACAACAGCACAATGTTGTTAAAATCATCTGAACATAAATGGCCTGACACCATAAATGTTATCACAAAACAGACACAGCAGTGCTGACTGGTTGACCTTGATGAGAAGATGGTGGGTCAGAGAGAGACAAAAAAACAAACTCACGTGTTTTTCTCAGAGGAAGTCCCAGCCACCAGCTCGTATATCTGTCTCTCTGATGTACTGATCACATACAAGGCCTTGTTATCTGATAGAGAAGAGCAGGCTGTCAAACAATGTATTCAAACTAACCCAAATGCAATTTGTAACTGGCTTCTTAATTTTTTAAAAATAAAATAAAGACTTAGTTATTCCAGACCCATTCATCTATTCTGGCTATTCATAGCTGTAAGAATAACTACAAATATACCTGTAGCCACAGATCTGACAAGAGATGAATCCAAGCGAACAACGGGGCAAAAGGGGGTTTTGAGGTCCGTGTTCCTACCCCAAACCCCACCCAGTGAGCGCGCAGGACATCGCAAGATCAAACGGTCACCTGAACCCCTTTGGAGTAGCACCAACAGGTCTGAGAGAAGCAGAGCATGAATGTCTGAAACACACACACACACACACACACACACACACAGAGTGAGAATGGACCTGTCAAGTAATCATTTGCAAGAGGAAAAACAAAAATGTGATTTGTTCAGCTGTGATGATCTCTTACCTATAGCTTTATCTTTACTAACTTTCCAAGTCAACGGTCCTTCGTGGATCATTTTCTTAGTGGTCAGGTCCAGATTCTACATAGAAAAAGAATATAGTTAATAATTCATACTCTGGATCAGGTGCTCCAAGACCAGAGAAGCTGTTTGGAAGGCAGATAGTGGATACATAGTAAGGCCGTACCTTGAACTGAGCAGCGACAGGACTGGCCTGCCTCTCCAGAGGGGACAAGTCTAGCCTGCGCTGATAACGGCTGAGCAGTCGCCGGTTCTCCGTCTCCCTGACGACCTCATTGACAGCTCGTAGTATCCCACGGCAGCACGCCTGTGCCCTCACCAATGTCTGCAGGTCTGGAGAACCAGCTGTTGTGGGGGCACATACTAGTGTTAATCCAGGAGAAAGGGTGTGTGTGCTTGCCTCCTTGGTAAACTGGTATGTGTGTGTATACTGAAGTGTTTTCATGGTTCAATACATTGTGTGTGAGTGTTTCTATACATGCCTTCTGTGTGTCTGATGATGTTATCCAGCAGCAAGGGGTATTTGGTGAGTCTCTGCATCTCAGACACTAGAAGGTCCTTTAATTGTAGTCGGCGGCAGTGAGGGCTGGCTTCACATTCCTAACACACACACACACACACGAATGAGCCAAGGACATCTAAGTCCAAATGTGGATTCTGTTGACTGCAACACCAATTTATACCTAAAACAGCATCACTAGAAGTTATGTGCTGCAATAAAAGTCAAATATAAAAGACTGGATAGTCTCCAATTCAAAGTATGGGTCAACCAATTCACAACCCAGCCCACTAACAAATATGGCAGAAGCTCTAGTGTTTGTAGGTTTGTCCAAAGGCTTTATACCTCTAAAAAGTGTTACCTGTATAAGGTGCGCGAAACGCGGGTCTTTGCATTTATTTTTAATGAGCTCCAGTGCCTGACTCTGCTGACTGCACAGGTGAGACACCTGCTCCTGGAACTCCTCTCCTGCAGCGTCTTCAAACTATCACGCACACACACAAACACATGAGCTACTGACATATCAAGTAAAGCAACAAGTATATCCCACACTACACAGAACAACCCCTTCATTTTAGACAGCACCAAAAGATGATGTGAACTAGAAAGGGAGTAACACTAGCCAGCTCTCACTCTAGACACCATGATGTCTCCGATGCCTTGAACTATAGAAGAGTCCCTCAGCCTCTTCATGGACTCACACAGATTCGCTGAAACACAAATGCAACACCACAAAACAGAATCTGTTTAAGCGAGCCAGTGTATATGTGGTTTGTTAGAAAGTTGTGTCAGTGGGCAACAGAACTCTACTTGTGTCATGAAGGCCACCGCAGAAACAACATGTACAGCCTCCAGTCCATACCTGCTCACAGTAATGGCATGGTGCCGATAGCTGATATTGTTCTGTCATTAAATTCTCAGTTTGGGTGGGTTTTACACTTCTTTAATCTTGATTATGATTTAGACACCAAGTAGGCTTCAGAAATTTAGGTTTGAAAACACATTAAGACAAATGGAGCGGATTTGCACGCACACACACACGCTCGCACACAGAGAGACTGACCATGAAGACTGTAGACCTGGGGCAGGTTGGGGAAGATACAGGAAAGTTCTTCGACGGTCAAAAGGTTCCTCATCTTCTGGAAGAACACCTGATCGAGAACCCTGAGAGTCCGCAAGTGAGATGCTTCCGTTGTGAACAGCTCTGAGGAAGAGGATATAGCAAAGTCACTACAATTTCTTACAAACGTTACACAATTCAGAATTCCACATTTTCATGAGTCAGGATAGAATTATCATATGTGCATAATAAATAGAATACTGTATGTTCAAAAGATTTAGTAGCTATTTAGTTTAAGTTAGATCAGTAAATAATTGTTTTCATTTTACATGTTAACTGTGTACTGGGAGTTGTCTTTTATAGTCAGTTGCTGTGCACCACATTTGCTGTTTTACCATATATGACAGCCTGCCGTTCGATCTCCCGGGAGCCGAGAGAGGCGAGTGTGTGCGGCTCCACTGTCTCCTGCCAGTTCTGACAGTGGACCGTGTCCTCTTCCAAAGGAGGTGCATCAGGCAACAACGCCATTGGTGTATCCACACTCCTACAGGAAGGGAAGGAGGCATGGGGAAAGAGAGAAAGAGAGACAGAGCTTCAGCAGCAACTTACTAAGATAAATCAAGGTGACGGATATGGATGTTAAAGAACTGGACGGCAGGTGTGCATGTGTGCTCATTAGCATCAGACTAATGAGGTGTATATAGTTATAATTACATCTCAGTCATGCTCATGGATCTCTGCGTCCTGGTGCAAGGCGGTGACATACCTGTCCAGAGTAGATGCTGGAGGCCGGACATTCATGGCTCAGGAACCTCAGCAGCTCTTCCACTAGTGTGTCTACTGAAATATCTTTAATGTTGGATGATCTCTTTAGTGTTCGTTTCAGTATCTGTTCAGTCAGCTGAAGAACACCTTTTCTGAACGGGTTATCAGACGCAACAATGGTCCTTAAAAATTCCACATTACCTATTATGATGTAATAAACCGAGGTGTGAGAGCTGCAGTAGTGATCTAAGCCAGTTAGCTAGCTAGCTATGTTCTTGTCCAGACACTTTAATGCCTCATGGCTGGTGCAATGACACAATATTCAACATTTCCTTCTGATTCTACTTTTAATTCTGTGACATTAGCTAAGCAACTATAAAGCTACTCTTGTCCAAAAATGCCAGTGTCGTTAGACGTATCAAAACGTATCAAACATAGCTTTAGCTAGGCTAGCTAATCAGACCTTCTATGAAACAATCACAACTTAGTAAATTCATAGTTGTTAATCACAGTAAAGTGTTTTTTCTTTTTGTTGTTTAAAAAGAGTTACCTTGTTACCTTGCTAGCTAACAGTTAGCTAGTAACAATGCCTTCAAAAGTAGTTCTCCACTGATACAAGATACCTAAGAGAAGTTTGGCTCGGAATGTGACTGATTGAAAAACAAAAATACATCACAAATAGCGTTATGCAATAATACCTAAAGTGCATGCATCAAATACAAACAGTCCCCAATGCAAACCTCTTTTACAAGGCAGCTATTTAGCATCTGCTACTTCTGCAAAACAAACCCAGTCTTGCATGTTAGTGTTAGCTATCCAGCTAGCTAGGCATTGCTCCAGGACAGGTTTTAGTATAGCCAAAATAATTTGATTGCCTGTTAATTTTTCTAAAAAGTTGATGTAGAGATGTGACGTTTTACTAAGCGTGCCCTGATAAAAAGCTAATAAAATAGCTAAGGGCCAGATTCTGTTATATCATTAGTTAGTGTCGTGTCCGTTGATGCAGGAAAGAAGAGACAGGAAACAGTGCGTTACCCTGTGGCCTTTTATTAATGCAGAGCTCTGGAGATGTCACTTCACAACACAGTGCGAGTGAGATCTAAAGCATAACTTTGCAACAGACAGACTTATATTTCTCTCGCCTTGTGCCACTTCTGCTTTTGTGTTTTTCCATCTCAGCCGTCACCTCTGTTTGACCGTCTCGTACACATGTCTTCTTGCATAATCACACATATGCACGTCTAGGGCATTTCCTGTTATGTCTGGACATACAGTAATTATTTTATTTATTCAAGCATTAGTCCTATTCCATTCTGCACATTATTCTCTACTAGTGTAAGCTTAGCATTCATTTAATTTCTGAAACTCCACAATTCCCCCTTTTGATCTCTACAAAGAGATCACCAATCACACTCCTTTATTCTGGCATCTCCTGTCTCTACGTCCCTTTCCCCCTGTATCAGTGGCATCATCGTGGTACCCTCATGCACATCTTTCCTTTCTATCATAGCTGAGATTAGTCTAACCATTAACGCCCTAATACATGGAATACAGCAGCACCCGCATGTCACAGCAATTCCCGTGAATGTGGCTAATGAAACCATCAATGACACAATTAAGTCTTTCCACTGACCGAACCGGCTCACCATCCAGGATTCCAACTGGTTGTTTATGCCTGAATTCTCATGCATTTCCTCTGATAGGGTCTTCAAACCATCCAATGCTCTACTAACCGACCCATCCGGAGCGGTATTATTAGGAATGAATGTACAACACACATCCTCAAGCATAGCGCAGACACCCCCCTTTTCCGCCAACAACATGTCTAATGCCATACGATTTTGCACCGCCATCAGTGAGGTTGGTCCCAGCTGATCTCTAAGTCCTTCCACTGCATCCCTAGTCAGGTTGGCTAGCCTGAGGACATTATAATGTACATAGTTAATCCGATCCACATTTTTATTTGGAGTAATGGGGAATAATGCAGAAAGTATCGGAATATTCTCAAATCCCCCTGCTATCTGGTCTGCTAACTTATATCTGTCCGGAACTCCGCGAGGTATTCCTATTGCATCTATGTATGTGGGGGTATTCCTTGTTAAATCAAAATGGTATGCCTCTCGCTACTGTCTTGCTGCATCAGTTACCGGGTCCCTGTGTAGTTTTTTGCCTATCAGTAATAAAGGAGCTGCTAACCTGACCATGGCGCATGTCCCCTCCGAGTTCTCTGGCATGTTAACAACCAAAGTCATCCTTCCACAATAATCATACAATCCTGCTCGTGCCCATGAACCCACAGACTCGTTCCCAGTGACCGTGCGGTTACACCATTCCGCTGGGATGTGCCCCAAGCGTACTTGAGGTGTGCTTGAACTTCTAACGAAGCACGTGTAGTTCCCCTCCCCCTTTTCGGGTGAAAATAGTCCTATCCTGGTTCTGTTACTGATGGGGGGGAAAATAACGCTCAAAGTGTCACAATTCTTAGGGTTTCTTTCCTTAGTCAGGCCAATCATGCACGCATAACCCTTGGGGTCTTTTTGTGGGAATAGGGGTGCCGGGGTGGTTATAAGTCTGGGTCTTGCGGCTGCACATGCTACACATCCACCAATCTCTACCCCCATTCTTCTTCACCGTCTTGTTGTTAATGTTTTAATCCTTTCCTACTGCCATGCTATTATTTAACCCAAGCGTGACCAAACTGTAAATGGAAACACACAACACAATACACCAACAAATAATCAAACAACACAATTGTCCAGAAGTCATCACTGGTGTTCTGTTCTTCTTACTTCGGGGTCTAAGGGTGGACTACCTTGACCCTTTTGCTCCCGGGGATTATTCTGCCCCTTCCGGGTCAGGTGAGTTAGGTGATGTTTCAGCAAGGTCCCTCGCTGTCTCTTGCAGACTCCTCTGCGGTGACTCTGCGGCGGCGCACTGGCTCAGATGAAACCACGTTTCCCCTGTACCGTTCTGGCGTACGGCGTGGCTGGTTCTTTCTGTCACCTGGAATGGACCTGTCCACCTCGGCTCACTCCATTTTCTCTTGATGACTCTCAGCAGCCCCCAGTCCGTAACGGGTATCGTCTGGGTTTGTCTGCTCCCCGTCCGGTCCCCCTCCTGCGTGGAGAAAGCTGAAACGATACTTTGCAATTCATTAAAGTATGATGTGTGTGTGAGATGTTTTTCTTTTCTCATTTATTGCCAAAGGTAAGGCATCAACCCAATTTAATTTTGTCTGTGCACAGATTTTGGCCACTTTGTTTTTCGCATTTAGATTCATCCTTTCCACCTTACCTTGAGACTGAGGATGATACACTGCCCCAAATGAATGTTTCAGACCCAGCATTTTCTCTAACTCCTGCAAATTGCGCGCTGTAAAATGAGTGCCATTATCTGATCTCACCTTTCTCTGAAACCCATGGTGAGGAATGTACTGGTTCACCAGGAACTTTACCACTGAAGCACTGTCTTCCCGTTTTGTTGGCCACGCTTCCGACCACCCTGTGTAGTTGTCTACGCACATCAATTCGTACGTGTACCCCTGTGCTGAGTCCACCATGTCTGTGTAGTCAATTACTATCTCTTCCCCTGGTGTTAATGACAACGGATACTTACCGGGTGCCACCTTAATTGTAGGTTTGGGATTGTACTGTTGACATACTCTACATGTCCCCTGCACTTTATGATAGCTACTCTTTCTGGTCCCTGCAAGGCCTTTGCCAGCTCCCTCATTTCTGCCTCATGTTTAATTGGTTTGTTTCCCGCTGTCCTAAACCCTGCTCTCATCCATTGTCTTAGCTCCACATGTGCTGCCCCTACCGTGTAAGCAGAGTCAGTATAAATATTCACTTCCTTACCCTTTGCTAACTTCAAGGCCTCCACTACTGCCATTACCTCAGCTCGCTGTGCTGATTGCTAACCTTTCAGCCTTTCTGCTTTCACCGTCCAAAATTCATCTACTTCTCCCTGTGTTTCTGCCACCACTGCATACCCTGCTTTTATATCCCCATCTGGTCCTCTAAATCCACACCCATCAGTGAACATGTTCCCTGCTCCTGGAATTGGTTCTCCTTCTAGGTCTGGTCTCACCTTCTCCTGCTTTTTGACTTCCTGTTCGCACTGATGAGGCTCTCCTCCTCCCATCATGTCTGCCATGTTGATTCCTTCATGTGTGTATGTGATGTGTGGTGCTTCCAAAATTTTGCTGATCCTCTGTTGCCTTAGTGCTGTCAAGGTGAAGGCTTGTGAGTTCACGTATGCTATTACACTGTGTGTGGTTAGTACCGTGATTGGATGTCCCATTACCAGATGCGTTGTTTTCTGTATGGCTTTAGCCACTCCTGCTGCATGTTGGGTGTCTTTTTTCCATGTTGTCAAGCTGTGTGCTCACATGCATGAGTACTTGTCTCTCTCCCCCTTTTCTTAGCTCACAATCTGATTTAAGTTTTCCAGTGCAAAATACAATCCTTGCTGTCGCGTAGGAGCCCAAACCAGGCGAAACTCTCTCTCCTGGGGGCTACGTGTCGACATACAAGCCGACAGCAGGGCCCAAACTTCGGGAATTAAACCTTAACAAGCTTGCCTGTCTAGCTAACTCAACCAGCGAGTAGGCTTAGTTAAAATAACAGCTTTAGTGAGCAAGGCTCCGATGAAAAACGCAAGTTATGATGGCCATTCACACTCCAGACACATTTTTTCGTAACTCAACAACGACTCCTAAGTTCTTTCAAACTTCTCAGTAAGGAATTCAAATCTGAAAAAGTACGTTCAAGAATAGTTTTGAGATGTCATTCACCATCAGGTGTTGGAGCAGACCCTGGTGACCCTGCCAGACCCCGGCAGAGCAGACCTCGGTGCCGCTGCCTTTTTACCTCCCCGAGACTTAGGCATAGGTCCTCGCCCTAGGGGGAGGAATGTCCTCCTCTGTTGATGATGCCATCTCTCCACCAGTCACCCAGGGCTGCTTGCTGACTCCAGAGCGCCTAGATTCCCCTGAGGTACCTCCTCCACCTCCATCGACGGGTCCTCCTCATGATCCGACCCCAAGTCTGACTCTAGGGTGACGTTACGGCACTCCCCTCGCTCGCCATACTCCGCATATCCCTCTGTAAGGTCCATGTAGGACTCTGCGGATTCCACCTCCAAGTACCTGTCCTCATAAATAGGTAGGTCTCCGTAGTACCCAGCAGGTCCCTGCTCTGTTGTGATCCCATGGAGCGAAGACAGGATGAGTGATGGCCTCACCCTGGTACAGGAAAAGTCCGCGGTGTCCGACTCCGAGGACTGGAAATAGTTATACCAGTCATTATGGTCAGACGTAATCCCGTGTGACTCCTCCACCTCTGCCCCCAGACCACGCTCTTCTGCAGCAGGAGTCAGGAGGGTACCCAAGAGCACGGAGGGATTGCAGGCACTATTTGGGGAAGTGCGTCTTTTCCCCTTCTTCCCCTTCTTCTTGCCCTTCCCAGGCATCCTTCTTTGGTTGGTGTTTCTGTGATGATTCGAGGCTAACAGTATGTGGAGTAGGGGCACGTTCAAACACACATTTTTATTTAACACAGACGACACATCTAACACCGCACACCTCACTAAACACCGTTCAAACACCAACAACACGTACTACAACACAAGAGACATATATACACACACACGAGGATTACACATAATACAGAACAGGTGGACGACACGAAAGGGCGCGGCGACATGGACGAACACACACACGTACACACCAAGACGTTTGAGGAGGGGCGGGGCTGCAACGTGACATAACCAAATCTAATAAGGCACCCTATGCATAGTTTTTTTTTTCTTTCTTTAATCACTGTTGTCATCTTTTAAAGGTTAAACAACATTAATAATTTTTACACCATTTAATTGATTAGATACAAAACAATATACCTGCAAGTGCATCAGTGACGTCAAAGTGAACAGGAACTTCTAGACCTCCAGTGGAGCACCAGTACCAGCCAGCATCAGTCTTCTTCAGTCCAGTCATCAACACCGTGAAGGTGCCTTTCCCATCATCACTGATCTGCACTGCTGAATTCTGGGATGTGTTGGTCCTCCCCACTGTGTAGCAGGTCCAGTCTATAGATCTGCACCACTTCTTCGCCTCTTTCTTATATGCAGCGCTGTAGAGACACTGGACACTGACGCTGCTCCCCTCCTCTCCACTCACTCTGCTCTTGGTCACAGACACAGCAGGAGCTGGAAACAAAGAAAGGCACTTTTGTATGAATATGTATGGATGAAATATATGCAATATGAGAAATGTCACTAAACTGAATATTCAATATTCATAAAGAATTTGTAATACCTGATTTCACAGTGATATATAGCTGTGTTTTGACATCTGGTTGAAACATTCCTGAAATCTCCACTGCACACCAATATGCTCCAGTGTTTCTCTCCTGTAGATCCCTCACAGTGACAGTAAAGAGACTCTGAGCTGGGTTATCAGTTACTGTCACTTTCTTGTTTGTATTGTTGGCATATGCCATAATCGTGCAGTAATTGAATGCTGTTACACGCTCACAGCACCAGTATTTCTTATGTTGTTTATATTTCAGATGTTGACAGATGCTCCACTCTGAAGACTTAACTGCTTCTGTGACCAATTCCATTTCTCAGTGCCTGCATATACAACCCAGCACCACTGTTACTGGAACACAAGAATTCTTGTTTCTGCTAAGGAATTAAAAAATGCTACATATGAAAAAAAAAACAAAAAAAACTAACAATGTATATATTGTAGTATTGCATAGAAAATAACTTACATCAAATGATGAAAACGAAAATGAAATTTCAATTCATGTTGAATAAAGTGAGAAGCTTATTTGAGAAGCCTCCTCACATATCTTTAGTCTTGTTGCCACTGTGGTTGAAGCAATCCAAACAGTTCCTGTTTGCTAAGTTTAAAGTCATGCTGTCACAGTGCGCTGGGCGCCCAGCAAGAGGGACAGGCCCACTGTAGTGGTTTGACACACTAATCAGTCCCATTAAATCATCTCAAATATTGAAATCACAATCTTTCATTTTTAACAAAGAAAGTAACATTAATGATTTGATCCCTGAAAGATTTAAATTACAGTCATTTGTTTGAGGATATTGGCAACAAGCACAATCTGAATGATATCAAGACAGACAACTTGGTGAGAATAAATGATACATTTATTAACACAACTACTCTAAATCACAAACAATAGCATAAACAATCTGTATATTTACAGAAAAACAAGCTAAAATATAGCGAGCATGTGTTTATGTGTGTGAGTATGTAAAAGGAGAGGAGAGCGAATGCTTTCATGCAGGTCAGTACACGCTCGCGAGAGCGAGAAGGAGGCGGACATGCTATTGTGCCAGCAATAAAATGGTGCAGAATTTAAACAGCAATGTGACTGTATGTTAATGAGCTCAGCTGGCTTGTTCTCACGTGATGTTAGAACAAAGGGTAATGGCAGGTTTACTAACTGAACAATAAGGTCAATGTGTCTGTGCCTATTGAAGTGACATGATGATACCTATGTTTGCTAGTAAAAAGCAAGACATAGAGAGATTGTATGCAAAGAGGAAAAAGAACTTCCAGTCTGTACAAATATTACTTAAGATTATCCAAACAAAATGGTATGTACACCAAGCCCAAATACTTTCAAGAAAGTACTAGGATCTTGATTAAACTTTACTGTTTAATTCAAGCAGTGGCAGCTGTTACTTGAGTTACTTGAGTTATAATCAGAAGGTTGCTGGATCAAGCTCCACTGTTGGGCATCGGAGCAAGGCCCTCAATTGCTCAAGTTGTACTCAGTTGCTTTGGATAAAAGCGTCAGCTAAATGTAACCTATATACTTTTGCCCAGATATGCCCGACTATAAACTATGCCCAGATGTAAAAGTCTCACATGTTGATGATTTTTGGTGATTATCTCAGTTGGTCATCCTCACTCAGTTTGTCTACAATTAGGAGGGAATTTCCACCCCTGGTTTCTTGTTGATAAAATGTGACGTCGTCAAGGTATGCTGGGAATATGAGTTCCATCCGCAGTTTAACAAGAGGGAACTGACCGCATTTGCAAGCTTGCTTGAAGAAATTTGGTGAACCTGTTGCTGTGGTAATGTTGATCAGATTTCTGTCTGTAAGCGTGTGTGTATGTGTTTCCTTTCTCTAGGTGTATCTCAGAATCCAGATCCGGTGCCAGGTTTCCTCACCTTTTCTGAACTTGACTCTGCTCTGTTCCTCCCCAGGTCTACCTGCCTGCTGGCCACTCCTGGCCACTCCTATATAAAAGCCCCTCCCGAAGGCAGAAGAGGAGGGAGGCAGTGGGGCTGTTGGAGGCAGTGAGGCAGCGGCGGCAGCGGGGGTGGCGGCAGTGGCAGCTAGTTCAGCAGTCGGTTTTGGCTTGTTTGTAATTGTATCATTTGTGTGTATGACCTTCTTTTCCCTGCTTGGACCTCAATTTTCTTTCGCTGGTGTGTGTCTTATTTATTGTTTTGGCCTGGGTCACTTCAGAAGAAATTGCACCAGTGTGTTTATTTGTAACTTCTGTATTATACAACAATACACTAAAAAGAGTCTACCATTTGTGCTTATGTTTCTTTCTGTTACTCTTTAACAGTTGCATGTTCCATTCCTTTAGCCGTTTATCATTCTTTTTCCTTGGTATGGTGCCTAGACGGGGTGGTAACAAGACGTTAGTCTAGATTCCACCATCTCTTGGATCAATTAAATGGAGAAATATGATTCTCAGCTGTTTGCTGTTAACTGTCCACATGGTGCTGAGTGAAGAAAGTATCTGAGAGAGAGATGACAAAGCCCCTCTTTTAGGTCTAACCTTGATGGAGGAAAAACCAGGGAGAGAGTAAAGGTCTGTTGATCAGGGTATTTAAGACACCTGAATTCCACCTGCTTTTAGGCACACCCTCTTTCTTCCATTTGATGCAAGTTTGCTCAATGCGGTGATGATGGTGCTGCTATCTGCTGGATTGGCATGGTACCTAAATTTCCCCCCTTGGTCTTCAGGCTGGGGCTGATGTCATAGTCCTGAAGAGCACAAACGGTTATCCATGCAGTCCAGGTTTACTGTAATATCCACTTGCAGGTGATCAATTCCACAAGTCAACTTGTCCATCCGGTTCATAGTGTAATCCTTGAGATGTCCTGACATCATGATTACATATGTGCAGCTCTTTGGTAGTAACCAAGGCTGATTAACCAAACTACCTAAAGCAATGTAAGTGTACTATTGTAAGTCTTAGATTTTCACTTGATTTTAAAATGATGATACAAAGAAAACAAACTGGGTATCACAAATCATTGACAGGATTAAACGGCCTTTTGTTAGAAAGGAGGAAGTACATCAGGCCTGAGAAAAGAGGACATTAGTAAGTGTTAGCATTAGCTTGTGTAGCTGGAGTAAACCCATCATCAGTGTTTAAGATGCTAGATTAAAGGAATGACATTATGTGAAGTAATGTCCCTCCAGAAAGTTGTCCCTTGTGAGATGTAGGAAGATGTGCAATTACAAGGGTTGGTTGAGCCCAGTAAATTTTACTAGGTATGGTGGTTTCGAATACAATTGTCAAACATGGTGTCTCAATCTAAGTCTACCCTGTGATAGACAAGCATTTAAAATTGTACCAAATTACAATTTCTAATGTGGCTATTGGAGGATCTGGATTTCTTATATGCTACTGAAGATTATAAATAGGGTTATTCAATCTATACCAAATTTGCACCATGGAGGAAGCAGAATTGCTTACCTACATTCTATACACATTTGAGATATCTTATATGGATATGGCAAAAAACAGTTTTAATAGTTTTGTAAGAGAGTGCTGGAATGCCTTGCAGGATTCTACCAATATCCTGCCCCTGCTGTGCAGCTAACAAAGATGATAAAGGGTAGAAACCGAAAGGTATGAGAAGGGATGAAAAGTAGTAATGAAGTTTGGAAAGTAATGTCGTTCCTAAATACCCAGTCAGTTAGTTTTAAAGTTAAACATTCAAACATAACATGAAGAGTCAGCCTTCAGAATTAGTTAAAGAGAATAGCTGGTCCCATCCTTTATTGCCGGTTAACCTTAACAAGCATTATTGAGGCACCCTTCGTGAAGGTCTAACTGTCAAACAGAGAACCCATATTTTTATACACTTTTCAGAAGTGGTTATGTATTCACCCCACCTTCCTTTACATATTAGTGTTTGCATTCACCACCATTACATCTGAACCACACAGTAGTCAATATATGCAAACTGCTATTCAATACCCACACCAGTTGGAAGCCATTACCACTACATTCCAAGAGAAGATTTGTATTAGCCTTGTCCTAAAGAAGATTGTTTTTCTATATGGTCCTGAGCCTGGTGGAGAGTTCATATATCTTACCCTGAGGTCCACCAAAAGCCTACGCAGGATCCTTTACTGAAGCCTGAAGCCCTGTATGCAAGTCATTCTGAAAGGACACAGAATCTCTAAACTCCCTTATGTTTTATGTTATTAATCTGTCCAATGCACTGTTAGGCCTCTTTTCCCTGTAAACACGCATGTTATTACCTCAGTAATAACAGGGACCACCTCTTGTAAAGAATTTATTGCATTTGAAAGTATGGAAATGTGGTCAAAGGTGATGCTAGAAACATCTCCCTTTAAAGGTTAGAAAAGGATATGGAAAGGTGGCTACATGCTTAAAAGCTAAAATGTTACATGTAACTAAACTGTGAGAGATGCCTTTATAAAGAACAGTGTGTGAATCTACAGGGGATGCAGTGGCTGATGTGATCGTGCGTCTGCTATGATAGCGAGGCGAGGTTATTATATTGTGGCTTGTATGTAGTTCAAATGAAATTAAGGAATGGTCTGAGATGGCATCCGACTGGGGTAGTCTGACTATGTTCTCCGTGTCCACCGTATGTCAATAGTAAGTCAAGCGCATGTCCATCAGAGTGTGTGGGTTCTCTTATACATTGGATGAAACCAATTGATTCTGATATACAGCTAAAGGCCAATCTCAAAGGGTCTTGGGCATTATCAAGGTGAATATTGAAATCACAAAAAATAATGGCTCTTTCTACAAAAGTGACTAGATTAGAAAGGAAATCTGAAAATTCCTTAATAAATTCTGAGTAGGGCCGTGGTGGCCTATAGATACCAAATAGTGAAACAGGCTGGGTGGGCTTCATATCGCTGGCTACATCATTCATTTTAGAAAAAAAAACAAAATTTCCCCTTTTTTCCTCAATTATCCTGTTATCTTCAATTCCCTGCTCTAGAGCGATTACTCACGTAATACTAGTCAGAGTTTTAGGGTGCCCCAAAAGGGTGCATTAGGTGCATTAAAGTTACTAATAAAGACTTCAGAATATTCCCTGTCTTTCAAGTAGAAAATAAATCAGAATACCACAGAAATGTATTTGCTATTAAGTAACCTAGAGCCTTAAAGATTATTTTGGACTTCAGTGGACGTAAGAACAATAGCAGGTAAATAAACTTTATTTATTTATTTATTCCTTAATATGGCATTCTCTAAAATGATGTAAATACATTGAAAATATGCAGTACAAGTGCAGTAAAATAATTCAATGTTGTACTTCTTCTTCTTCAAAGCAGAGCATTGGGTACTTAATACAGTAATGTAAATAATGTGATACAAAAAGTTAATGAAGTACAAATTCATGAAACTCATGCTGCTAGTATGTTAAAAGTTATAAATGTAAATGACAATTAATTATTCATACTGTTGTTGGTGGGGAATTCAGTAGATTGACTGATTTAAACTACTCCCAAAGTATTTGCATAACCTGAAACACACATTCGAGTCATGTGGTTTGGCCTGCCACGTTCAGTGGGAGGGCTGTGTTTGCAACCACACCTGCACCTTGTTCGTCTCAATGTATATAAACCCGTGTTAAAGTGTACAGGGTGTTGGTCATTGTCGGTGTAATGTCTGAATGTAACGTGTTTATGTTAGATGTATTCTTGTGTATTATGTTTGTTTAACTTCATTTGTTTCAGGTCCATGTTTATTGTTTCTAATACGTGAGTGCCGCTGTCATTTATGTTAATAAATGTTCGTCCCAGTCGGTGGAGTCTGTGCGTCCTGCCCCTCGCCCTACGGCACTCGGGCCGCCACACATAATCACAGTGCATTATTTCTTTATTATATTAAACTTTTGTACTGGTGTTAAAGCAGTCCAAATATTATACATTGATTCATATACTAAGTACTAAAAGTGTTATACATTGATTGATGTACTATACATCAACTTTTTTATGGCTACTAAATAAAGGTACAACACTGAGCCTGATAAGTATAAACATTTTAAACAGCTTTTTATCATTTAGGTTTTTTTTTTCCTTTTGTGCAAGTCTAAATTAGTCCACTGGGACAATGACACACAAACACTAACACCAACACATCAATGGTCCCTCAATTTAGAGTATTTTTTATTTGAAATGGAGCCCAACTGAGCATGACAACACTGGGATGGAGCAGCGGGTAGGAGAGCCTCATCTTCAGCGTTGCTTGGAGGTGCTCTCCATGGAAGTGATGGCCCAGGGGTGGAAGAATGCCATTCTGGTGGAGAAGGCGGGGTGCCAATGAGACAGGTGTGTCATGCCTGCAGAAGACACTGTCAGAGGCAGATAAGCAGAAGGACAAGGTGAAGTAACATAGCTCAAGGTCCCTACTTAACTGCACCATTTAGAAAGCATGCATAACTTAAAGATAGTTGTGAAAGCCTGAAGGTCTACAACAGGCAGTAATGAACTTTTCTAAACTGGATTTATGGGTTTTACATTGCGCAGAGGCTGAACGATTTTTAATTTCGACCTTTTGACAGTGTGTTTACAGTATTTACTTACTGTAGCCCAGTCCTTGAATGAAGTATTTCAAGGCTTCTGCCAGCTTGCCAGGCTATAAGGTAAGAACAGGACACAATAGATTACACAGTGCATCACTCAGTTTGAATGCAAGAGCATTATTTTAATGGGTAACGACAGACCTGATCAAGCTGTGGTAGACCTCCACAGTCAGCCATCTTCATGAGGGACAACATGAAGGACAATGTTATTCACCACAAGTTCATCACAACGTTCATGATTTATAAGCCCCCAGTGACATATAATGACTTCTGCATTTATAATGAGAGTCAAATAAAAAAAGCAAAACATAACATTTTAAGTATCGCTTTGCTGAGGTTTGAAGGTCACTAACTTTGAGGAGGGTTGTCTTTGAGGGATTCATTTTGGAATTGCAGTCAACCTATGACGGAAAACACAAACATTTGCACGCAGGCTCCCAGGTACATATAGAAGTTTGATTTGAATGCTGGGTTGGATTTTGAATGTTGTTTTTAAACGTCTGCATGTAAAACAAGCTGTACATACCACAGCATCCACCACAGGAGAGTCATCTCCTACCACCAGAAGAGTGTGACACCTACAGCAACAAAACCTTTCAGGCATGTGGTGGCACAGGGGCATTTTACATCAAAAAATAACATGGAATAAGGATAAAAGAGAAACAGTTTCTCACTTACTTTAGAGTCTTTCTACCCAGAGAAGTTCTCTTAATGTTCAGTTTACTTCGGCTGAAAATTGATCAGATCTAATAAGACTGGGAGCTGTTCATATGACAAACAAGTCTAGAAGCAGAGAGCTCAGAAGATTCCATAGAATGCAGATGTCAGTCATACCTGTTGTAGGACTTCATAAAATGCAGAAGGTTTGTCTGGTTAATCCTTTTGCTGATGTTGTGATGGAAGGTCTTTACAAATTCTGCCTTCTTCTTAATCTCCTCCTGCCACGGTGCCATAAAGGAGTCAGTCCAAGACGCAATCAGTCACAAAACATCAAAACTTGATGTGAATATGAATTTAAATGTCTCTTCCTCTATATGCACAGTCTGCACAGGCACTCGAGACAGAAATGTATAATAAAAAGAATATGTAAAAAAAAAAAAAAACATTGTTGACCTTTTGATGGACAATAATGTAGGCATCTGGTTCTTTAGTTACGAAAAGGACACAGTCTAAATTCAGGACAGCTCATTTGGAACACTCATCTTTAGTAATAAGGCATTTAACTTTTAAATATTCTAGTTCAGTGTTTAGTGACCCAGTCCACAGTACACATGAAATGGCCCACATGTTTATTCTAACCCAGCCCAGTACACCTGTACCAGGTGTTCATTTTCCTAATGGCTTGGTTTAGGAGCTAGGATGATGTTGTCAGGAGCTGGGATAGAGGGAAAATGTGGGATGTCAGATGTATCACAAGGACTGGGTTGACAAGTACTGCTCAATAATACATACAATATACATTTCATTTTAGGCGTTATTTCGTACCTGACCGAACAGGTGGGAGATGACAACACTGGGGGGACCAAGGGCCAAGCTGGAAATCTGTGGAAAGTGTGGGTTGATCTTTAGTGGCTGGAGTACACATAAGCTTTGATCAAATACATTACTTTATTAAAAGAGGCTTGACACTGTTCTAAGGATCCTAAAAGAATAAAAATATAGGGTCGATTGTCACCATATGATTGGCATGAAAGGTTAACTGGAAACTGCAGAAAACTAAGAGTAATATGCTGAGAACTATTTGTTATCACATTGAAAGTTATATGGATTCAGTGAACAGCCAAGACACAGGGAACAAGACGGTTTAAATACATGAATTAATAAGAGTTAAACAAGACAGGTGCAAATAATAAGGAGCAAAGAAAATGAAACTAAGCAACGGAACCACAACAAGGAAGTAAAGCAAAACAAAAGACATGAGACAGGGAAACCATAGACATGGACGCTAGGTGGGACCAGCTAAATGACATAATTGTAGAGATACAGGGATCGTGATGTTTAAGCAGGGTGTTAACAGAATGATAATTACTATTGCATTAGACTGTGATACCTTGGATGCTGCCCGGTCTGCCCAGCCCTTTGCCTGAGCATTAATGTTCATCAGGACAAGGCCCTCAACCAAGTCTGGGTACTTCAACTGCAAGACATTTATGCATGAGCAGTCAAAGGGAGATAAACCTTCAGGGCAAAATTACTTACTATATGTCAAACTGTTGTAGTTAAATGAGCAATTAAGAGTCTCCATATTTGGCATTCTTGCACTTTACATTGCACTTAGAAAAAGGTTTGTTTACATGTGCAAGCAGAGGAACAATAGTGAAGTGTCAGTATTCTGGAGAGTTGATGTCTAGCTATCTTGACAGTGTAATGATTAGGATTATGCTGCAAGTATCAACACTTTGTTACAAAGCAAGAATTTCACCAAGGAGTAATCCTTGTTTGATCATTGTGTTAAAATCTATTGGGAAGAAAGACAGTGCTACAACTCACAGCGAACCGTGTGAGGATGTTTGCTCCTGCTCCAACACCCATTCCAATAACACTCTTAATTCTGTGGAGAGAAAAAAATGTACATAACTTTAAACCATTAAAGCGCAAGGTTTCAGATTAGAACAAGGATTGACAGTTTAATCTCAGAGTAAATGGCTAATCTGCTTCACTCACTTAAAATGCTTGAGCACAATTGGGAGGGTCTCGGAGAGCTTGTCCATTGAGCGATATGTGAATCTACAGGAAAAAATTGCACTGAGTGAGTTATAATTCTAAGGGACGCCACTGATTCTTCAGGATTTGAACCTGCTAAACCTAGCTATGATGTACTGGGAGCCACAGCCATCAATGTAGCATATGAACGCTAAGAAAAAAGTTCATGAAAGAAACCCTGGTGCATGACAAGCCGGTGCCAGCTAGACATGCTGACAGTCAGGGCCTCCAGCTGTTAGTTTAGGTGGGCACCAACACCATGGCATAGAGTCGTCCTGTCTGACTGCCAGGAAGGAGTGGTCTGAGGGCTATGGAGTAGGTTCTGATAAATATACATTCTGGAAAAAATTGTATGGGGTAGCTGAAGGTCACATTTTAGATTAGATTTAACCTTGGAATATCTTTCAGCCCCTGAAAGAACATTGTGGTATATGGTGCACTCACGCTCACCCTGCAGGGAAGATGCTGGCACCCTCATGTTGCCCAGGAGCGTTGACCTGACACACGGCAAAGTGTCGCATGATTTCCTGCATGTCCTCATCATAGAAAAGAACGTCGAAGCAAGTTTTGTCCTCAGACATGCATTCCAGGGTCATTACAACACAATAAATGACGCTTATGCTAAGTTTTAGACTTTAGAGCAATCAGCTACGTGCCACAAGCAACAGTATCAGAGTCTTACGGTTCATTCCGATGTCATGGTAGGTGAGGATGACCGGTCGGTTATCCCTGGGGATACCTGCCATGGTGCAGCATACAGTGCCAAAGGGGGTCTCCACATTGTCCTCCTATAAGACCCAGGCGGAGTATAAAGGTCTAGGTCTAGATGTATAAGAAAAACCTCTAAAAAGAGGTCTGATTCCACTGCAGTGGTTTTGTGTGTCAGGACATTACTCTGTCACACTTAGAACTACTTCTGTGGAATGAGCCTCTTATCATGAGGAATGTCAATCATTTATTATTTATCATTAACCCCATAATGCACCCCGCCCCCTAGCGGGCACGCGGGCATCCCCAAACGGGCATACTCAAATAAATTACTTGATAAAATCGAATATTCTTAAAGTACAGTACATTTATCAACATAACATTTCTTAGGACTAATACAAGTACCTGCTTACCGATTTTCAGCCATCTACATGCATCCGTTCGCCACAAATCCCATGCTGAATACATAATGTTTTTCGGCTAGATTTCCACAAACACGTGCCTGCCCTTTTAAGTTGCCTTTTAAAACTTTCTTCCGGTATAAGAGAAATTCAGATTTTGTCATAGAAAATTCAATTACCATCAAATAAACACAGTGACATGTTTAAAAAGTTTATAGAATGCTAATAAAGCTCTTTATTATCTTGCTCACTTCTTTCGTAACCTAACAAAAAAAAACGCAAACCTTTAGTTACATCAAACTGCACGTTACTATCCTAAAACTGTTCCTGAATAGAGCATTGTACCCTCCTTTCTTAGAATCCGTGTTTGTTATTCGTCCATCGAATAAATATTCTCTTTGAATGCTTTGTTTTTCTACCTATGGCAAGATTCCGTATTTCGTTGCTGTTCATGGTTGGCCTATCAAAAGAGCTTATAGTAATGGACCGTTGAAACCAAAATGATTGAAACCACTTTCAGCAATTAGTATTCTGTCAGAAGAAAACATCGACACCTCATTTGCCTTGAATACTACACTACAGAGGTGGGGCGGGCCACAATATAAGGTCCTGTTGCGCACTAACATCCTCCATTTGGAATTGCATCGTATACGCAAGTTACTCCATTTTGGCTAGTTCGCTTTGTTTTTGTAACACATTCCGCTTTTGGTAAAAATGTGTTATTTTTATCACAGTAATGGAGAGGAAAAGGCGATTTACAGTTTCTGATGTCCATGAGGAGCTATTTAGATTTAGCGAGGTGAGAGCGATGACGGTTCCATGGCTGCTAGCATGGATTCTGCTGAGCAAGACGCTTTTGAGCTTGGAATCGACGCCGTGCTCGATGTACCGTAAGTATGAAATGCATATAGCATACGTGATTCTTTATTGTAAAAGTTCAGTGTTGATTGTGTAATATTTAAATGTCCATTGAATTTGCTGCTATGTTGACTGAAACTCTTGTACTTGTTGTGTTGTTTATCGCAACTCCCTCTGGATAAGCGCGTCTGCTACATGCCCTAAATGTAAATGTATTGTTGTTTGAGATGGAGCTTATGTATTTTGCACTAGGCATTAGTATTAGCATTGATTAGCATTAGCATTGATCATCATTCTAGTTAATTGGTATCTTGGTTAAATAATTGTAAAGCGTCCTTCATCATGCAAAGGCACTATAGTGATATAATTGTAAATGTAATAATAATTATTGTCTTATTTAGCATGACAATTTGCAATTTGTATTTATTTTCATCTTCATATCTTACTCATTTGGCTGTTATCCTGTCTTTGTCTATCAGTGAAGAAAATTCACCCTCCCCTACCCCATCTGAGAGATTTCACACAGAGATTTCTTCTGGCCCACCCCCAGAGCCATCAGCTTCTACCCCCTGCCAATCTGTGGACACCCCTCACACCTCAAGACTGCATAGTCAGAGGCCCGAGGAGGACACATTGGAGACGCCAGATGAGACTAAGTAGAAAATACTGTGTAGCTTCTTGAATACTTTATTGTAATCGCCCTAAACATTGTTTCAGGGCAAGAGATTGTGTTTTAGACTAAAATGTAATGCAATGTAAAGATTCCATTTATAATGCTACTCTGTTCTTTACCTTTTAAATACATTGAAACAGCGTTTCAAAGCATTGTATTCGCCCTAAACACTGTTTCAGGACAAGAGATTGTGTTTTAGACTAAAATGTAATGCATTATAAATGGAATCTTTACATTGCTACTCTGTTCTTTACCTTTTAAACATATTGAAACAGCATTGTAATCGCCCTAAACACTGTTTCAGCGCAAGAGATTGTTTTAGACTAAAATGTAATGCATTATATTTGGAATCTTTACATTGCTACTCTGTTCTTTGACTTTTAAACACATTGAAACAGCGTTTCAAAGCATTGTATTCGCCCTAAACACTGTTTCAGGGCAAGAGATTGTGTTTTAAATGGCCCCCTCAGCCATTCAGAACACATCAGAACCTCACGCAGTACCCTGCAGGAACTGCACACGGCCACCTTTGTTTTCTCACCGTGCTGCTGTTGAAGTCCAGGAGCAAATCCTCCTCTGATGTTCTCCTGTGCTGTCCTCCACAGGATGCTCATGAGTTCCTGATGCTCTGCTTACTGCAGCTGAAAGAGGAGGGAGAGAGACTCAGGGCCTCTTTCTTCTCTTACATCTGCCCTGTGGCAAACTTTGAGTTTCATATCAAGTCTGTGCTCACATGCACCAGGTAATTAGGTATCACTGTTGCATATCTCCTTTGTGTTAATGGACTGGTCTTAACCAGTCTTAACGTGTTTGTTTAAAGTACATTTTCTCACCGAGAGTAGGCGCTTTCTCCGGACATCTCTGTTTAAAGTATTCATGAAAGTTTCATAACATACATAACTTAAATATGAACATGTAAAATGCTCACAAGTTCAGCTTGTATTCATCACATAGCTTTCAAATCTGAGTGTGTGTGAATTTGGGAAAACATAACAGGAGAGAGGAGAGAGAGAGACCAAAAAGAAGAGAGATGCAAGCTGAGAGAGACACAGAGACAGAATGAGAGAGAATGAAAGAGGCCTGTTAATACAGAGATGGCGTTCGATCCGTGATGCGTTTTCAGTTAATCATATGAAAAAAAAGATGTATTTGTTTGTTGCAGGAATGTGCACCCACTGGCACCTACAGACTCCAGGCGGTGGTTTCTCATTTAGGTGACAGCATGGACCATGGTGAGTAATCTGACATTATTTATACACGTGCAGTGGAAACTATTAAATGACTAAGGACCACCGACTACTCCGACAGGCCACTATATCAGTGACACAGCTGAGGGAGAAGGACAGAGCTGGTTGTCATTCAGTGACTTAAAAGTATCAAGAAGCACTGAGCCAGCCATCCTGAAGAGCAGGACAAAAACAGCCTACCTGATTTTCTACGTGCACAGGTAGAATCTCACCTTTCAGACTTGGGAATGTAGGTACCTCAGTCTAGGAGCACTCTAACAGAAACAAGTTTTACAAGCTTATATATGTAGGGAGTAAATTAGCCTTTACTGTGCCCTGGGACTGCAGGTCTCTTGTGCATGACAGGTGAGTGAGGCCTACTCCCAGCACCGGTTGGCAGGTGCTAACCTTCTTTCTCAGTCCTTTCACCCTTCCCTCTCTGTAAAAGAATTTAAAAAAATTTAACCCATTAAAATGAGCCATTTTTTATTCTCCACAAAATAGTAAATGCCCCCTCTGGCGTTCTTGTTAAAACACTTTTTCCATATTTTTATGCCATAGATTTATAACATGAATAATACTATACTTGTCAAGTCAACATATTTAGATGAGGTGTCCTAGTGTCAGCTATTGTCTTCTAATTGCTATTGGAGATGTACAAGTCCCCATTCTTTATCCCCAACATTGTTCATACTAAAAGATTAATTTCTTTTCCAAGTAGCACATGGCAGGGATTAAACACCTATTTACATGGACGTCACTTCCATCGCCACATATGAGAACACTACCAGGGTGCTTCACTGACAGAGGAAGAGCTTCAGTCCTTTTTGAGAAATAACCAACTTGTATTTTAATTTGCAGATGTTAGGAGTGAACCAGCATCTGTCTATAGTTCTTTTAATTGTGAGCACACATATTTAAACCCTTGTTTTGTTGTTGCTTGTCAGTGTTTGACCCCATGTATGCTGCTTTGCTGTGTTTTAAGACTGCCTGTTATGTTCTAAGTAGTGTTAATGCTTAATGCTCTTCGTGTTTGGTTTTGTCTTGTTCTGTATGATAATAAACGTCTGTGGCATCTGAACCGCAGCTCATCTTTGCATCCGGCTTCACGTCACAGGAACACCGACCGTTGAAGGTTGCCTCGAGCCAAGGGAAAGAAGAAAAAGGGGAAGAAGCAGTGTAGCTGCTTCTACCCAACCCATGCAGGAGAATCCTCCATACTTGTGGGAACACTCCCTGTCATCACATCAGGGGAGAGTATCTCTGGAGGATTTTGGGGGGGCCCTGGTGGTGGTCCAGGATCAGATGCTGCAGAGTCCTGCCTACCTTCACTGGATTACCGGGACCCGTACGATTACTACTACCAATATCCAGGGACAGACTCTGCAGGGTCCTACTATCCCCCCACGGACTACCAGGAGGATTACAGCAGGAATGAGGAGTATGTTGACGTCGGCCTCAGGTCGGACACCGAATCTGACCGCTCTGAGGATCCATCAGTGGAGGTGGAGGAGGCCCGCCATGAGGATCCTTCCTGTGGTTTATAGACCGGGTCAGAGGACTCTGAAAGCGACGAGCCTCCGATGTTAGTGCTTAATGTTCTTCGTGTTTGGTTTCATTTTGTTTTGTGTGTTAATAAACATCTGTCCCATGTGAACCACGGCTCGTCTTTGCATCCTGCCTTGTCTCCCACGTCACAGAACAGCAATTCATCTACACTTCTCACAGATAAAACTATCGCTAACGGCGAAGAATAAACATGTTGCAAAAAAGCAGTAAGAGCTAGTATGCAGAAACAGTGGTGTTAGCGCGAAACAGTTTCAAAAACAGGAGTCTCCTTATGAAGGAAGGAGGTTCTTATGAACCTCTGTATTTTGACAGCAAGTATTGACCATGTGCCATTAAAACCATGCCAGGTATGGTATTAATCCACAAAATAGCACATCAAATCTAATTATTTGGCTAGTACAGGGTTATGCAATATTCCCTCAACTCAGCAAAATGCAACAGCTTGAATTACTTAACTGATTAATAATAATAAAAAATCTTTCCGGACTATAAAAACATAGCTGACCCATTCGAAAGATTAAACATCCAGTGAGTGTGTATCCTGGCATGTTAAGGTAAAAGGCATCTCCGACTGGAATACATTTAAGCGGTTTCGGGCGCCATCTGGTGGCGACTTGGAGTCCTTATCACGCTCTCATTTCTTTTGTATGTCGGGACAAATGTTTTGTTATCCTACCTATCGAGCAGTCCTACCTAGATTTAATGCATTTATGTACATTAGCATTAGTCCAGGCTTCTGGTGTTTATTTTGGATGCATATATTATAATTAGGCTACTGTGGACATTTGTATTTTGTATAGCTACAGCACCTGTACTTCACACACGTGTAGTAATCGGATCTAGAAAGTTGCCAGCCCTATTAAAATATTAGATTTATAGTATAATAGTTTCATTAAACAGACAAAGCGTTAATCACAATAATTTGCATGATGATTAATCTTGAACCAAAAATCTCGCCGGGAGCTGTAGTTCTCTTTCCAGACACACACCCAATAAAACTGTGCTTGATCATTTCTTATTGATAGCCACTGACTATAGGATCAATAGAATAGTACAACCAAATAACCTTTAATGTTTTGCTTTACTGTAATACAATTTAGAATTGTGATGTTACCCTTTTAAGAAGAACTGAACACATTGTGACAAGAGCAACTGGATGAAGCTTTATTGACATGCTGGTCAAGGACTCACATCCAATATGTTTAAAATACATTAATTGAGGCCAAGTGCAGCATAAAAAAATATTTTAACTTCACACAGAACCAAAACCATCAACATCAAAATATAAATGTATAAAAATATGGGTATTGTTAAAAAAAATGTTAAAAATGGGGCCTCCCACAGAAAGGCATGGCACAGTCAGCGACTTCAATTCAAAGTTTTTTATTCAAAGTAAAAAAAAACAAAAACAAAAAAACACTTGGGCAGGTTGGTGGCGCTCTACACGAACTTGGGCAGACGCTTGGGGCTGAGCGGGATGTATGTGGACATGTCGGAGTGCTGCGCCGTCACGCAGCTCATGACGTTCGCCCGCCGCAGCTGGGAGTTGGGGCCAAGGAAGGGAAGGAAGGGTTAAACAACAAGATGAGTGACAGCAAGGAAAGTGTTAGGAAGGATTTCATAATGGCTTTAAAAAGACGAGGCGAGGGCACCTGGTGGGCTGGACTTTGGTGTCATCTTCGTCCTCCGAGTCGCTGGAGATGATGATGACGCTCATAGCTGGGCTGGGCGTGTCAGAGATGATAATGGGCTCCGATGCGTCGCCCATGCCATGCACGGGGGAGGACACAGGTCTGGCACAGGGTCAGAGGAGCACGTCAACACTCTCAACACACACTGCACACTCGAGTGAACACACACAACCTATCACCAAAGTGTGATGCCACAGAGCCATCCAGCACTTGTTACAACAGTTGTACCCACAATGCAGACCCACACACTAGACCAGTAGGTCTCGAGTCCTGTTCTAGGGTTCCCTTGCACTGAATTAGTGTGGAGTTTTAGCGTTAATGCCAGCCAATATAAAGTGCAATAAGAAGCAGGGAGTACCTAGCCCGGCTCTCTGCTTGGCGATCTTTTGACCTCTTGAACCCGCCCTGCTGTGCCGGTTGTCCCACCTGGCTGTGCTGGGCGAGCCAGCTGCTGAAGGTGTCATTGAGGTTGGCAGCTGTGCTGGCCCCGCCCCCCGCCCCACCCCCACTGCCAAACAGGCTCTTGCTGCCATCACACCCTGTGCACTGCCGATTGCAGATCTCCATTTTCTGGAAGCAAGATTTCACACTGCAGCGAGAGAGAGAGAGAGAGAGAGAGAGACACGGGCGGGGGGCAAGTTACAGTACTACCATTTGGATTTGTAAATTAAGATGGTGTTCCTTAATTTTTTTTAAAAACTGTGACATGTAGATTGGAAGGCCTGGAACAACTCACTGGGCACTTTGAGGGAACTGGAGGAGGTGGCTCATGGTGACAAACGGGTGCTTCAGGGCCTTCATCGGCGTGATCCGTTTGTCAGCGTCCAGCGTGAGCATCTTGTTCAGCAGGTCGATGAACTCCCGCCGGTCTGCCTTCTCCGCCGAGACGTCTGCGCCTTCCAGACTGGTCGCATTGACCTGCGTGAGAGACCCAGGGGTGAGTCATATTAAACACCAGCAGAGGGCACCGATCCACCTAAGACGCAGCAAGTTCTGCAGCAAGTTACTATGCATTGCTCTGCCTTTCGTAGACGCCGTTCTCCAGAGCGATTCATGTGCGTTCCTCATTATAACGGCACGAACGCTCGACCTTTGAGCTAGCACCTTGCTCAACCTGCTCTACAACGTGAGCCGTGGAAGCTGTTTCTCACGTTCTTCAAATTCACATCACAACAGTAAAGCAATGCGTACAGTTATGTGCACAAAAGCCAAAATAACCTGCATCATGTCGTCAAGACAGGTGAAAATGTACTTCCGTGTCTCTTTGGACTTGATGCCATGCTCTGCCTCATGCTCTGAAGGCGTCTGGAGAAAGGAAAGAAAAAAAATCAACCATTCAGCTCCACCATAAAGTTACATGACATCATTAAGTTACATCCCTTATGAAACAAACACATGGTATTTGGCATTTAAAGACTGGCAAACCTTGAGTCTCCACAGGGGGCAGCTGGAGTCAGGGCTCCTGTGGAAATAATAGTTGCTCTTGGTCCCTGCGCTCAGCAGGTACTCTGCTGGTAGGCCCTGCGTCTGGGAGATGTAACGGATCTGCAGAGACACCACACGGCAAGAGGATTACGACTTTATTTTGTGTTCATCCTTCCATTTTCAAAATGCATGTATAAAAAAAAAAAGAAAAGAAAAACAGGCCATAGAAACTCTTATTTATATTATTCCTAAAAATAAGCTAGCCAAAGCAGTAGCTAAAAGCTCAAACCATACATTCACTCTCTTCCTTGCTAGCCATTATGGACTCCCTAACAAACTGCATAGTTAGAAGAACGGCCATTTCCATTAGCAACACTACGCCACTCTTTTCACAAACAAGATTTACGTCTTCATCACACAGTGAGAAAAGTGTGAAAAGAAAGTGAAAGAACCGACCCCAAATCAGCGAAATTCTACAGAGCTCCGTGAATCCAAGCCCAAGATGCGTGAAAAAGACTAGGCACAGCTCAAAGGCCCGTGTGCTTACCTGATCATATTCAGAGGCTCCCGGATACAGGGGGGAGCCCAGAAACAGCTCGGCGATGACACAGCCCAGCGACCACATATCCACGGCCTCGCAGAAAGGGAGACCCAGGATGATCTCAGGTGACCTAGACCAAAAACACAGATATCGCCATCATGAAATAAGTCTCGGCTGATTCCGTAGTTTGTGGTGATTCGGCGGCAATTGCTTTAACACAAACGGTGCTGAATTCATTCATGAAAATGTAAAAGGTTTAAATAGTATTTTGTTGATGAGTCCAGGTTTTTTTTTCCCCCCTACACACCACTTTACATTACACACCCACTATTCTAACATGGAACTATATGCAAAAATGCACTGACACTACAATGATGTTCTGTTTTCCATTAAGTAAATACAGAGTATCAATGCAGTTAAACACTGTTACTCGGTAAACAACACGGTTAATTAACGGTATAGCTACAATGCAACAGCAGTTTTGTACAGACATGACCAATACTAATATTACCAAAGCCTGCAACTCGGAGCATCTTAACTAATCTCAGACATTGAAGAGGGTTCATCAGGTATTTTGCTAAATAACAGCACTCACATGAATCACTAAAATTAAACCACTTATAAATCAAATATGAATCAGTCGTGCTCCAGTTAACTGTAATGCTTATCACGATTTTAATGTGTAGCAGGGTCATCGCAACTGCCAAAATGTGCAGCTCTACTCTAAAGCACACTCGAGTGCAACAAGTGCACACTTATTTCTAACACGCCTCAGCACGTGTCCCTCACCGGTAGTATCTGGTCTGCAGGTAGCTGGAGCACACGGCCTCGGAGACGTGGCTAGCCGAGCCGAAGTCGATGACTTTGACCCTGTACGGCTGCCTGACGGGGTCCACCAGCATGATGTTTTCAGGCTTGAGGTCGGTGTGGATCAGGCCCAGGCTCTTCAGCTTCATGAGCGCCGTGGCGACCTGCTGCAGCACGGGCCGGACGCACTTCAACAGAAGCGGGCTGAACATGCTGTCCTTCAGGAAGTCGTAGAGGCTCTGCCCCAGCATCTCGAACACCAGGCACATGTGCTTCTTGTGCTGGAAGCACTCATACGCACGCACGAAGTTGAACTCGTCTGCGTTCTCCCTGCTCAGCCGTCTCAGGATGCTCACCTGAGGAGGAGCAAATGAGGAAAGACAGATTTAATTTTTCTGCACTTTTTTTTTTAATACACATCCAAACAGGTATGGCTTATGCAATTGTAGCTAAGCCTTCTTTTTATAGTAAGCTTCAAGCTGTCGATGTGTTATCTGAACTAGTTCCTACTGATGCTTTGAAAATTAGAACTAGTGTGCTGATACCAAACACAAGTGTTTTTGTGCTACCCTGGCTGTATACAGATTCCACAGAGTGAGTTAGCACATCTGATACCAACAAACAGAATCGGGGCTACAGCTGATTCCATATCAAAAGCTCTAAAAAAGCAGGCAAAACTTTCCCACCTCGATCTGACCCTGTCGAGCAAAGAATGGATGGTTTTTCAGGATCTTGATGGCAACCATTTCATTGGTGTCCTTCTTGGAGCATTTGGCCACATGGCCAAAACTTCCACAACCAAGGAAGTGCAGCACCTCGTAGCTGTTGGAGGCAGAGCAGAGGATCTCATTCTGCACCAGCTGGTATTTACAATCACCTATCGATTTACTGCTATCTGCGGTACAACCGGAGTACGCAATGGACTGGGTGGAAGAGGTGGTTGTTCCGCTCCTGGCCACGCGCTTGGACAACGAAGGGGTGTAGAGATCCTCCAGGATCTGTACGCTGTCGCTGCTGTGTTCCCCTTCTCTCTTCCTCTTCAGGCTGCATCGCTTCTGACGGGCGTCTTCTCCCCGCTGGCTGGACGACGACGCAGCCTTGTCTGAGGCTCCAGAGGGGGAAAAGACCAGGGCAGGTAAGCCATCGGTTGAACTGAACCCTGGATCCGAGGGCCAGGGCGTCCCCGGCCGAATCCGAGGACCAGGACTCCGCAGGTAGTAATTGCTCTCGAATTTTACTTTCTTGGCGATCCCACTGGAGGAATCTGAAGGGGAAGAGAATATTCCTTTAGGGAAAGATGAAAACAGGGCCACTAACCAAAGGAATGCTATGCAGATCTAGTTAGGGGCTATATTCAAAATTAAAACTAAAACAGCAGATTAAAAAACAACAACAACAACAACAACAAAACACGATCTATGATTTAGCTAACGCTAGCTAGCTAACGCTAAAGCTAACCGCTAGTTAACTTCATAACTTACCCTCAGTGTTGATTATTTTCCCACCTTTAACCTTACGGAAAGAAGGCTCAAGAAAACCGAACGGATATAATTCATGATCATCCATGTTGTTCTGTGGTTCTTAATTTAAAGAATTGAAATTATTAGCACGCTATATCGACCGGAGTGAGAAGATTTCCACCAAATATCAATTCGCTACTCTACGGACTCTTCGTTCCATGGCAACAAGGTGACATGGACAGGTGTAACGTCATAAAATGGAATTTCAAGTGCACGTATTGAACCTCGCCAGTGGACAAGATAAAAGCTCACATTTATTTTACTCTTTGTCCAGACATAATCAAAACTGTAGTGTCTGCTTGTCCGCCTGCTGCACCTACAGGCCCAAACTGGCAGACTCATATAAATCACTTGATAGCATCGAATATTAAGTACTACATTTATCAACATAACATTTCTTAGAACTAATACATGTACCTGCTTACCGATTTCAGCCGTCTACATGCATCCGTTCTCCAGAATCCCACGCTAAATATTTCGTGCTTTGCTGGTAAATTTCCACAACAATCGTGCCTGTCATTTTAAATGGCATTTTAAAACATGCTTCCAGTATAAGATAACTTCAGATTTTGTCAAAGAAAATTCAATTACATAAAAAGTGGGGTGGGTGACTATTATTTACTTCATATGTTTCCTGGGCAAGTGGCGTGATTGGCAGGTGTTTCAACAAATGGAGGAGGTATAGATGAAAACGTAGACCCTTCACTTGTCTTATTTAGTTCTCCTTTTAACCGTTTAAAGGTCCGCGTGCTGTCAATCAGCTTCCCATTTATTATAAGAATGATTTGAACGCCAATACGTTTGGACATCATGGAAAGGAAGAGGCTTATTTGAGCTGAAGTTTATGTGGAGTTGTTTGGGAGCTTCTAGCATGGACTAGCTACAATGTATAAAGTATACTATTTCTTTACAGTATTATGGTATAGATTCTGTGAATTCCATATATACATTAAATGTAAAATGTTGCCCAGTTATGTCAGAAATAGCAAAGCAAAAACCATATGCTCCAAGTTATTGAAAGAGAAGTATTCAATGAGGTCCTGGTAGAGCATACATGCAGGTTTGTCAGACATGTTCATGAGGAGTTTAACTGAAGCAAAATCCTCATCACACACCCAAGGAGTCAAAGCCTGCAAAATCCCCAAGTAGCAAGACTGCATCCAGGTAGCACTTGCTGATGGAAAGCAAAAAATAGTGCTGTATCCTGCTCTGTGCCTCATCCACTGTACCAGTCTCTTAGTATTGGACTTAGTGTGGTTAATCAATCTTTGACTGTGCTGATTACATTTATGTCATTTAGCTGACACTTTTATTCAAAGCGACAATTATGACTGAGTACGATTTGAGCAATTGAGGGTTAAGGGTTTTGCGCGGGGGCCCAACAGTGGCAACGTGGCAGTGAACCAGCAATCTTCCGAGAACAAGTCAAGTACCTTAACCGTTGAACTACCACTGCCTGTGTTTATATATTGTACTATTTAAAGATTTTGCAGTTACTTGGATTTTGTCAATATAGCAACATGCCCTCAGTCCAGCAGAACAGGAAATCTGAAACCTGATAAATTACCTGTTTCAATTTTTGTTTTCTATTTTAAACACACACAATCCCAAAAAGATTTCTCTGTAGTAATACAGTTCACTACTATAGTTATAGAATTAGCTCCAATTAGCCCACAATATCCCTTTAAATTAAGCCAAAATTCAAAGTCTGAGGTGAAGATCCTATAAAGGTTACATAAGAGCTTGATGTTACATGTGTTTTGAACAAATACTGCCACTAAGTGCCAAAGAACTATTTTTTATAGTTACACCTCCCATGGAATTCAAAATACAACAATCAACTTGTTAAACACATTAATCACACATTGCATTTGAGATACATTTAATACAGTTTGTTAGTCTGTTTGTAAAAAACACTATTTTTTAAAAAAAATGAAGGCATTAAAACAAACAATAAGCCCAGAAACTACAATAATCAAGTTCAATAATCGAGCTGATGTTCAATGTCCGAATCCCTCATGTCTCTCCGTGTTCCTCTTCCTCTCACAGGTAAGGATACAGGCTTTCCTCTGGCCGAGCGAGTAGGCCACGGGCCAATGGTAGGGCTGGTCAGGGAGCTGGTGACGAAGGAAGCTGCTTCCTGATCTATCGTGGGATGACATCACAGACTGCTGGACCTGTAGGAGGAGCCAAAAAAAAAAAAGGGCACCAAGATATCGATAGGTATGTCAATATTCCCAGGCCCCAGCTAAACTACTGCCCAACATTGGAAACCTATTATAGCGTGTAATTATTATGAACCTATTATAGCGTCTAGATTCCACTATTACTGCCTCGTAGTAGCAGGGCTCTGCTGTACTATAAATGTGTTTCTGTCTTCTACTAAAAGTCTCTTTTGGCAGTGTAATTTATTTTGGTCAAATGGCTGCATGACCGTTTTCAAAACAAATTTATAGGGGTGTTGGTGAGGTGATCCTTCCTGAGTTCCCCGGCCAGCAGAGCATGAATGACCTGAGTGGGCGAGCAGCTCTGCACCATGGCACCGAGCGCAAGGTCCTTGTCCTCCCTGATGAAGAGGTTGCCTTCGCCCGCCTTGTGCGGCAGCATGCAGGCAACCAACTCCGCCTTGGCGTCCATGGCCCTCCACAGGTCGGTGGACATGTGCGCCAGTGTTGTCATGGAAGCACGCGACACCATGGAGCTCAGATTCTTCAACTGAGACAGTGGACATGGGGCTCAGGTGTTCAGGCACTCCATGGGGATGTGCCTGTTTAAACACGCCGATCGGACTCATCCGATATGTGGCAGATTTACTTGGTGTGTCAGAGAAGGAAAAGCATCAGTTTGTACTACCTACCATGTTTAAGGACAAGATATTCCTCGCTAGAACATTCCAAATTGACTCTTCATCAGGTTAGAACCATTTTGGTCACAAAACAGAGCAATTCCAGCTCGGACAGCAAAATGCGAAGCTCCTTTTTGGGCCATTGTTTATATGATTTGATTAGAGAATCTTTTGTCCCTGAGAGGGCCCCTCTGGACCACAGTCAGGCACACATCGTGGAGCTTGGGAAGCAGGATGTCGGTGTGGTTCTGGGCCAGAGACTGCACCAGAGTCAAGCTCCCCTTCTTCTTCTCCCTAAAACAGCGTTAGAACACGGTGTACATACCTGGTGTTATGATATCGGTAATGCTAAACAGGTTTCATTAATAAAATCAACTTTTAAAAACACAGAAACAAATGTATTCGCTGTCAGGGTGACCCTCACTAATTTTTATATTTATTTTTCCAAAGCATGCCATTTGTGTATTTTTAGGTATGCTCTGTAATTATAGCTCTTTGCCACCTGCCTGAAGTGGGGCCGCTCTTCTCTGACAGCAGCCTGTGGGCCGCGGATCCTTCGCTCTCTCTGGGGCTCATCCAGTGGTGGGAAATGGCTCACAGAGGAAGCATCTGCCTCAGAGTGGGAGCTACTCTGGCTTTTCCTCAGGGGATCAAATCAAAAATCAAAATCAAAAGTTATTTATATAGCGCTTTTTAGAACAGATGTCACAAAGCACCTTTACAAATGTCCAAGTCCAAGCCACCAGTGAGCAAGCCAAGGCTGACAGTGGCAAGAAAAAACCCCACTAGAGCATGAGGAAGAAACCTTGAGAGGAACTAAAACTAAACGGTGGGCCCATCCTCCTCTGGCCGACAACAGTCACCACAATAATAACAATTTAAAGAGAAAAATATAATTATAAAATGAAAAAACAAGTAAAGTGTCTTGGTACAAGTAAAGAACCTGCACCTTTCGATCTAAGCAGACATGGTGGTTTATAATGAACTAAGAGTTCTCTAAGGAACTGTGGGGCAAGACCATTCAATGCTTTGTAGGTAATTAGAAGTATTTTATAACCAATATGAAATTTTATTGGGAGCCAATGTAAAGTATCTTAGATAGCCGTGATGGATTCAGATTTTGTCGTTCTAGTGAGCACTCTGCCTGCTGCATTTTGAACTAGCTGGAGCTTGTTTAACCACTTAGTAGTACAGCCTAATAGTAGGGCATTACAATAGTCCAATCTTGAAGTAATAAATGCATGGACTAGCTTTTCTGCATCATGTGAGGAGAGCATGTTTCTAATCTTAGAAATGTTCCTAAGGTGGAGAAAGGCCTTCCTAGAAATATTATTTACATGAGCTTCGAACGAGAGACTGGGATCCATGATACCTCCAAGATCTTTATCTGTTAGGGAAGATGTGACTGTGATTTCACTGAGGTTCATTGAGTAATTAGAGGATCTAGCTGTCTCTGTGTCTAATAGAAGCACCTCTGTTTTGTCAGGATTAAGTGAGAGAAAGTTTCTCAACATCCTTTATGCATTCGGTTCTGATTCAGATATGCGCTTAGCTGCTGAACTACAGCTTTTTCTAGGATCTTGGAAATAAATGGTAGGTTTGAGATCGGTCTGTAGTTTGACAGCTGACATGGGTTGAGGTTAGATTTTTTGAGAAGTGGTCTGATTACTTCAAATTTGAATGATTTAGTAACGTAGCCAATATTTAAGGATTAGTTTATTAAATTTAGTAAAGGTTCAATTACTTCAGGTAGAATTTCTTTAAGAAAGTGTGTGGGCAGTGAATCTAGTAAGCACTGGAGGACTTTGAGCGCGACATCAGATATGCAATTTCTGGCTCTTGGATAGGTGTAAAGGATTCAAAAGTCATTTTTGGCTTGGTTGTTCGTGGTTGTACCTAAGTAGTTGCCCGATGTCATATTAATGCTCTTAACGTTATCTGTAATGTGCTTTATTTTCTCATTGTAGAAATTCATGAACTCCTTACTACTATGGTGGTGATGTAATCTGAGCATTGGTGTCAATCTTATTCTTAGTTAGATGGGCAATTGTACTAAAAAGAAATCTAGGATTATTTTTTTCTTTTTCTATTAGGTTTGAGAGATAAGCTGTTCGAGCGGTAATAAGTGCTTTTCTAAACTTGAGAAGGTTCTCCTTCCATGCAAGCCGGAAGACTACAAGCTGTGTGGCGCCATTTACGTTCAATTTTTTATTTAAAATGTGAAAGTGTTTTGATTTAAATTGCAAATGTGGTCATTATACCAAGGTACCAATTTTTTGTCCCTAATGTTTTTATTCTTAAGTGGGGCAACATCATTAAGTGTGCAGCAGAATACTGATTCTAAGCATTCAGTTATTTGACCAAGTTCTGTAGGGTCTGAGGGCATCCTAGTCGCAAATGATATGTCTGGTAGATTGCCAATAAAACCAGGTGCAGTGGCTGATGTGATTGTGCGTACATAGTTCATATGAAATTAAGGAATGGTCTGAGATGGAGTAGTATAACTACATCTACAACATAGCTCAGTACTAAGTCAGGCGTATGTCCACCAGAGTGTATGGGTTCTGTTATACATTGGGTAAAACGAACTGATTCTAATATAGAACTAAAGGCCCATCAGAGGGTCTTGACCACTATCAAAGTGAATATTGTTGAAATCACCAACAAAAATGTAAAGGAAATCTGCAAATTCCTTAATAAATTCTGAGTAGCGTCCTGGTGGCCTGTAGATGCCAATTACTGGAAGAGGCTGGGTGGGCTTTTTATCGCTGGCTACATGATTTATGCTAGTAAAAATAATTTTAAAGGCTTTCTGGTTTATGCTTAATGTGTCAATAGAAATAACTGCAATGTCACCTCCACGGCTAGTTAGACGAGGGTGGTGTACATAGCTGTAGCCAGAAGGACACGCTGCATTTAAAGCTATGTACTCGTTTGGCTTGATCCAGGTTTCTGTTAGGAAAAGTACATTACATCTATGATCTGTTAGTATTTCAGTTATCATGAGCATTTTAGACGCTGATGATCTAACATTTAGTAAACCCAGCTTTAGATAAAAGGAGTTTTCTGTGAATCAGTTACTTTAATACTAATTATGTTATTAAGCGCATACTACAGCATCGGACATCGCCTTCGCTAATTGACACACCTCTTCAATATTATTTTCAGTAATCTCTGACTGACGAAGGCGTATATCGTTAGCTCCTACGTGAATAACTATCTTAGAAAACCCATGCTTGCCTAAAACCTTAACACTACCTGCAACATCCGGCGCCCTGGCACCTGCTATACAGCTAACTGTTGCTGCTGGTCTCCCTAAAGGCCTGCTAATTTCACGTGTCGCAAAATAAAGTCCCCTATAACCAGAGCACTTCTAGCGCTTGAGTCTTCTCCGTCAGACTAGCAATTCAACTACACTTCTCACAGATAAAACTATCGCTAGCGACGAAGAACAAACATGTTGCAAAAAGCAAAATGTTAACGTTACTTACGTTTCTGGTAGTTCCTTAGATGTAGTTTGTGATGATAAAGTAGTTTTCGATGGAAGTTGCCACCATACCTGGTATGGTATTATTCCACAAAATAGCACATCAAATCGAATTATTTGGCCAGTACAGGGTTATGCAATATTCCCTCACCTCAGAAAAATGCAACAGCTTGAATTCCTTAACTGATTAATAATTAAAAAAATATTTTATAACTATAAAAATATAGCTTACCCATTAGAAAGATTAAACATCCAGTGTGTGTACCCTGGCATGTTAATGTAAAAGGCAGCTCCGACTGGAATACGTTTAAGCGGTCTCGGGCGCCATCTGGTGGCGACTTGGAGTCCTTATCACGCTCTCATTTCTTTTATATGGCGGGACAAGTGTTTTGTTATCCTACCTATCGAGCAGTCCTACCTAGATTTAATGCACTTATGTACATTAGTATTCGTCCAGGCTTCTGGTGTTTATTTTGGATGTATATATTATAATTAGGCTACTGTGGACATTTTCTATTTTGTAAAGCTACAGCACCTGTACTTCACACACGTGTAATAATCGGATCTAGAAAGTTGCCAGCCCTGTTAAAATATTAGGTTTATAGTATAATAGTTTAATTAAACAGACAAAGCGTTAATCACAATCATTTGCATGATGATTAATCTTGAACCAAAAATCTCACCGGGAACTGTAGTTCTCTTTCCAGACACACACCCAATAAAACTGTGCTTGATCATTTCTTGTTGATAGCCACTGACTATAGGATCAATAGAATAGTACAACCAAATAATCTTTAATCTTTGGTTTACTGTAATACAATTTAGAATTGCGATGTTACCCTTTCAAGAAGAACTGAACACACTGTAATAAGAGCAACTGGATGTAGCTTTATTGACATGCTGGTCAAGGACTCACATCTAATATGTTTAAAATACATTAATTGAGGCCAAATGCAGCATAAAAACTTTTTTAATTTATACAGAACCAAAACAATCAACATTAAAATATATAAAATATATAATGTATAAAAATATGGGTATTGTTAAAAAAAAAACAAACAAAAAAAAAACTACCCTAACCAAACCCTAATCCTAACCCTAAACCAGTAGCACAGACGTGTGTCCCAATTTGTCTGGGACAGCAAGAGAGAGGGAGAATGATAGATAGATAGATAGATAGATAGATAGATAGATAGATAGATAGATAGATAGATAGATAGATAGATAGATAGAGAGAGAGATAGAGAGATAGAGAGATAGAGAGAGAGATAGAGAGATAGAGAGAGAGAGAGCTACTTGAAAAGAAATGTGAGCTATGTCCTATTTTCCTTTCTTTACTGCAACACTGTCATGGGACCCAATGTTAATGCCTTTCTTTTGTTCCACTTTCCCACTGTTCACTTTACTATGTTATGAGATGCTATGAAAGGAAAAATTAAACATGCCACAACTACTGTACGCATAATAAAGCACAAATAGAACATGAAAGTCCAAGCTATTGTGATCTTTGGCGTCCAAGAGCTCGTCTGCGACTGCCTCTTGCCGTAGTAGTGACAAGTCACCACAAGAGGTCTCTGTTAAAGCAAACACACAAAAAAGACAGGTCTTATGTGACCCACGGCATTAATTCTGCTTACTCCAGATACAAAAACAAGTATACAATTTTGCAAAAGGTGCAGTCTTGTATGTGAGATTTGTTTATAGATCTGGGAAATGTCAAAGTATATGTATCCATACCCTGCCTGTTCAGACACAGAACAAATGTGTAAATATAATAGATACATGCATTTATTATAATAATTTTAACAGAATTCAATACATATATTTTGCATAATTGATGAGAGAAACATTATCAAATAAAACCAAGACAAACAGCTGGAAAAGAATCGCGAGGATCCCTTTTTTAAGTGCACACTGTTCAAGTTCAAGTTTGGTTTATTCGTCACATACATAGTCATACACAGTATAACTGTTTGCACAGACAGCAGTGCGAGCCACTGCTAACCAGACTGGATCTGCTTCTCCAGAAAGTTGGTTATTTCATTGATCAGTAACATATCATTTTCTAATTTAAGGCATATGTTTTGAACAGTTTGCATACTTTTAGGGCACGCACACTTTGAAAATTACGTGAACTGGCTTTGATGTGGTATGAATGAACAAACAGAAATAAAATGGATCATTAACAATGGATTGGTCAAGGAATGTGCAGTCATGCAACCCGCAGTCCCTCGCTCGCCCTTGGCCAAAACTAGTCGAGGAATAGCAAACCCATTCCTGATACGGTAGGCTTGAACAAAACTCCAGTTGTTTCTGCACAGTCCGAGTTCGCTACGTCTCAGCGCCACCGAACCAGAGACAGTAAATCCCCTGGCACTGCAGGTACACGGGCATCTCGTCGTTCACGGAAAAAGCAGGATGTGGTTACTTTACAAGTTTTATCACACTAGGTTCTTGTCCGTTATCACACTTTGGGCCCTTAACACTTTTCAGTGCATTCCACATCTGAGAGTGGTGTTGGGGAGGGGTGGATTGTAATTTACAGCTTTTATCTGAAAACCATTTCTTTTTTTCCCACCTACACTTCTTTCTTAAAGCCGTGTTTTACGGTACTTCACTCCTTTAGTTCACAGTCGTAATTGTAAGCGATACATCTAAAAACTTTTGTGAACACCTCTGAATGAACATGGACATGGCTCATCCGTTTTGAACAGGTAAGCAATTCAGTAATGCTTAACTAATTCATGCTATACTTTATATTAGTATAAGTTACTAAAAAGGCTAAAGTGTATCTAGTTATTTATTTAGCTAATGGTTGAAATAATTTATCATGCACTGTATGATTTAACTCGGTAGGGCTTAGCGTCATAATTAATTTTTAGGTCTAGATAAAACATACATCTTAACAAACGATCATTACATATTATGTACATTATGTACGTATCTATTCTTTTTGCGAGCTAGGAAAGGATATTATCTTTATTCTGATTATTTTTGATCAATATCAAATATGACCATTGTGTTTTAGAGTACGTGAAACATTTTGATTGACTGAAACTCGATGGCTATTCTTATTCTCATGGCTAGCTATACAGAAAAACTTGAACTTCGAAGTAGGTAATTCTATTTACTTAAATGAATCATTAAATGATGTAACATCTATTTGTTCTGGTAAAGAAGATACCATCATGATGATCTTTTTATGCTCACGGTTTATAATTCTATTTTATGTATCTCCGTAGGTTCACACGATCACGAGTTCCTTGTTCCTGATAACATTGTATGGTGTTATACATGTTGGCAACCTCTGTATGATGAGCTGATGAACAAAATAAACCCGAGTTACAATTTTTTTCAGTTTTAAAGGCCACTAAAGTCTTTTGCAGCTCCTCTTCATAAAAGATCCCATCTATATTTTCCCCATCAAAATCCCGTAATTTGTATACAGGAGGGTCTCTCCTTAGACATTCAGAAACGGTAAAATATTCATCCATAAAGTGATTCATCCTGCTCGTACCCTTTCTCAAAATGTCTTTTTAATCGTGACATTCTGATGGTATCACCGACTTTAAACTTCAATCTTAGTTTTTCCACCTTTTTCGGTTGAAACAACCCATACAAGGTTTTAAACACCGTGAAGGAATTTCCTTCGTTCACTTCAACGGGTTTCATTTGAATTCTTCTGTGAAAGCTGTTGTTATAAGCATGAACCAAGTCTTGTACCACATCGATGTATTTTCTCGTATTGATGGCTGTGAAGTATCTCCACATTCTGGTTTTCAACATCCTGTTGAACCGTTCACACACTGATGCTTTTTGTCCCGTCCCAGTAGCAAATTGATTGACGTTGTTTTTTTCATTAATGTTTTGAAACCTTTATTAAAAAATTCTTTCCCTTCATCAGTCTGAAGTTTTTTAGGAACTCTGCCTTCTTTTAGAATTGAAACAAAGGCTTTGGTAACCTGTCTTGTTTTTCATCATGCATACCCAAGCATACTTGGAAAGTATATCTATACACGTTAGCATAAATTTCATGTTCCCGTTATGTTGGTCATGTCCACGAAATCGGCCTGCCATTGTTCATCTGTGTTTTTTTACAATGACTCTGTTTCTTTTAAATTTCACAGAGATTGGTTTATGTAGCATGTATGCATCCTGAGCTGCTAACCAGTTTTTGATTTCCTTATCATCAATCCGTTTACCGATTTCATCCACCACGGACCTTTGCATACTCTTGACCCCTCCATAGGATCCTGGGTTTGAAGGAGTGTAGTAAATATTTTTCAGCAGACGTTCAGTCATGGCGAAATGATTGAAACACCATGAAAAGAGTGCTAGATTGGATTATGGTTTTATTAGCATCTTTTTGGCAAAAGAGGTTATGTTTACGTTACATTCAATTAAAAATGAAAGCATGCAATCAAAGGTTTTATATACATCAACCTTTTCATCGTTACTTAGTTTCAAAACACATACATCTATTACATATGTGAATATATATATAATATATGCCCGTTTTTACATTCATCGGGTTTTCAAACATATGTGAAATAACATGACATATATATATATACATATACATATGTGTAAAGGATAACATGTATTATTGGCTTCCGATACTAGAGAACTCCACTGACTAGACTCACATACTACACACATCAGCTTTTCCAAATTATATGCGGATTTGATATTATCGGTTTACGGTTCTGACTCTATTTTCAAGGGTTTTACAGAACAGCGTGATCAACTTCGTCCTCAGCACTCTTTTTTTTTTCTCGGTTAAAGGACCAGCGCTGGTGTCCATGCAGATTCCCATTTGGCTCAAGCACCAGGGTTCAGGCTTTTGTGCAGCTTCCAGTAGTACTCGACATCGCCGTGTACCTGCTCCCCGCACGCTATCGTTTTCATTGTTCAGGTTTTCATGCAGCTTCCAGTAGTCCATGACGTCGTCATGTACCTGCTCCATGCACATGCTATCGTTTTTTTCATTCAGGTTTTCGTGCAGCTTCTAATAGTCCACAACGGCGTCTTGTACCTGCTCCCCGCAAACGCTATTGTTTTTTACTATGAACTCTTTGAGAGTGGATTTGATATTCTGTTCTTCCTGCAGGTCGGTTACCACTACCTCAGCGATTGCCTGAATCTTGCTAGAGGATGGAGGTATCTGAATACCGCACAGCTTCAAAGCTCTGGCTAGAGTATGTATGAGCCACGGCTTGAACAGTTTATTGTATCAGCTTAGGTGCGTTGAGGCTGAAATAGGATTCATCCGGAACGTACAGGCATGTGTGCTGACGCTGACTAGGATGGCCAATAGCACACTTTGGGCCCTTAACACTTTTCAGTGCATTCCACATCTGAGAGTGGTGTTGGGGAGGGGTGGATTGTAATTTACAGCTTTTCTTTTTTCCAACTACACTTCTTCCTTAAAGCTGTGTTTTACGGTATTTCACTACTTTAGTTCACAGTCGTAATTGTACTGAGTAGTGTCCTCGTTGCCTGTAGATTGGCAATTAGTGGAAGAGGCTGGGTGGACTACATTATGCTAGTAAAAATAATTTCAAAGGACTCGAAAATCATAACCAGCTTTCTGGTTTTCCTTAGTCACTTAATGGTTTCTACTGCACATGTATGAATAATATCAGATTACTCTCCATGGTCAAGGCTGTCACCTAAATGAGAAACCACAGCCAGGAGTCTGTGGGTGCCGGTGGGTGCACATTCCTGCAACCAACAACTACATCTGTTTTTTTCATACGATTAACTGAAAATGCATCATGGATCGTTGAAACCCCATCTCTGTATTAACAGGCCTCTTTCATTGTCTCTCATTCTGTCTCTGTGTCTCTCTCAGCCTGTATCTCTCTTCTTTTTGGTCTCTCTCTCCTCACCGGTGGGCTTACGTGCTGTCCTCTAGCTCCCTGTCCTTCTCCTCTCTCATTTACTACTGATGGGTTAAAAGAACTTAGTCATTATGGCAGATACTTATACACAGCTGTATTATCACTCCACTGAAAGAAAATGGCACAACTCTACCTGGCTGGGGACTGGAGTTTTCCCCCAGTTTATCGTTTTGCTTTTCTTTTCATTCAGTCAGCATTTTGTAGCTAAAGGGGAATGGGTGGACAGAGAAGTATGTGGGCACGGGTTGATGGTACGAGCTCACCTCGACTGCTGCCTGAGAGAAGCCACCCCAGGAAGGGCAGAGAGATCCAGCTCGGACGGGACGTCCATCACGTCTGAGAGCTTTTGGCCCAGCATGTCAAACCGCTTAATGTGGAGGATGTGAATACTGTTCCAAGAGGAAAAGTGACTTAAGGACTGGAAGTGTGTTTGAGTGGAGGAGGGTGTGTGTGTTGGACTGGTTTAAAACTCATTCTTTAAGGTCATCTACGTCAGACGAGACTCACTGTGGCAGTGTGAAAAACTCCACCTCTTCAGTTGCCTTGCAGCCTACTTCACACACAAAAACGCTCAAGTAGTGTTGGCTGAAAAAAGAAAGAGACCCTTTCATTGAGAGTGATAAAATCAAAATGGCAGCATGTCATAACTGTATTCTCTCCTTTACAACACAGTAATGAAGCGTTATCCAAAGAGGGTGTGTGACGTGACAGACCTTAAAGTAAGTGTGTAGACTGTCGGTCATAGTAGGGCTCAGATTAACAGAGAGGTAGTTGTAGACATCCACTCTGCAGCTCTGCTGTCCACAGCTTTCACAAAATGGAGAACAGAAATATTAAAACATTTGCACAGAAATAACTTGCTGCATCCCTTATACAGTGTGTGAGTTATCACATGCTAATATGCTTGTGTATGTTTTACTAGTAGATAACAGCTTATCTAATGTGGAGCATCAAAACAGTAAACATGTACACTAATGCAAAGCCAGCAGAGCACGTAGAATGCTCAGTCCATGTCAGTTATGTTTTCCCAAACTCACACACTCTGGGATTTGAAAGTTATGTGATGAATAGAAGCTGAACTGGTGAGCATTTTAAATGTTCACATTTAAGTTATGTATGTTATGAAACTTTCATGAACACTTTAAACAGATGTCCGGAGAAAGCGCCTGCTCTCGGTGAGAAAATGTACACTTTAAACAAACACGTTAAGACTGGTTAAGACCAGTCCATTAACACAAATGAGATATGGAACAGTGATACATAATTACCTGGTGCATGTGAGCACAGACTTGATATGAAACTCAAAAGTTTTCCGCAGGGCAGATGTAAGAGAAGAAAGAGGCCCCGAGCCTCTCTTCCTCCTCTTTCAGCTGCAGTAACTCAGGAACTCATGGGCATCCTTTGGAGGACAGCACAGGAGAACATCAGAGGAGGCTTTGCTCCTGGACTTCAACAGCAGTGAAAAAACAAAGGTGCCCGTGTTCAGTTCCTGCAGGGTACTGCGTGAGGTTCTGAGGTGTTCTGAATGGCTGAGGGGGCCGTTTAACTGGACATGATCATAATCTTCTTCAAATGCAGGGCAGCGGGCTGAAACACACTCAAGCAGGGCTCCCAGGAGCTGAACCTTCTGCTTTGTGCTCCGACTGGTGAGGCGGGCCTGCTGCAGATCTGCAAAACATCTACACCCAGCAACAGGGAGACCAAGTGGTTTATATCTCTGAGCTTCACAGCACCTCCTTAAGCACTCATGATTAAACTGTTCATTTAGACCCATGTGAAGCCTCTGGTTCTGAACGGACATGTGTGCTGGTGTGTGTAGACATGCCTGGAAGAGCAGGATGTTCAAATATATGGCACAGAAATCCAACCGGAGGGCTCTCGATTGGAAGAATGTGGTTGGACCAAATCCATATAAGAGTCTGAAAGTGTGTGAGTAAAGCGCACTTTTGCGGCAATTAAAGTGTGTAAGGCTCACTCTAGCAATGATGAAAGTGTGTAAAGTGCACTCTAGTGACGATGGTGCGCTTTAGCAGGCCCGTCCAGAGCGCTCTGTATTTGTCCATGACGTCTGCAGTGTGGATCAGCGCTCAAGGAACAGCTCACATCACACCTAACCTCAGCAGAAAACACCAGACTCCACATGCTGATTGCCTTGCGAAAGCACAGACTGCCTGCATGATCCCAGCAATGTTCCTCTTTAGGACTTTGGGAGCAAGTCCCTCCTACCACACAGTAAGTCCAGTGCTCCCAAATTATATAATCATTTCTGCATTAACCTTTGAGTTTTAATTGGGTTTTTCAGCAAAACATATTTACTGAGCTTTTGCTGAAATTTAGGATATTCTATTAGTCATATAATGCTAATGTTCTTCTTGCTGTCCTGGGTGCCATGCTGGTTGCCATGCTGGTTGCTCTTCTTGTTGCCATGCTGTTGGCCGTTCTTGTTGCCATGCTGGTTGCTTTTCTTGTTGCCATGCTTGGCGCTGTTCTTGTTGCTGTGCTGGTCGATGTGCTGGTTGCCATTCCTGTTGCCGTGCTGGTTGCCATTGTTGTTGCTGTCCTGGTTGGAGTGCTGGTTGCCGTGCTGGTTGTGGTTCTGCAGAACTGAGTCTTTGCTCCTCCATTTCCTGTACCATGTAGGTATGCTCAGAGATTGCCCTGTATGCACTCTCAACATCATTTGGTCTTTGCAGCCTTACAGCTACTTCCAATTCATTCCTCATGATTGGTGTTGTGTATTTTGAATACGCTATGTCTGCTTTTTCCCTGGCAATTTTCTTCATTTCCTGCAACAAAATGCTGTTGGTTGTCTCAGAGAGGAGTGTATCGTAGTGCTGCTTGTAGCTGTTCCATTCACAATTGCATTTAAAGCAAACCTAAAGGCAAAATGAGTCGTGAGTAACACCACAGCTGCTTAAGAGGTACCATAGAAACAATCCACCAGCCATGAGGATCAAGCCATACGTCTACATTTTCTCTTTCATGAGCATCATTTCTTTCTCTGTTTATAAACAGTATAATTACAGGAGGTAAAAGCAGATACAGTACTCCATTTACATGTACACCAGGTTTGCAGGAGCAATGAAATTCCATTTCAAAGATGCTCTGGAGGATGTAGAAACTATGAAGATGAGAAAAGCGTTGGCAGCCGTTGAGAGGAGGCTGAATAGTTTCTGTGGTACATCAGGTTACTTCACTCAATTCACTCAGTTCAACTTCAGATGAAGAAAAATTGTGAGAATAAGTTGATGTCCAGCTGCCCAAAAGCCCTGCATCCCGTCTTTAACTTGTGTGATCGGTTTAGAGGTGTCAGCAGTCCAAACAGAGTCTGATTCCAAAGGCGAATCCCTCGGAATGCTTCAATTATGGAATGTATCATGAGGAGGACATTGGGTATCCACAGGTTCCTCTTGGAAATATTTCCAACCACATTAGCAAGTTTCAGTATAAGTAACATATGTTAGAGACTTATTGTTAATTTCATATTGATGTGTAAAATTTCTTTTTGTTTTCAGTACCTATGAAAGATTTTGTCTGTTTTCTTGCTTTTTTTTTACCAAGTTTATTTTTTTGTATGTCATGTTGTTATTAATTCCATTCTTTTCTAGGCTTATTTACATTTCCATTCACGATATTTAGCAGATTTTTTTTATCCAGAGTGACTTACAAAAGTGCTTTATCATTTACTCAAGGAATGAATACATCCTAGCCAGTGCAGTAAGTTAGAGTCCAAGATACCATTGAACTAGAATACTGTTGAAATACAGGGATCAGTGCTGATGCCTAGAAGTGCAAAATACTCTATAACAGATATCGATAAGTTCGGAAAACAATACTCTAGAATAAGTACCAGAGGTTCAGTTACTCAACATAGGTGTAGGATCAGTGCTCATTTAAATATTCCACAAATAGATGGGTCTTCAGTCTGCATTTGAAGACCACAAGGGACTCTGCTGTCCAGACAGTAAGCAGACATTTGTTCCACCATCTAGGATCCAAGATAGAGAATACTCTCGATACTTGTCTTCCATGAGACTTGAAGCATGGTGTTTCAAGCCAAGCCATACTTGAGGTTCGACGTACTCAAGGTACAGATCGGGCTTTTACCATTGACATCAAATATTGAGGGACATTTTTGGCTTTGTAGGCAAACATTCAGGTTTTAATCTGATGTGTGCAGCTATTGGAAGCCAATAAAGGGAAACCAGTCGAGACCAGTCTTGCTGATGTGTTTTGGACAAATTGTAGAGGTCTGATGTCTCGGAGGAAGACCAGCAAGTAGCGAGTTGCATTAGTCTAGCCTTGAGATTACAAGAGACTGCACAAGCACCTGGGTAGCTTCCTGTGAGAGAACGGGCCGAATCCTTCGTATGTTACAAAGGAGAAATCTGCAAGACCGTGTTAGATTAGAGAAGAATGTCAAAGGCTGCTGAAAGGACTAGAAGAATCAAAACACATGACAGTTTGGCAGCTTTAGCAGCAAGTTTTTCCGTCACATGCTATGAGGGCCATTTCTGTAGAATGTGCCGGTTTGTAGCCAGACCGATTGATCACTTTATGCAAGTGCATGTACAACCAATGTTTCAGGAACTGCTTAAATATTAGGTTTCATACCTCAAATGTTAATCAAAATGAAGATTTTGAGGAAAATAAGTTTAATATGTAACTTTTCTCTGAAATATACCACCACTTTACTGGATAATATTGTTACTGACTTGTTCACAAACAGTAAATGTCATTCTTTGCAGTACAAATCTTTGTAAACTTTGCAGAGAATTAATTTATTATGATTATTCTTTATGTCTTTGGTTTGGACTTTTTGGGGGCAAATATTGTTCGAAACTGGATGTTTGACAAATCACATTATTTTTTGTTACACACAAAAGGGTCTCTATACGAAAAAAAAGTTGAAAGTCATATAAGGCTTCTTTTGAAGAAAGATGTACCCATCTATCAGTACCCATCTATCAGCTACTTACTCGGCTGCTGCTAAAAATAGGGATTTCAAATATTTTTTGAACTATTGACTTATTTTCCCAATAACCAAAATGTCAGTGCAGCATTCTAGAAATGTCACAATTGTCACAATGTCACAATGATTATTCTTTATGTCTTTGGTTTGGCCTTTTTTGGGGCAAATATTGTTTGAAACTGGATGTTTGACAAATCACATTATTTTTTGTTACACACAAAAGGGTCTCTATACGAAAAAAAAGTTGAAAGTCATATAAGGGTTCTTTTGAAGAAAGATGTACCCATCTACCAGTACCCATCTATCAGCTACTTACTCGGCTGCTGCTAAAAATAGGGATTTCAAATATTTTTTGAACTATTGACTTATTTTCCCAATAACCAAAATGTCAGTGCAGCATTCTAGAAATGTCACAATGCATATGACATCACAACAGCTTTGACGTCACTACAAGTATATAAAGGTGAGCGCAAGCATTTATATGTCATTTCACTTGACAGATTTCAGCAGTTATAAAGTTGGAAGACAATAGAGTGAATTAAACCTAATCGTAGGTCAACTTTCCAGAACAAGGTACGGTTGAATAAGTCAATTTTGTAATTACAGAAGGCTATTTTCCATCTAATTGTATGTGTATGTATCTGTCTGTCTGTCTAAATGTCCGCTTAGCTACTATAGCTAGAGCTTTTCTAATTTTATGATGAACGGTCTGTCTGCTGTAGTTTTATATAGTTATGGAATGCATTGACGTTCCACCTGTTTTCTCACACAAGGCTTTATGTCAAGCATAAGCGACTGCTTTTTATGCTATTTAGATTTTGCTGTTTTAAAGGTACAAGACAAGTAATATAAGTGATTAAACCAAATTTCATCACCATACCTGCCCTTTCTCGTCTGCCCACAATTGGTGACGAATTTCGTTGTGATACGTCCACACTGCAGGTGCGGTCTGTCTGCTGTAGTTTTATATAGTTATGGAATGCATTGACGTTCCACCTGTTTTCTCACACAAGGCTTTATGTCAAGCATAAGCGACTGCTTTTTATGCTATTTAGATTTTGCTGTTTTAAAGGTACAAGACAAGTAATATAAGTGATTAAACCAAATTTCATCACCATACCCGCCCTTTCTCGTCTGCCCACAATTGGTGACGTATTTCGATGTGGTACGTCCACGCTGCAGGTGCGTATAACGTTCCTAAGTGCGGGCAGTTTGAGACGAACAGCTCTACTTAGCAGAGAAGAGTCGGTCCACAGTAGCGCCCCTCTCTCTGCGTCTACCTCTGTTCACTCACTAGAGAGAATCTGCTTAATATAAACAATTTAATTTGATAATTTTGACCATTACCACTTTGTGCGCTGTGTGAGCAAAAACAATGTATGTATTCTTTGCTTTCTAACTTTCACAGCAGTTGTCGGTTATGTGTTGATTTTGTCAGATGCCCTCACGGTTATAAAATCATTTTAGCGTGGCCGAGCCACAGGTTGAATATTTGGAAGTGACTGTTGGTTAACACGTAAGCTAGTGTTAATGGGTGCGTTTCAGTCGCTGTCATACTCGTCCCGTTGTCTGAAACGGAAAAAAATATATGTAATAGAATTATCAAAAAAAAAGGACTTATTGCTTGAAGCAGTGAAGCGAAAACGGGTTTTATGTTATGAGCAAATTTTTGGCCCTTAACTCAAAAGAGAGTTCCATTTGAGAGTTCCAAAGTCTAGAGTTTAAAAGTACCTTGTTAATGGCTATAAATGAACAGTTTAAATGCGTAAAAATAGCAGCTGACCTGTTGCTTGCCATATGGGCTAGTTAGCTCACCTTCATATGTACTGCTAACCTGACTGGTTACTTATCTTAGTTGGCCTTCTCCAACAGTCACCATTACGTGGGGTCAGATATTTGTTAGCTAATAAGTTACTTCCATATACCCACCAACACATTCTACAGGTCAACACATTCCTGCTGCCCCTTTTGTGTATGTGTCATGACTGTTTACTTAATGATGTTTAAGTTGTTTGTGACCTAATTATTAACCACTAATAAAATCAGTTTAAACCATTCATAAACTTTTTGTATTCAATGCAGTAAGATTTAGCCTTTGGAACTAATGGTTTAGGGATATGCATACCCAGCTGCTTGCCTGTTGAAATTTGCCTGTAAAGGTGTGCTGCCATTCTGATTGCTTTCTTGCCTGTTTTCTGTCCTCCATGAGTGTTGGTCTGCATACTGACAGTCTTTCTGAACTGACTGCCATTCACATGTATAACTGTCTGCCTTCTGATCCTCAAGCCTGCCTGCTTACATGTTAGATTGCTGTCTGTCCACCAAACTGTAAAAATGATTTATGCTTTTGACTTCATATTGCCTTTTCAGAACAAAGTATTCCAGGAGAGTCCTAAGAAAACTTGGACCAGGACAAATGGAGAAACAGAAGCGTCTTTTTGGCAGGAAGATGTAAGGCCTTTGCACTACAATGTTAAAAAATCTTAGAACAACAATATTAATTTAAAATGATTCTTATTTATATAGCATATTCCTTATAGAACCCAAAATCTCAAGGTGCTTTACACTGCAATGAACGAACAGTATTCAGTAATAAAACATTGATCAAATAAAACAGTTAAAAGTCACAAAATATAAATGTAGAAAATGAAATTAATTGAAACAGAATTTAAATTAAACCGGCTAAACAAGCTGAACAATTAGATCAAGCTAAACAAGCCACTATTTAATCTGTATTAAACACCAATAGAGCTTGCACTCTAAATACTTTCTGGACTATTCCAAAGTATCGGAACGATGAAACATGAAACAGATGAAACATGTTTCATCAGCCTTGTTATTTTAAAAGATTAGGAAGTAATGTTAAAGGAATTAGTCTTATTTTCCTTATAATGTGCTAAAGTAGAATAAAATAATTTTGATTGTATTGTGCAATTAACAAAATACAACATGGACCTGAGCTCTATGAGTGATTCATCCATTAAATAGAGAATAAGAATAACAATCTATAAACTTAGACACAAGCTCTCTCAAAATAATTTGATCATGGATTTTAGTTCAGGCTGTTGATGTTTGAAGAATGACAAACAAACAACATTTCCTTATATATTTTTTTTGTTTCCATAGTAAAATTCCTTCACCTCCAAAAGTGGCACGGGCTTCTTCAGTATTTAAAAAGGTGAGTTTAAAATGACCAAATTTGTTATTCATCATAAAATCGAATTGTTGCTAATAAGTGAGATGTCAGCACAGTTGTTATGTTATCCTGATATTTAATTTCTTTTTATTCAACCTCTTCTATGGTTCTCAAAACAAGAGCAAGTCAAAAAGCACAAGACAAGACGAGAATAAACCTGTGAGGAATGACAGCAAAATGCTCCTTGATAGAGCCAAAAAAATCATCCCAGACTTGGAGAAGCTCGATATTGCACCAATCTTGACCCATTTTGTGATGGATCTGACTAATGAGTATGCCATTTTTAAACCTTTTCTTCTTCTTCTTCTTCTTCTTCTTCTTCTTCTTCTTCTTCTTCTTCTTCTTCTTCTTCTTCTTCTTCTTCTTCTTCTTCTGCTTTTTCAATTTATCATTTTTATTTTTGGTATACTTTTGAATGTATGAGATTTTTAGAATAAATATTAATTATAGTTCTAAAGAATGCTTTTATTCACATTCTTTTAGGCAGTGGACATCTATCCGGAAAGCAATCCCTAGTCCAGTAAGTCATACTACATTGCTTACACATCAACATATTTTAAATGGGATTCATATTAATTCTAAACCAAACAACCAAAACCATTTTGGAGCAATTTTCAATGTTCGCCTTTCTATGTTATCTCTCCTTTCTTTCACAGGAGACAAAGGTCATGATCTCTCATATGGGTTCATTCATTGCGGACATTGTCACTGAAGTAACTGTGATGGGTCTTCTTTCATCTCTGGAAGAAATGTTAGATGTTGATCTAAAATCAGTGTTGCTTTCAAATTCCAAGAAGGAAACTGCAGATTTGCTGAATGCTTTCCGTACCAGATCTTGTGAGATAAATCATTCAGCTTCAGTCCACGTGAAGGAGGGGACAGCTCATATAGACTCTCTAAGCAGAGATGTTAGGACTGCAGTTATTGATACGCATCGCAGTTGCCTGGATGACCATGAGAGAGACCAAATTGTGATGAAATTCCACTCGACTATGGAAGATACAAATTCAGAAGCAATGAGTGAGCTTCTGATAGGAGATACTGAGAGTTTGACATCGTTATCCTCAGATGTCCATGACGATGGTACATCTAGACCTATAAGTACCATTCCTATAGCTGGCTCTCCGGTTTCGGATATGCTTCAGCGCTTTGATGATGAGATGGAGGAATTTGCTGAACTGTCGCAAGACATCAATCCCCACATAAAAGGAAGGACACATTTTTTGTCCCGTCATTTAATAAATCCTGACCTTGAAGGGGTCTCATCTTGTGAGCTCTGTGGTATGGTCATACCAATCTACCTAGAGCAGGATGACTTGAAATCATCACAGGCATCATCAGAGCTATGCACAGATAGTAGGAACACCTCCTCCGACGTCATGGCAAGCCAAGTTATGGAGTTGGTTGTCCCACCCTCTGTGAAGAAGGCTCAAGAGTCCCCCAGTGTACACAATGACTGGTCTTCCCTGTTCAGCATCGATATACATAGCTCTCCATCACTACAGTCTGAGATGTCTGCTAGGTCACCATGTACTGAGCCTGCTCTGGACAATCAGAGCAAAACCATGAAAGCCCAGAAGGGGAGATTGCATTTCCTATTCCCCTTCAGTAAGGTCTCAAAGAACTTAAAGGTAAAACATTTGACTTATTTCTTATTTAGATTTTGTTACATTATTAATTTTTAAAGTAGTGCATATTTGAATTTCATTTCACACTGAATGTGTATATATCACTTTGCATAAATGACATAATTTGTTCTAAATTATATTCTGTTGCATTATTACTGGTTTGTATCTGTACTTTTAGTTATAAATTTACTTATGCTCTGATATTTTTCTACTAAATCATTGTTTTGTTTTTGTTAGAAACTCAAAAAGAAAAGCAAGGAGCACCCTAACACTGTAGCTGCTGCTGCAACTACAGGTAAGAACATATTGCTAGAAACACATATGACAATTTAGTTGTTAGACAGAATATCACAGTTATATCCATTTTTTAAAAATCAATAACTTTTTTGTCTTATGATAGGTAGTGAAGATGTTTCCCCCATCTCGTCACGTTTCACGAGGATGTTATCGTTCTTTACAAGGCAACGCTCAAATCATCAATAAAGCCTGAAACATCAATTTGCTGAAAATGTGCAAAAATGGCTGGTTTTTGATTACATTTACATTTACATTTACAGCATTTAGCAGATGCTCTTATCCAGAGCGTCTTACAAAAGTGCTTTGTCCTTTACTCAAAGAATATATCCTAGTACAGTACAGTAGGTTAGAGTCCAACATACCAGTGAACTAGAATATGTAAAAGTAGATTTGGTGAATACATTGTAACATTGGTAGTGGGATGGACAATTCTTTGTGCAAGAATGATGTTATTGGTTCATTTTTCTGCGGTTGCATTTAATATCACTATCCTTATGTATTTATATATCGCTTTTTACTGCAGATGTTGTCACAAAGCAGTTTTACAAATGTCCAAGTCCAAGCCCCCAGTGAGCAAGCCAAGGGCGACAGTGGCGAGGAAGAACTCCCTAGAGCATGAGGAAGAAACCTTGAGAGCAACCAAGACCCAAAGGGGAAGCCCATCCTCCTTTGCCTGGCAACGCTCACCACAATAATATCAATTTTAAGAGAGAAATAAATAAATAAATGAAAAAATAAGCAGTTAATGTCCAGTCCAATTTGCTAGAGGCCCTAGTCTTGACGCGATGGTGTGCATGTGTCCAAAGCCCATCCCACAAGAGAGCATCCATTAAGAGCAAGGGAGAAGCAGTTGGCTAGGGTGGAGCTGTGGTGGCCTACAGCAGGGCACATCAGGGGGTGGTGGGAAGAGCCATGGCAGCTGAGACGGGCTGAGGCTCAGTAACATCATGACATCAGGAGTAGGTGTACCTCGGCAGAAAGAGAGACTAGATTATTAGGCATGTCCAGGTACAAGGGTGTGTAAATTAGGGAACTATAATGTGCAAAGATGGGCTCCGGCAGATCTAGCTATGGCAGCACAGCTAAAAGGAAAGAGCCAGAAGGAAACACAGGCACGAGGGCACCCTGGAACATCAGCACTCCGCCGCTCTCAGTCAACACACTCGAGTGACAAAAGAGAGGTGAAGTGACAGCATCATAACATCCCAGTTTATCATAACTCTCAAAACCCATGGACCCCCAAGATGGGAAGTAGTTAATAAAATACCTGACTGTACAGATACTAAAAAGAAATCTAGGATTATTTTTGTTATTTTCTATTGGGCTCAAGAGATAAGATGTTCGAGCAGTAATAAGTGTTTTTCTATAGGTGAGTAGGCTCTCCTTCCATGCAAGCTGGAAGACTACGGGCTTAGTGCGGTGCCATTTATGTTCTATTCTTTGAGTGTTTTGTTTTAAATTGCGAATGAGATCATTATACCAAGGTACTACATTTTTGTAGCTAATTTTTTTATTCTTAAATGGAGCAACATCATTAGGTGCACAGCAGAATACTGATTCTAAGCATTCAGTAATTTGATCAAGTTCCGTTGGGTTTGAGGGAATCCTAGGCGCAAATTATTAGTCTGGGAGATTCCCAATAAATCCAGGTGCAGTGGACGATGTGATCGTGTGTCTGGTATGATAGCGAGGCGAGGTTACGATAGTGTGGCTCATGCATAGTTTAAATGAAATTAGGGAATGGCCTGAGATGGCACCTGACTGGGGTAGTATAACTACCTTCTCCATGTCTACACCGTATGGCAGTACTAAGTCAAGCGTATGTTTACATTTACATTTACAGCATTTAGCAGTACGCTGTTATCCAGAGCGACTTACAAAAGTGCTTTGTCATTTACTCATAGAATATATCCTACTACAGTACAGTAGGTTAGAGTCCAACATACCAGTGAACTAGAATACTGTAGAATACTGGGATCAATGCTGATACCTAGAAGTACAAAACACATAAGGTCTATCTTAAACAATGATAAGTGCAATAAACAATAAGTGATAGAGTTTGTTAATCAACATCATTGTAATAAACAATACCCTACAATAAGTACTAATTTAGTCAGTCAATATGAGAGCAGGGTAAGTATGTCCACCAGAGTGTGTGGGTTCTCTTTGTACATTGAAACCAATTGATTCTAATATAGAACTAAAGGCCAAGTTCAGAGGGTGTTGGGCACTATCAAAGTGAATATTGAAATCACCAACAATAATGGCACTTTCTACTAGAGCAGATCCCTCTCAGTATCTACAGCTAGACAAAACGCACCTGCCACCTTGTGGTCAGTTGAAGTATTTGCTAGTGATTCTAGACAGGTTTTCCAAGTGGACTGAGGCGTTTCCTTGTTCTAAGGAAGATGCCCGCGCTGTGGTTAAAATCCTAGCCAAGGAGATAATACCGAGGTACGGTGCGCCTCGGGTAATAGATTCAGATCAGGGACCCTGTTTCATTTCTATGGTAACTCAGAAACTATGCACCTACCTAACTATTGACTGGAAGTTTCACATCCCTTACCATCCTCAGTCATCTGGCATTGTTGACAAAATGAATTATACATTGAAACAAAGGCCATGATGGAAAACAGGAAAGAAATGGATAGATCTTGTCCTTCCTAGGTCTTCCTAAGTTCAAGACTGTTAACTCAATACACACTTTAAAACACTCAATACACAATTTAATTTTTTAATAATACTTGTTCAGGTTCCACTATTGTTCTCCAAACCATACATTATTCAATGTATGCATATTAATATTCAATACTTACACCAACCGGTTCTTGGTACCATTATGTTCAACCTGAGCTACTTGCATTTTATTTAAAAGGCGATCCTCTTCCATATCACCGGATGCCCATATTGCTTTTATTACCTCAATCTACTGCCAGCAGTGTTGTGTGAGATCAGAATGATGCCCAGTGCCACCACCAAATTGTCACTATTTGAGGTCGTTTTTGGTAGACCATTTACCACCCCATGGGTCAGAGGTAACCCAGGTGTTTCTCAGTCAGGTGACACAGCCATAGCTGATGACTGACAGACAAATCCTCTAAGACTTGGCTTGCGTTGCTTTGGTGTTACAGGAAAGGTTTGAAGCCCTTGTTTTTGTCTGTCTGGCATTCAGATTTCCTGAGCAGCCATGTTGTGGTTCCTAATTAGGAACATGTTCCAGCCTGCTCCATGCAAGCTGGAGCACTGGATCCACTCTTTAAATGTGCCTTTTTAAGGTGACAGCTTATAAAAGTCATCTCTGATTATTTTTTTTGTTGTTAGCTTTTTAATCTGTCAAGTCTGTAATTTTCCAGATTTATATCCATTAAAAAAACAGATGCTCTAAAGGGAGGGGGTGGACTCCGTCAGTGGTACAGCAGAAGTTGATAACTTCAAAATCATTTACAGCAGCTTCAACCTTGTACTAACAGAACAAATACGGACACAGCATTAACTGAACTATGGCCTGAGTGATTTAAGTAATTAGTGAAACTGGCACAGCACCACCAACCGTTTATTAAAGAAAACGTGTATGACACATGATTATCTTAATTCTTTTAATTAAAATAGTCCCTTGCAAGGCATATTATTCAATTATGTTCAAAGAGGTACATAGAGCATGCTGGCAAAACCGAACCGTTGAAGATACTACAGGAAATAAGAAATTTCCATAATGTGAATGAAACATTTATTTAAATGTATTGAATATTGCACATCTCAGAGCCTCCAGAGGTGGAAAAGACCAGGCCAGGTGAGCCATAGGTTGAATTGGACCCCGAATCCGAGGGCCAGGGTGTCCCCACCCGAATCCGAGGGCCAGGGCTCCCGCCAGACGCATGACGCTCGAATTTGATCTTCTTGAAGTAATTAACTAGAGTTAATTGAAAGCGGAAGAGGATGCCTGGAGCTGCGATGCCATACCTTTAGGGAAAGATGAAAAAAGGAACACGAATCAAATAAATGAGACTGTTTGTTCTTCGAGGCTGAATGGGATGTGCCATAATAACCTTCAATTACTATATTGGTGTCCAAGCTGAAATTCAACTTGATTACAATAGCCGCAAGCCATGCAGATCTAGTTATGGGCTTTATTCAAAATTAAAACTAAAACAGAAGTAGATTTTAAAAAACACAACCACAATTCTGTGATTTATCTAATGCCAGCTAGTTAACTTCATAACTTATTCTCTGTTGATTTTCCCACCCTTAATCTTGCAGAAAGAAGGCTCAAGAAAATCAAGCGGATGTAAATCACAATCATCCATGTTGTTTTGCCTCCACATCACCCTGACAGCGCTTTATTTAAATAATCTAGCTGTGCTGTATCGACAGGTATGAGAAGATTCCCACAGAATATCAATTTACTACTCTATGGATTCTTCATGACTTGGCAGTAAGGTAATAATAACAGGCAGGTGTAGCATCTAAAAGTGGAAAGTCCAAGTGCACGTGTTATTAGCTAGCCAGTAGACAAGATCAAATACAAGGTCACAAATTTTAACCTGCCCTTTATATGGAAAATCTGCAATATTTTATATTTGCCACATCGTTAGTGGATAGGTAGCTAGCTATAGTAATTAACCTGCAAAATGTGTTCTTAATCTGTTGATTGCAACTGTCAAACATTTTTTAAAAATGTGTTGAATATTACCCACTCACAGCCTACAGAGGTGGAAAAGACCAGGCCAGGTGAACCATAGAACAAGTTGAACCCTGAATCCGAGGGCCAGGGCGACCCCGCCCGAACCCGAGGGCCAGGGCTCCCGCCAGACGCATGACGCTCGAATTTGACCCTCTTGAAGCAGACGAGCCCACTAGAGGTAACTGAAGCGGAAGAGGATGCCTGGAGCTGCGATGCCATACCTTTCGGGAAAGATGAAAAAAGGAACACGAATCAAATAAATGAGACTGTTTGTTTTTCGAGGCTGAATGGGATGTGCCATAATAACCTTCAATTACTATACTGGTGTCCAAGCTGAAATTCAACTTGATTACAACAGCCCCAAGCCATGCAGATCTAGTTATGGGCTTTATTCAAAATTAAAACTAAAACAGAAGTAGATTTTAAAAAACACAACCACAATTCTGTGATTTATCTAATGCCAGCTAGTTAAATTCATCACTTACTCTCTGTTGATTTTCCCACCCTTAATCTTGCAGAAAGAAGGCTCAAGAAAATCAAGCGGATGTAAATCACAATCTTCCATGTTGTTTTGCCTCCACATCACCCTGAAAGCGCTTTATTTAAATAATTTAGCTCTGCTCAATTTCAGCTTGATTACAATAGCTGCAAGCCATGCAGATCTAGTTATGGGCTTTATTCAAAATTAAAGCTAAAATAGAAGTAGATTTTAAAAAACACAACCACTATAGTAATTAACCTGCAAAATGTGTTCTTAATCTGTTGATTGCAACTGTCAAACATTTTTAAAAATGTGTTGAATATTACCCAAGTCACAGCCTACAGAGGTGGAAAAGACCAGGCCAGGTGAACCATAGAACAAGTTGAACCCTGAATCCGAGGGCCAGGGCGACCCCGCCCGAACCCGAGGGCCAGGGCTCCCGCCAGACGCGTGATTCTCAAATTTGACCTTCTTGGAGAGGGAGATCCCACTGGAAGAAACTGAAGGGGAAGAGAATATAACTTTAGCGAAAGATGAAAACTGACCACTAACCAAACGAATGAGAGAGATTGTTCTTTGAGGCTGAATATGATGTGTCATAATAACCATCAATTACTATAAAGGTGTCCAAGCTGAAATTCAACTTAATTACAATAGCTAGCCAGCAGCCAAGATAAAAGGTCACATGCCACACAATTTTAAGCTTCCCTTTATACGAAAGAACTGCAGTATTTTAAATTTGCCACATCGTTGGCGGACAGGTACCTAGCCATAGTAGCTAATTATCCTAGCTAGTTCACACTTCATTCTCCCCCAAATGATCCCATTATCGACAGGTATCCGTGCTTAGACATGAAGACAGTTCAGCGACCGAGGACTGACATGCAGCTGTCACAGCTCTTTTAGAGCAATCCGACGGTTAGCGAGCCAATGCTAGATAATAACGTTAATTGCAGCTACAGCAAATAGTTGGCAGTTAATCTGCAAGTTAACTAACGTGCTCCATCGCCATGAAAATTAGAATCTGTTGCCGCAAGAGATGTGCATAAGTAATGTGTGAACTAGCTAAGTTAACCATCTCAAATAGACAGCTTGTCTGTTAGCTAACCTAGCTAGAGAGCCCAATGTTACCTGAGTCGTTGAATTCAAGTCCGACTTGACACTTTAGCCTTTCCCATTAGGCCTCATCGTCTTTTTAAACAAAATTAACATACTATTCATAAAATCCATATAGAGCAAGTTTTATGGATGATCTGCTCAGTGAAGCTGCATTATTTCTGTTATAATACGGACACGGCAGCATTTTCACGGCATGTTTTCTTAATCTGTTTATTGCAACTGTCAACACATACGAATGATTAATAATTAATGTAAACTGTTATGCAGCGAATTAAAGATACTATATTTTCCTGTTTCCCTAGAAATAATCCAAACTGCAGTGTCTGCTTATTTATGCTGAAGCACACTTAAGTGGGTATATTTTTTGTGGATTCCACATATACATTAAAAGGAAAATGTTGCCCAATCATGTCAGAAATAGCAAAACAAAAAAACACAGGCTCCGAGTTACTGAAAGAGAAGTACGCGATGAGGTCCTGGTAGAGCATAGGCACAGGTTGGTCATACGTGTTTATGAGGAGTTTAATTTAAGCAAAATCCTCATCACACACCCAAGAAGTCAAAGCCTGCAAAATCCCCAAGCAGCAAGACTGCATCAAGTTAGCACTGGCTGAAGCAAAAATAGTGCTGTGTCCTGCTCTGTGGCTCATCCACTCTACCAGTCTCTTAGTATTGGGCTTAGTGTGCTTAATTCATCTTGATGTCCTAACTGACATTCAAAAAGAAATGGATGTGAGAAGACAGTGTAGGAGTTCAAATTTGAATTGGCTTGAAATGTAGGTTGAAGTGCTCTTCTGCAGCTGAGCAGCTCATTTTCTGCTGAGCATCTTCACAGCCCTTACAAGGAGAGCATGAAAATGATGGAGGGGACAAGAAAAATCAGAATAATGCTTTAAGGACTGGACACATTTACAGCTTCTCACACTAAACAAAGTACTCCAAGGTAAAAAGTTCATCAAAGTAAAACATGTTTCATCCATCTTTCTGTGAACTGATATTTTAATGACTGACAGACAAATCCTCCAAGACTTGGCTTGGGATGCTTTGGTGTACAGGAGAGGTTTGAACCCCTTTCATTAAAGAAAACGTGTATGACTCAGGTGCTAGGGTATTATCAGAATGTAATTTATTCCAAATGTAAACACATGATTCTCTTAATTAGAGATTCCCTTATAAGGCATATTATTCAATAATGTTCATAGAGGTACAAAAAACAAAACAAAACAAAACAACAAAACCCTACTGAGTCTGGAAAAGAACATCTTTATCAATAAAAAGTATCAAATGACCTGAACACAGTTGTACCACCATTACAAACTCCTTGCTTGAGTCTGCATGTATACATGTATGATAGTAACATATCAGCCAATGAATGATGGACTCGAGTTTGTACTCGAGGAAAGAAAGAAATTTTCATAATGTCATAAAGAATCAAGTGTTTGGAAAACGTCTAGGAAAAGAAAGAAACATTTATTTAAATGTGCTGAATATTGCACAAGTCGCAACCCTTGAAAAACCAAGAAGAGTTCTCGGTCTGCTTAAGTACTGTGTACTGCAAAAACACAAGTAGAATTGAATTTTCCACAAATACACATACAAGAACCATAGAAGAAAGCATAGTGTTGGTCTTATAGAACGAGAGACACAAAAACCTCAGCTACAATGATCAACAATTACACAATGAAGTTTGGATTCAACGGAATTTCGTTTTGAACTACGGTAGAGGGGCCTCTTTATCGGCTACTCGAATACTAGGCAACAACCTGATTCACCATTTGTGGATCACATTTGAGCAGTAACATGATTTGGTAGAACACTTGCATTTGAAACCATTTTTGTCTTCTTTTATAGGTGGAATCGGAGGCCAGTTTGGTGATGTTTTAAATCTACTTGAAGAATAACAAACAAACAAAAAGCCAACCCTAATGTAACATTTAAAAGAAGCACCAAAGTGGGCATCAGATTTACCATCAAACAGGGTCTTGCTGCTGTCGAAGCCTGTGCACTGCCGCTTGCAGATCTCCATGTTCTGCAAGCAAGATTTCACACTGCAGCGAGAGACACACACACACACACACACACACACACACACACAGGTGGGGGGGGGGGGGGGGGGTTACAGTACTAGCAGAGAAACTCTGATGCTATTTGGATTTCTAAATTAACACGGTGTTCCTTAAAATGTTTTTGAAACACTGACATGTAGATTGGAAGGCCTGGAGCAACTCACTGTGCACTCTGAGGGAAGTGGAGGAGGTGGGTCATGGTCAGAAACAGGTGGTTCAGGGTCTTCACTGGCGTGATCCTTTTGTGAGCGTCTAGCGTGAGCATCTTCTTTAGTAGGTCGATGAACTCCCGCCGGTCGGCCTTCTCCGCCAAGACGTCGGTGCCTTTCAGACTGGTCATATTGACCTGCCAGAGACCCATGGGTGAGTGATATTATTCACCAGCAGAGGGCGGCAATGCACCCAATATGAACGAAGTTCTGCAGCAAATTTCTACGCACTGCTCTGCCCTTCGCAGATGCCGTTCTCCAGAGCGACTTACATGCGCTACTCATTATGACAGCAGAAACGCTCGACCTTTCAGCTAGCACCTTGTTCTACCTGCTCTATAATGTGAGCTGCGGGAGCCCTTTGTCACGTTCTTCAATTTCACATCGCAACACTAAAAGAAATGCGTATAGTTACGCGCACAAAAGCCCAAATAACCTGCATCATGTCGTCAAGGCAGTTTAAAATGTACTTCCGAGTCTCTTTGGACTTGATGCCACGCTCCGCCTCATGCTCCGAAGGTGTCTGGAGAAAGGAAAGAAAAAACAAACCATTCAGCTCCACCATTAAGTTACATGAAGTCATTAAGTTACGTCCCTTATAAAAAACACATGGCATTTGGCATTTGAAGACAGGCAAACCTTGAGTCTCCACAGGGGGTAGCAGTAGAAATAGTAGTGCGTCTTGGTCGCTGCGCTCAACATGCACTCTGCTGGTAGGCCCTGCGTCTCGGAGATGTAACGGATCTGCAGAGACACCATACGGCAAAAGGATTATGACTTTATTTTGAGTTAATCCTTTCATTTTCAAAGTGCATGTCTAAAAAAACAGGCCATAGAAACTCATTTATATTAATCCTAAAAATGAGCGGGCCGACAAAGCAGCTAAAAGGTCAAACTACACACACACAAACACACACACACACACACACACACACACACACACATATCACTACAGCCACAAAACCACTACAGGTCTGCACCACTGATGCTGTACGGGCGTTAAGGCACAGCTCAAAGGACCATGTGCTTACCTGATCATATTCGGAGGCTCCAGGATACAGGGGCCAGCCCAGGAACAGCTCAGCAATGACACAGCCCAGGGACCACATATCGATGGCCTCACAGAATGGGAGACCCAAGATGATCTCAGGCGATCTGGACCAAAAACACAGAGATCGCCATCATGAAATCAGCCTCGGCTGATAATTCCGTGGGGGGGTGTTTGTGTTCCTAGACATTACACACCCACTATTCTAGTGTAACATGGAACCAACACTACAATGCACCAACACTACAATAATGTTGTTTTGCATTAAGTAAATACAGAGTACCAATGCAGTTAAACACCCGTTACTCAGTATATTACACTGTTAATTAACAGTGTAGCTACAATGTAATAGCGGTTTTGTACAGACTTGCTAAATACTGATATTACCAAAGCCTGCAGTTCAGCGCATCCTAACTAATCTCAGACACCGAAGACGGTTCATTAGGTGTTTTGCTAAATAACAGCACTCACATGACCCAATAAAAATAAACCACTTATAAATCAATCGTGCTCCAGTTAACTGTAATGCTCATCATAGGCTTTTAATGTGTAGCAGGGTTATTACAACTGTCCACAACATGCAGCTCTACTCTCAAGCACACTAGAGTGCAACGAGTGCATACTTATTTCTAACACGCCTCAGCACGTGTCCCTCACCGGTAGTATCTGGACTGCAGGTAGCTGGGGGCCTTGGAGAAGTGGCTAGCTGAGCCGAAGTCGATGACCTTGACGCGGTACGGCTGCCTGACGGGGTCCACCAGCATGATGTTGTCGGGCTTGAGGTCGGTGTGGATCAAGCCCAGGCTCTTCAGTTTCATGAGCGCTTTGGCGACCTGCTGCAGCACGGGCCGGATGCATTTCAGCAGCAGTGGGCTGAACTTGCTGCGCTTGAGGAAGTCGTAGAGGCTCTGCCCCAGCATCTCGAACACCAGGCATATGTGCTTCTTGTGCTGGAAGCACTCGTACGCGCGCACGAAGTTGAACTCGTCGGCGTTCTCCCTGCTTAGCCGGCTCAGGATGCTCACCTGAGGAGGAGCAAAGGAGGGAAGACGGAATACGCGTTAAGCCGAAGCTACGTGGTCACAGCTTCAAAGTTTGATACTGCTGACAAATAGCCTACTTATTTTCAATAGCATCAAGCACTTTGTGTACTTCCCTTCAACCATTCACTTCTACAGGATTTGGGAGATGCAATTATGGAAGTGGTCCCTTGGAAATGAACCCATGAACTTGCTTTTGGTACTCAAACAATGCAGATTAATGCTCTTTCATAACAATAACATTTTTAATGCACATCCAAACAGGCATGGCTTACACAACTGAAGCTAAATCTTCTTTTTAGAGTAAGCTTCAAGCTGTCCGTGTGTTATCCGAACTAGTTCCTACTGAACTAGTGAAAATTAGAACTAGTGTGCCAAACAAGTATTTCTGTGCTACCCTGGCTGTATACAAATTCCACAGTGTGCGTTAGCACATCTGACACCAACAGATCATATGTTGTAAAAACTGAAACAAACAATAACAGAATCAGGGCTACAGCTGATTCTAGGCCATATCAATAGCTTATTTAAAGCAGGCACAACTTTCCCACCTCGTTCTGGCCCTGTCGAGCATACGACGGATGACTTTTCAGGATCTTGATTGCGACTACTTCACTGGTGCCCCGCTTCCAGCACTTGGCGACCTGGCCAAAGGTTCCACGGCCCAGGGACTCCAAAACCTCGTAGCTGTTGGAGACGGAGCGGAGGATCTCGTTCTGCACCAGTTGGTACTCGCAATCGCTGCCCCTGGCCACACGATTGGACAACCCAGGGGAGGAGAGCTCCTCCAGGATCTGTACACTGTTGCTGCTGTGTGCCTCCTCTCTCTTCCTCTTGAGGCTGCCCCGCTTCTGATAGCCGTCAGCACGCCGCGAGGTCAATGCCTCGTCTCCGCCCTGCCAGCTGGAAGAGGAGGAAGACGACGACGAAGCCTCGTCCGAGGCTCCAGAGGGGGAAAAGACCATGGCAGGTAAGCCATCGATTGAATTGAACCCCGGATCCGAGGGCCAGGGTATCCCCGCCCGAATCCGAGGGCCAGGGCTCCCGCCCCGCGCAGGATTCTCAAATTTAACCTTCTTGGAGTGGGAGATCCCACTGAAGGAATCTGAAGGGCAAGAGAATATACCATTATGGAAAGATGAAAACAGGACTACTAACCAAATGAACGAGAGAGATTGTTTGTTCTTTGAGGCTGAATGTGATGTGCCATAATAACCATCAATTAGCTAAATTAGCTAAATCACAGAGCTTTGATTTTTTTTAAAACATCTACTGCTGTTTTAGTTTTAATTTTGAATATTTCTGTCTGAAGCAGAGCAGAGCCCTGATCGATGCCATTGTTTTTTGGGCAGGCTTTAGCAAGTGATTGCTTTCTCTTTACACGCTTCTCAGAAAAGACAAGTTCTTTGTCTTGCGTTACTCAAAGGTGGTTCTGTGTGCTAAAACAACATCTTGACCTTTCAGCGATGCTGCCACACTGAAAAACAGAAGGCCAAGAAAAAAACAGCTTCTATTCTTAGACTCTCTGGCACTCTAAGTGCTTGCTGATACCTTGCTGACTGCAGTATTTCCTACACCTTTCCAACTGAGAGGCTCCTGAACTTGCAGCACCTCTGTCAATTAATCAATTGCATAACAAGAGTTCATCCACTCTATAATTGAGGGAGATACCCCCTCTAATCATTAATGCTCATCATTACAAAGACCATTAGTGTAAGCTGATGAAAAATGTTTCAATGTATTTAAAAGGTAAAGAACAGAGTAGCAATGTAAAGATACCATTTATAATGCATTACATTTTAGTCTTTAACACAATCTCTTGCCCTGAAACAGTGTTTAGGGCGATTACAATGCTGTTTCAATATGTTTAAAAGGTAAAGAACAGAGTAGCAATGTAAAGATTCCATTTATAATGCATTACATTTTAGTCTAAAACACAAACTCTTGCCTTGAAACAGTGTTTAGGGCGATTACAATGCTGTTTCAATGTGTTTAAAAGGTAAAGAACAGAGTAGCAATGTAAAGATACCATTTATAATGCATTACATTTTAGTCTAAAACAAAATCTCTTACCCTGAAACAGTGTTGTTGGGCGATTACAATGCTGTTTCAATGTGTTTAAAAGGTAAAGAACAGAGTAGCAATATAAATATTCCATTTATAATGCATTACATTTTAGTCTAAAACACAATCTCTTGCCCTGAAACAGTGTTTAGCGCGATTACAATGCTTTGAAACGCTGTTTCAATGTGTTTAAAGGTAAAGAAGAGAGTTGCAATGTAAAGATTCTACTTATCATGAATTACATTTTAGTCTAAAACACAATCTGGGTTTGTGTGTATATAAATGATGTAATGTTACTGTTGTGGAACAAATTACTTCCATTTCCATTTTTTAAGGCAAAAATATTAAATGTTGGAATTTATCATTACATATTCATATGAATATGACTTTAATTTGTATACATATTTGTTGACATTAGCTATTTTGATCAGTCATTTTTGTGTCTGGTTGTTCTAGCTCATATTTAGCACGTTGTCCTTGACCATGTCCCTCTGTCCACAGGGTGGTGGTGTTGGACTGTGTTACAGACACGCTGCTGTTTTCCTGCAAGGTGCTAGTGGTCGGATTTGTAGGTGAGAAATATAGAGTGAAGTCATGTGTATATTACCCATACTACACTTCATCACATTCTGACCATGATGGCACATGGCAACACACTTTAATAGGTAACTCTGAGGGTTTTTCTACATTCCCTGTAAGGTCTGCTGGCTTTCTTCTTCTTCTCTGGGAGAATCAGGCTGCCATATGACAATTTCCAGCTTCAGCTGCTGCATTATTACTGGTTGCCCGTTATTGTACGTATTGTAACCTCAGAAAAGCTCAAGTGCTGACACTTGCGTCTGTGTGAGAACAAAACATCAGCATATTCAGTACACTGAAGAAATGGTTCTTTCTTTTTTAGATTCCAAAATGCTTATTGACAGTGATTGTAAACTCACTTTGTTTGTAAATAACCATGATTTACACATTTATTCTGGACAGCAGTTCCTCTCATAATACTGAAGGCCCAGCATGTATATCTACTACTGCTGTTTTTTTAGACGGTGATTGTGGGAGCTTATTTCATCGCGCAGGGCTTCTTTAGTGTGTACAGCATGTGTGTGGACACCCTTTTCCTATGCTTCTGTAAGCTGCTGCACACACACACACACGCACACGCACACAAACACACACACACACACACTCTCTCTCTCTTCATTCCAGCAGTTCATAATGACATTGGGCACACACAGTCGAAAGCTTGTATGGTCTTGTCCCTTTACTTCAGGGAGAATAGAATTATAAAAAACATTATTAGCTCACATTTCACTCTCAAGCTACTACACATATGCCAATCATGAGGACTATATTGGTTTTATTTCCACTATGATGTTTCTGTCTCCTCTAGTGGAGGATCTGGAGCGTAACGACGGCACCGTGCAGAGACCATACCTCCGATTTACTCCTCCACATCAGCCGACTTTAAAAAAGAGATGCTTTTTTTTCTCAGAGATGAAGCTGGTTACATTGCTTATTTGCAGTGTGAGGTTTTACCAATGTGGTTTGGGCGAGGTCAAGTCTAGGGTCACAATACTGCTGCTGTCATTTTTACTGCAGGAATTTGGAATAATGGAGTAGCAAAATTCTGTCGAATGTCTATTCAGTTCCATATATGTAATAATTGAAGCTCTATAAATAAATCAAATCAAATTGTTATCAGATCACTCCACTAAATTCTTGATATACACTATCTTATGTACCTGTGGTATGACTTTCAGTCATTTTTACAGTAGGAATTTAGAGTAATAGGATGGCAATATCCTGTGAAATGTCTATTCAGTTCACTATATATCACTACATGAAGCTGAGTGAAATGCACAAATCAAATTGTTATCAAATCACTTCATTAAATTCTTGAAATACAGTTTCTCTTGTACTCATGAATGACTTTCAGTCATTTTTACTGTAGGAATTTGGAGTAATAGGATGGCAAAAGCCTGTTAAATATCTATTTGGTTCACTACATATCACTTTTCCTTGTACCCATAATATAATGTTGAATATATTTACTGTAAAAATTTAAAGTATTGGGATGGCAAACTCATGTAAATTGCCTGTTTGGTTATATACATGCAACTTTAGAAAGTCTTTAAAATAAACAAATCAAATTGTTATCACATATCACTACTATACTCTTGAACTACTATACTATACTACTATTCTCATAGTCAGTGTAGACGTAGTTTAGGTAGGGGACGGGAGACGTTGTCACTTAGCCTCACAGGTTACATCTTGGCGATAAGCCTAAGGTTACATTATTATGTAAAGATTATTTTATTATTTGTGTAGCTTTTTTTGTACGTTAAAAGCACAGTAACCACGGACAGTTTAATCGTATAGGCCTAAATATTCGATACAGGACATGGAAAATTGAGCGCGAGCATCCCATAGCATGGAAAGCAGGTGCTCGTGACCAAGCTGCCTTTGTTGATGAGCTAAGAACGAGAACGTGCTGTGACTTCCAACGTCACAATGTGTCAATAACCTGGAATGATGCGTCATAAGAATAGATTATCGAATGCAAGATTATTTTTTACTGAAACATTACACATTGCGGACTCTGTGTGATGGCGCTTATCGAAAGTGCAAGGGAGTGTACTGTAGTCAGCATGCCAGATTATTGCGGTGAGTTTTGTTGTTGTTGTTTTTTCCAGATATAGCCATATGCCAAAGATTTTATGAGAACCCATACGTCAAATACAATGGTTAAAAAAGAAAAAAAATGTACAAAACTAGCTTGTACATTTCATGTTAAAATAATAAATGTTCTTACGTACTTGGTAGGTCTACCTTATATTAAAAACATTTATATAGTGTACGATCTGTAACTGTGTATCAGATCGAAAGCGTATGTGTGCAGAAGGTGTCATAAAAAAAAAAGAAAAGTGTTGTAACGGCCCTAGTGTCGCTGGACAAGGAGCAGGACGGACAGACGTGTATTAACACACGATAAAGACACCGGCGCTCATATGCAACATAAACAGTGAACATAAAACACGAATACAGATAACGAACTATGTGAACACGAACATGGGCATTGACCGACTAAGATGCACACTCCCACAGCGGTTTAAACACACAGACGTTACAAGACTAAACCATGTGCAGTTGCGCGTTAATTACACAGGCGTGGTTACAAACAAGACTATGAACTCCCACTGCACGCGGCGGGCCGTACCACATGGCTAGTGTGAAGGGGAGCGTTCCATGACAACTGTATATAAAATGTGTTAGACAAAATATAGCGTACCGGTCAAAGGTTCAGACACGCGTGACTGAATATATGTTTTTCAAAGGTTTAAATTCATTCTAATGTAATGGTATATACTTAGAATTTATAGAATATATATATTCTTCAATTCTATCTTCTCAGGGGAACCTCCTCCGTATGAGCCCATTTTCAGGCGACCAGTTAACAAGAGGCGAGTCCGGCAATCTCTCAGTGCTTCTCCGATTTACTCCTCCACATCAGCTGACTTTAAAAAACCATTTAAAGCTCTACACATCATGGATCACAGAATGTCTGTTATTAACGCTATACAAGAACTATACTAAGGCCATAGATCTAGACTAAGACTATAAAGTTATTTCACTTAGCTAAATAACTTTAATACATAATTTAAATCATGCAATGTGTAATAATATTTCTTGTTTTTGTTCAGGAGATGTGCAGACATTATCTGCTGTATTATTTTTGTGGCTGCCATTGTCACCTATATTCTTATTCGCTCCCTGGGTAAGAAACATTTCCAACTACACTTTCATGGGGGAAAAAAAATCATTATTATTGTGGGCTCAAGCGGAAGGTCTTTTACCCATGTATGGCTTGTGAGATATCCTTCTAACGGAGGTTCTAACACAGCGTGGCTGCTTGGAGACTCTCGTCATGTCGTGTTGCCCCAGAACTCCACTGGGATGTTTTGTGGAGCTGGAGTCAATGTGTAAGTCCCTCACATACTGGATAAGTATTTATATCTTCACAGGAATACCAAAACAGCACACCCAGTATGTAAGGAACACCGTCAGTATTCTTTCGAATGGACTTTAGTGAGTCGGACTAGGGTTACAATGGAGCTGTGCAGGTGCAAATCATGTGGAAACATGAAACATCAACAAGACAAGATGGGTTAGACTTTAGCTTTAAGATTTTCATGATTGGCACTGCACAGCAACAAGTGGAACCAATCAAATCACTTGTGTTTAATGATTGTCTCTAAACCAAGGGGTCCAAACTCAGGTCTAGGAGTGTCACAACACTGCAGAGTTTATTGGTTACCCCAGTCCAATTCACCCTCGAAGAAAGAACACTTAGCTGGGTAGTGGTGTGACTCTCCAGCACTGAATCCTGATACACATACTCAAAAAATTGAATAAAAATTGTTTATTTAATTGGCTAATATTCATGTGTCAAGCTGCATTTGTTTCCTGCATCCTCTCGTGTTTCAGTGACAAACCAAACGTCCTCTACTTTGACCTTCTGAAGTGTGCCAGAGCAACGACAGAAATGGACGCCATTCTAGAGGGTCTCCAGTGTCCAACCACTCAAGTGAGATTTCCACACAAATGTCCTGTTGACATTGTACAGAAACCAAACACGTATGTCAGTAGCCTTTTAGAAATATGCACATGAGACTCATTTATTACAAAACAGTTTAGCATGTAGTATGTGAATGCCAGTTTGTAAGTCTGGGGGCTTGGGTCTCCTTTTGCTGCTTGGTTTGGGAGCCTTTTGCTCTATCATGCAATGAACAATGTGTAAATAGTGTAGATAGAAATATAAAAAGCAACACTGTGTTTAGCTACTCAAATAAGATCTCCTTCACTCTGTGTGTTTGTGCGTTGGTTTGCAGGTCTGTGTTAAAAAATGCCCTTCAGAGTTCTGGAAGTTGCCCCCAGAGGCGTATGCCCCAAATGCCCTGCCTAAAGACTTCTTTCAGCAGCAGTATTGTGACCCTAGACTTGACCTCGCCCAAACCACATTGGTAAAACCTCACACTGCAAATAAGCAATGTAACCAGCTTCATCTCTGAGAAATAAACGCTCACCTCACTCTTGACAGAACAGAATTTGTCGTATCAAAAGTCTTTGCAATATGCAACTCTTTGTACATGTAATTCATGCATTGGCTTAGCCACTCACGCATACATAGCATTTGTGCATACATAGCATTCTGCATGTTAAAGAGTTTTTCACATGCATTTCCACTACAGAGTGTCCAAGACATCCTCAATCAAGAGCTTTGTCCATATTTCTACACGCCAAGTAATCCAGGTAAAGACAGCAGGATTACACAACTACCTGTTAATTTGTCCATTCTGTTTTGTAACAGTTTGACTATGCTATGTACCAAAACATAACCAAACCACCAGGAAAGTACTTATACCTGCAGTGATAAGTCAGCAGGTTTAATTGTTAGTCATATTATTTTCTGTCTCTCCCTCCACCCAGAACTAGGGAGATGTCTGCCTAGCTTTGACTGGCAGGACGTTCCTCCAGACTTCTCTCTCCCTGGATTCGCTTCCGTTTATGAAACAGTCGAGCACATAAAGGGATATATGGAGTAATCCTTCACACACACTCACACACACATTTCACTCTCAAGCTACTACACATATGCCAATCATCAGGACTATATTGTTTTTATTTCCACTGTGATGTTTCTGTCTCCTCTAGTGGAGGGTCTGGAGCGTAATGACGGCACCGTGCAGAGACCATACCACATGCCCAGGTCTCTGTGGCAAATCCTCCACAAGAGAGACAGCTTTCTCCCTTAATGAATAAACCATCCAGCATATATTTGAGTCTTTTTTCTGTTGTTGTAACTGTAAAACTGTTCTCAACAGCATTTCGACCACTGTTTTGTTCAAAAGAGATCTGACGGGGCGGCCTCTGGACTGATCCAGTTTTGACCGAACGGCAGACACACACTGGATGTTCTGGCAAACATTTACATATCTGGCTGGACCTTAACCATGTTGCTCTGTTTATTTGATACGCCTACTCTTTTCATATACCGCACTGCTTATTGTGTAGGAGTAGGCTTGCTCCTAAATGTGGAGTATATGAGAGGCTTAAGGGGAAGTTGATATATTTAATTGAGTTTTAGTTCTTTGCCAACCTCTCTCATTATGTGTGAAAGATCACATTTCATGGGATGCTACAATATATTTTTTTTAATTCCTGAGTGTAATAATGTCAAGATTGGCCACCCTCCTGGACTCCCTCTTTCCGTGGTTTCACGTCTTGCGCTGCAGGCCGCTCCCCCCTGCAGCGTTGGTCAAGACGGGTAGACGCTTACCTGGGATCTCGTCGTTATCAAAATAAACGTGAGCCTGCTTCTTCCGGGAACGACGAGATGCCCGTGTACAGGCAGCCACGACCAAGGCACACAGCAGGGTTTAAATACATGAACTAGAAACGAGGGACAGGTGTACGCAATCAGTGTGAGGACAAAATGAAACCGTGGAACGGAACAAAACACAAGACATGGAAAACACGGAACATGGAAGGGACTGATCGTGACAATCAGCATAGATTATTTAACACAAAGATTCAGAACTGCTGGTGCTGTGTATTTAATCATCTAATATAGACACCAGTACCTCCACTAAAGCCTGCCATAATGATATCAACATCAAATGCAAAAAAAGTAATTTTGTTTCCAATAGTGAATCTAACACCAAAAAAAATGCCAAACAAATAAAACGTGATGATGGACATGCGCCTCTTTAAAGGATTTTCTCAATAAATATATGTAGAATTTATGACTATAACAGAAAACAGCAAAGAGAAAAATGCAAGAATGCATATGGCGAAGGACGTATGGCAAGTATGGCAAATTCCTCCTAAATGTCTATATGGTTCCATCAATGCAATATTTGAAGCTCTATGAAATAAACAAACCAAATTGTTATCAGAACACTCCACTATATTCATGAAAAACACTTTCTCATGTACTCATGGTATAACTCATTTTTACTGTAGGAATTTGGAATAATAGGATGGCAAAATCCTGTTCATGCCTATTCTGTTCCATATATGCAATAGTTGAAGCACTATAAAATACACAATTCATATTGTTATCAAATCCTTCCAATATATTCTTGAAATACACTTTCTTGTGTATCCATACTATTACGTTCCAATGTTTTTACTTTAATTTGGAGTAAAAGGATGGCAAAATCCTCATAAACATGTATTCGTTCCACTATATAATCAGTTTTTGAAACTCTAGAAAACAAACTAGTCAAATTGTTATCAGATCCCTCCACAATATTCATGAAATCCACTTTCTCATGTACCCATGGTATGACTTTCAAGTGTTTTACTGTAGGAAGCTTGAGTAATAGGATGGCAAAATCCTCTTAAACATCTGTTCAGTTCAACATATATCACTACTCGAAGATCTATAAAATACACAATTCAAATTGTTATAAAATCACTCCACTACGTACTTGAAATAAACTTCCTCCTGTACCCATGATATGACTTTCAGTCATTTTTACTGCAGGAATTTGGAATAATGGAGTAGCAAAATTCTGTCGAATGTCTATTCAGTTCCATATATGTAATAATTGAAGCTCTATAAATAAATCAAATCAAATTGTTATCAGATCACTCCACTAAATTCTTGATATACACTATCTTATGTACCTGTGGTATGACTTTCAGTCATTTTTACAGTAGGAATTTAGAGTAATAGGATGGCAATATCCTGTGAAATGTCTATTCAGTTCACTATATATCACTACATGAAGCTGAGTGAAATGCACAAATCAAATTGTTATCAAATCACTTCATTAAATTCTTGAAATACAGTTTCTCTTGTACTCATGAATGACTTTCAGTCATTTTTACTGTAGGAATTTGGAGTAATAGGATGGCAAAAGCCTGTTAAATATCTATTTGGTTCACTACATATCACTTTTCCTTGTACCCATAATATAATGTTGAATATATTTACTGTAAAAATTTAAAGTATTGGGATGGCAAACTCATGTAAATTGCCTGTTTGGTTATATACATGCAACTTTAGAAAGTCTTTAAAATAAACAAATCAAATTGTTATCACATATCACTACTATACTCTTGAACTACTATACTATACTACTATTCTCATAGTCAGTGTAGACGTAGTTTAGGTAGGGGACGGGAGACGTTGTCACTTAGCCTCACAGGTTACATCTTGGCGATAAGCCTAAGGTTACATTATTATGTAAAGATTATTTTATTATTTGTGTAGCTTTTTTTGTACGTTAAAAGCACAGTAACCACGGACAGTTTAATCGTATAGGCCTAAATATTCGATACAGGACATGGAAAATTGAGCGCGAGCATCCCATAGCATGGAAAGCAGGTGCTCGTGACCAAGCTGCCTTTGTTGATGAGCTAAGAACGAGAACGTGCTGTGACTTCCAACGTCACAATGTGTCAATAACCTGGAATGATGCGTCATAAGAATAGATTATCGAATGCAAGATTATTTTTTACTGAAACATTACACATTGCGGACTCTGTGTGATGGCGCTTATCGAAAGTGCAAGGGAGTGTACTGTAGTCAGCATGCCAGATTATTGCGGTGAGTTTTGTTGTTGTTGTTTTTTCCAGATATAGCCATATGCCAAAGATTTTATGAGAACCCATACGTCAAATACAATGGTTAAAAAAGAAAAAAAATGTACAAAACTAGCTTGTACATTTCATGTTAAAATAATAAATGTTCTTACGTACTTGGTAGGTCTACCTTATATTAAAAACATTTATATAGTGTACGATCTGTAACTGTGTATCAGATCGAAAGCGTATGTGTGCAGAAGGTGTCATAAAAAAAAAAGAAAAGTGTTGTAACGGCCCTAGTGTCGCTGGACAAGGAGCAGGACGGACAGACGTGTATTAACACACGATAAAGACACCGGCGCTCATATGCAACATAAACAGTGAACATAAAACACGAATACAGATAACGAACTATGTGAACACGAACATGGGCATTGACCGACTAAGATGCACACTCCCACAGCGGTTTAAACACACAGACGTTACAAGACTAAACCATGTGCAGTTGCGCGTTAATTACACAGGCGTGGTTACAAACAAGACTATGAACTCCCACTGCACGCGGCGGGCCGTACCACATGGCTAGTGTGAAGGGGAGCGTTCCATGACAACTGTATATAAAATGTGTTAGACAAAATATAGCGTACCGGTCAAAGGTTCAGACACGCGTGACTGAATATATGTTTTTCAAAGGTTTAAATTCATTCTAATGTAATGGTATATACTTAGAATTTATAGAATATATATATTCTTCAATTCTATCTTCTCAGGGGAACCTCCTCCGTATGAGCCCATTTTCAGGCGACCAGTTAACAAGAGGCGAGTCCGGCAATCTCTCAGTGCTTCTCCGATTTACTCCTCCACATCAGCTGACTTTAAAAAACCATTTAAAGCTCTACACATCATGGATCACAGAATGTCTGTTATTAACGCTATACAAGAACTATACTAAGGCCATAGATCTAGACTAAGACTATAAAGTTATTTCACTTAGCTAAATAACTTTAATACATAATTTAAATCATGCAATGTGTAATAATATTTCTTGTTTTTGTTCAGGAGATGTGCAGACATTATCTGCTGTATTATTTTTGTGGCTGCCATTGTCACCTATATTCTTATTCGCTCCCTGGGTAAGAAACATTTCCAACTACACTTTCATGGGGGAAAAAAAATCATTATTATTGTGGGCTCAAGCGGAAGGTCTTTTACCCATGTATGGCTTGTGAGATATCCTTCTAACGGAGGTTCTAACACAGCGTGGCTGCTTGGAGACTCTCGTCATGTCGTGTTGCCCCAGAACTCCACTGGGATGTTTTGTGGAGCTGGAGTCAATGTGTAAGTCCCTCACATACTGGATAAGTATTTATATCTTCACAGGAATACCAAAACAGCACACCCAGTATGTAAGGAACACCGTCAGTATTCTTTCGAATGGACTTTAGTGAGTCGGACTAGGGTTACAATGGAGCTGTGCAGGTGCAAATCATGTGGAAACATGAAACATCAACAAGACAAGATGGGTTAGACTTTAGCTTTAAGATTTTCATGATTGGCACTGCACAGCAACAAGTGGAACCAATCAAATCACTTGTGTTTAATGATTGTCTCTAAACCAAGGGGTCCAAACTCAGGTCTAGGAGTGTCACAACACTGCAGAGTTTATTGGTTACCCCAGTCCAATTCACCCTCGAAGAAAGAACACTTAGCTGGGTAGTGGTGTGACTCTCCAGCACTGAATCCTGATACACATACTCAAAAAATTGAATAAAAATTGTTTATTTAATTGGCTAATATTCATGTGTCAAGCTGCATTTGTTTCCTGCATCCTCTCGTGTTTCAGTGACAAACCAAACGTCCTCTACTTTGACCTTCTGAAGTGTGCCAGAGCAACGACAGAAATGGACGCCATTCTAGAGGGTCTCCAGTGTCCAACCACTCAAGTGAGATTTCCACACAAATGTCCTGTTGACATTGTACAGAAACCAAACACGTATGTCAGTAGCCTTTTAGAAATATGCGCATGAGACTCATTTATTACAAAACAGTTTAGCATGTAGTATGTGAATGCCAGTTTGTAAGTCTGGGGGCTTGGGTCTCCTTTTGCTGCTTGGTTTGGGAGCCTTTTGCTCTATCATGCAATGAACAATGTGTAAATAGTGTAGATAGAAATATAAAAAGCAACACTGTGTTTAGCTACTCAAATAAGATCTCCTTCACTCTGTGTGTTTGTGCGTTGGTTTGCAGGTCTGTGTTAAAAAATGCCCTTCAGAGTTCTGGAAGTTGCCCCCAGAGGCGTATGCCCCAAATGCCCTGCCTAAAGACTTCTTTCAGCAGCAGTATTGTGACCCTAGACTTGACCTCGCCCAAACCACATTGGTAAAACCTCACACTGCAAATAAGCAATGTAACCAGCTTCATCTCTGAGAAATAAACGCTCACCTCACTCTTGACAGAACAGAATTTGTCGTATCAAAAGTCTTTGCAATATGCAACTCTTTGTACATGTAATTCATGCATTGGCTTAGCCACTCACGCATACATAGCATTTGTGCATACATAGCATTCTGCATGTTAAAGAGTTTTTCACATGCATTTCCACTACAGAGTGTCCAAGACATCCTCAATCAAGAGCTTTGTCCATATTTCTACACGCCAAGTAATCCAGGTAAAGACAGCAGGATTACACAACTACCTGTTAATTTGTCCATTCTGTTTTGTAACAGTTTGACTATGCTATGTACCAAAACATAACCAAACCACCAGGAAAGTACTTATACCTGCAGTGATAAGTCAGCAGGTTTAATTGTTAGTCATATTATTTTCTGTCTCTCCCTCCACCCAGAACTAGGGAGATGTCTGCCTAGCTTTGACTGGCAGGACGTTCCTCCAGACTTCTCTCTCCCTGGATTCGCTTCCGTTTATGAAACAGTCGAGCACATAAAGGGATATATGGAGTAATCCTTCACACACACTCACACACACATTTCACTCTCAAGCTACTACACATATGCCAATCATCAGGACTATATTGTTTTTATTTCCACTGTGATGTTTCTGTCTCCTCTAGTGGAGGGTCTGGAGCGTAATGACGGCACCGTGCAGAGACCATACCACATGCCCAGGTCTCTGTGGCAAATCCTCCACAAGAGAGACAGCTTTCTCCCTTAATGAATAAACCATCCAGCATATATTTGAGTCTTTTTTCTGTTGTTGTAACTGTAAAACTGTTCTCAACAGCATTTCGACCACTGTTTTGTTCAAAAGAGATCTGACGGGGCGGCCTCTGGACTGATCCAGTTTTGACCGAACGGCAGACACACACTGGATGTTCTGGCAAACATTTACATATCTGGCTGGACCTTAACCATGTTGCTCTGTTTATTTGATACGCCTACTCTTTTCATATACCGCACTGCTTATTGTGTAGGAGTAGGCTTGCTCCTAAATGTGGAGTATATGAGAGGCTTAAGGGGAAGTTGATATATTTAATTGAGTTTTAGTTCTTTGCCAACCTCTCTCATTATGTGTGAAAGATCACATTTCATGGGATGCTACAATATATTTTTTTTAATTCCTGAGTGTAATAATGTCAAGATTGGCCACCCTCCTGGACTCCCTCTTTCCGTGGTTTCACGTCTTGCGCTGCAGGCCGCTCCCCCCTGCAGCGTTGGTCAAGACGGGTAGACGCTTACCTGGGATCTCGTCGTTATCAAAATAAACGTGAGCCTGCTTCTTCCGGGAACGACGAGATGCCCGTGTACAGGCAGCCACGACCAAGGCACACAGCAGGGTTTAAATACATGAACTAGAAACGAGGGACAGGTGTACGCAATCAGTGTGAGGACAAAATGAAACCGTGGAACGGAACAAAACACAAGACATGGAAAACACGGAACATGGAAGGGACTGATCGTGACAATCAGCATAGATTATTTAACACAAAGATTCAGAACTGCTGGTGCTGTGTATTTAATCATCTAATATAGACACCAGTACCTCCACTAAAGCCTGCCATAATGATATCAACATCAAATGCAAAAAAAGTAATTTTGTTTCCAATAGTGAATCTAACACCAAAAAAAATGCCAAACAAATAAAACGTGATGATGGACATGTGCCTCTTTAAAGGATTTTCTCAATAAATATATGTAGAATTTATGACTATAACAGAAAACAGCAAAGAGAAAAATGCAAGAATGCATATGGCGAAGGACGTATGGCAAGTATGGCAAATTCCTCCTAAATGTCTATATGGTTCCATCAATGCAATATTTGAAGCTCTATGAAATAAACAAACCAAATTGTTATCAGAATACTCCACTATATTCATGAAAAACACTTTCTCATGTACTCATGGTATAACTCATTTTTACTGTAGGAATTTGGAATAATAGGATGGCAAAATCCTGTTCATGCCTATTCTGTTCCATATATGCAATAGTTGAAGCACTATAAAATACACAATTCATATTGTTATCAAATCCTTCCAATATATTCTTGAAATACACTTTCTTGTGTATCCATACTATTACGTTCCAATGTTTTTACTTTAATTTGGAGTAAAAGGATGGCAAAATCCTCATAAACATGTATTCGTTCCACTATATAATCAGTTTTTGAAACTCTAGAAAACAAACTAGTCAAATTGTTATCAGATCCCTCCACAATATTCATGAAATCCACTTTCTCATGTACCCATGGTATGACTTTCAAGTGTTTTACTGTAGGAAGCTTGAGTAATAGGATGGCAAAATCCTCTTAAACATCTGTTCAGTTCAACATATATCACTACTCGAAGATCTATAAAATACACAATTCAAATTGTTATAAAATCACTCCACTACGTACTTGAAATAAACTTCCTCCTGTACCTATGATATGACTTTCAGTCATTTTTACTGCAGGAATTTGGAATAATGGAGTAGCAAAATTCTGTCGAATGTCTATTCAGTTCCATATATGTAATAATTGAAGCTCTATAAATAAATCAAATCAAATTGTTATCAGATCACTCCACTAAATTCTTGATATACACTATCTTATGTACCTGTGGTATGACTTTCAGTCATTTTTACAGTAGGAATTTAGAGTAATAGGATGGCAATATCCTGTGAAATGTCTATTCAGTTCACTATATATCACTACATGAAGCTGAGTGAAATGCACAAATCAAATTGTTATCAAATCACTTCATTAAATTCTTGAAATACAGTTTCTCTTGTACTCATGAATGACTTTCAGTCATTTTTACTGTAGGAATTTGGAGTAATAGGATGGCAAAAGCCTGTTAAATATCTATTTGGTTCACTACATATCACTTTTCCTTGTACCCATAATATAATGTTGAATATATTTACTGTAAAAATTTAAAGTATTGGGATGGCAAACTCATGTAAATTGCCTGTTTGGTTATATACATGCAACTTTAGAAAGTCTTTAAAATAAACAAATCAAATTGTTATCACATATCACTACTATACTCTTGAACTACTATACTATACTACTATTCTCATAGTCAGTGTAGACGTAGTTTAGGTAGGGGACGGGAGACGTTGTCACTTAGCCTCACAGGTTACATCTTGGCGATAAGCCTAAGGTTACATTATTATGTAAAGATTATTTTATTATTTGTGTAGCTTTTTTTGTACGTTAAAAGCACAGTAACCACGGACAGTTTAATCGTATAGGCCTAAATATTCGATACAGGACATGGAAAATTGAGCGCGAGCATCCCATAGCATGGAAAGCAGGTGCTCGTGACCAAGCTGCCTTTGTTGATGAGCTAAGAACCAGAACGTGCTGTGACTTCCAACGTCACAATGTGTCAATAACCTGGAATGATGCGTCATAAGAATAGATTATCGAATGCAAGATTATTTTTTACTGAAACATTACACATTGCGGACTCTGTGTGATGGCGCTTATCGAAAGTGCAAGGGAGTGTACTGTAGTCAGCATGCCAGATTATTGCGGTGAGTTTTGTTGTTGTTGTTTTTTCCAGATATAGCCATATGCCAAAGATTTTATGAGAACCCATACGTCAAATACAATGGTTAAAAAAGAAAAAAAAATGTACAAAACTAGCTTGTACATTTCATGTTAAAATAATAAATGTTCTTACGTACTTGGTAGGTCTACCTTATATTAAAAACATTTATATAGTGTACGATCTGTAACTGTGTATCAGATCGAAAGCGTATGTGTGCAGAAGGTGTCATAAAAAAAAAAGAAAAGTGTTGTAACGGCCCTAGTGTCGCTGGACAAGGAGCAGGACGGACAGACGTGTATTAACACACGATAAAGACACCGGCGCTCATATGCAACATAAACAGTGAACATAAAACACGAATACAGATAACGAACTATGTGAACACGAACATGGGCATTGACCGACTAAGATGCACACTCCCACAGCGGTTTAAACACACAGACGTTACAAGACTAAACCATGTGCAGTTGCGCGTTAATTACACAGGCGTGGTTACAAACAAGACTATGAACTCCCACTGCACGCGGCGGGCCGTACCACATGGCTAGTGTGAAGGGGAGCGTTCCATGACAACTGTATATAAAATGTGTTAGACAAAATATAGCGTACCGGTCAAAGGTTCAGACACGCGTGACTGAATATATGTTTTTCATAGGTTTAAATTCATTCTAATGTAATGGTATATACTTAGAATTTATAGAATATATATATTCTTCATTTCTATCTTCTCAGGGGAACCTCCTCCGTATGAGCCCATTTTCAGGCGACCAGTTAACAAGAGGCGAGTCCGGCAATCTCTCAGTGCTTCTCCGATTTACTCCTCCACATCAGCTGACTTTAAAAAACCATTTAAAGCTCTACACATCATGGATCACAGAATGTCTGTTATTAACGCTATACAAGAACTATACTAAGGCCATAGATCTAGACTAAGACTATAAAGTTATTTCACTTAGCTAAATAACTTTAATACATAATTTAAATCATGCAATGTGTAATAATATTTCTTGTTTTTGTTCAGGAGATGTGCAGACATTATCTGCTGTATTATTTTTGTGGCTGCCATTGTCACCTATATTCTTATTCGCTCCCTGGGTAAGAAACATTTCCAACTACACTTTCATGGGGGAAAAAAAATCATTATTATTGTGGGCTCAAGCGGAAGGTCTTTTACCCATGTATGGCTTGTGAGATATCCTTCTAACGGAGGTTCTAACACAGCGTGGCTGCTTGGAGACTCTCGTCATGTCGTGTTGCCCCAGAACTCCACTGGGATGTTTTGTGGAGCTGGAGTCAATGTGTAAGTCCCTCACATACTGGATAAGTATTTATATCTTCACAGGAATACCAAAACAGCACACCCAGTATGTAAGGAACACCGTCAGTATTCTTTCGAATGGACTTTAGTGAGTCGGACTAGGGTTACAATGGAGCTGTGCAGGTGCAAATCATGTGGAAACATGAAACATCAACAAGACAAGATGGGTTAGACTTTAGCTTTAAGATTTTCATGATTGGCACTGCACAGCAACAAGTGGAACCAATCAAATCACTTGTGTTTAATGATTGTCTCTAAACCAAGGGGTCCAAACTCAGGTCTAGGAGTGTCACAACACTGCAGAGTTTATTGGTTACCCCAGTCCAATTCACCCTCGAAGAAAGAACACTTAGCTGGGTAGTGGTGTGACTCTCCAGCACTGAATCCTGATACACATACTCAAAAAATTGAATAAAAATTGTTTATTTAATTGGCTAATATTCATGTGTCAAGCTGCATTTGTTTCCTGCATCCTCTCGTGTTTCAGTGACAAACCAAACGTCCTCTACTTTGACCTTCTGAAGTGTGCCAGAGCAACGACAGAAATGGACGCCATTCTAGAGGGTCTCCAGTGTCCAACCACTCAAGTGAGATTTCCACACAAATGTCCTGTTGACATTGTACAGAAACCAAACACGTATGTCAGTAGCCTTTTAGAAATATGCGCATGAGACTCATTTATTACAAAACAGTTTAGCATGTAGTATGTGAATGCCAGTTTGTAAGTCTGGGGGCTTGGGTCTCCTTTTGCTGCTTGGTTTGGGAGCCTTTTGCTCTATCATGCAATGAACAATGTGTAAATAGTGTAGATAGAAATATAAAAAGCAACACTGTGTTTAGCTACTCAAATAAGATCTCCTTCACTCTGTGTGTTTGTGCGTTGGTTTGCAGGTCTGTGTTAAAAAATGCCCTTCAGAGTTCTGGAAGTTGCCCCCAGAGGCGTATGCCCCAAATGCCCTGCCTAAAGACTTCTTTCAGCAGCAGTATTGTAACCCTAGACTTGACCTCGCCCAAACCACATTGGTAAAACCTCACACTGCAAATAAGCAATGTAACCAGCTTCATCTCTGAGAAATAAACCCTCACCTCACTCTTGACAGAACAGAATTTGTCGTATCAAAAGTCTTTGCAATATGCAACTCTTTGTACATGTAATTCATGCATTGGCTTAGCCACTCACGCATACATAGCATTTGTGCATACATAGCATTCTGCATGTTAATGAGATTTTCACATGCATTTCCACTACAGAGTGTCCAAGACATCCTCAATCAAGAGCTTTGTCCATATTTCTACACGCCAAGTAAACCAGGTAAAGACAGCAGGATTACACAACTACCTGTTAATTTGTCCATTCTGTTTTGTAACAGTTTGACTATGCTATGTACCAAAACATAACCAAACCACCAGGAAAGTACTTATACCTGCAGTGATAAGTCAGCAGGTTTAATTGTTAGTCATATTATTTTCTGTCTCTCCCTCCACCCAGAACTAGGGAGATGTCTGCCTAGCTTTGACTGGCAGGACGTTCCTCCAGACTTCTCTCTCCCTGGATTCGCTTCCGTTAATGAAACAGTCGAGCACATAAAGGGATATATGGAGTAATCCTTCACACACACATTTCACTCTCAAGCTACTACACATATGCCAATCATCAGGACTATATTGTTTTTATTTCCACTGTGATGTTTTTGTCTCCTCTAGTGGAGGGTCTGGAGCGTAATGACGGCACCGTGCAGAGACCATACCACATGCCCAGGTCTCTGTGGCAAATCCTCCACAAGAGAGACAGCTTTCTCCCTTAATGAATAAACCATCCAGCATATATTTGAGTCTTTTTTCTGTTGTTGTAACTGTAAAACTGTTCTCAACAGCATTTCGACCACTGTTTTGTTCAAAAGAGATCTGACGGGGCGGCCTCTGGACTGATCCAGTTTTGACCGAACGGCAGACACACACTGGATGTTCTGGCAAACATTTACATATCTGGCTGGACCTTAACCATGTTGCTCTGTTTATTTGATACGCCTACTCTTTTCATATACCGCACTGCTTATTGTGTAGGAGTAGGCTTGCTCCTAAATGTGGAGTATATGAGAGGCTTAAGGGGAAGTTGATATATTTAATTGAGTTTTAGTTCTTTGCCAACCTCTCTCATTATGTGTGAAAGATCACATTTCATGGGATGCTACAATATATTTTTTTTAATTCCTGAGTGTAATAATGTCAAGATTGGCCACCCTCCTGGACTCCCTCTTTCCGTGGTTTCACGTCTTGCGCTGCAGGCCGCTCCCCCCTGCAGCGTTGGTCAAGACGGGTAGACGCTTACCTGGGATCTCGTCGTTATCAAAATAAACGTGAGCCTGCTTCTTCCGGGAACGACGAGATGCCCGTGTACAGGCAGCCACGACCAAGGCACACAGCAGGGTTTAAATACATGAACTAGAAACGAGGGACAGGTGTACGCAATCAGTGTGAGGACAAAATGAAACCGTGGAACGGAACAAAACACAAGACATGGAAAACACGGAACATGGAAGGGACTGATCGTGACAATCAGCATAGATTATTTAACACAAAGATTCAGAACTGCTGGTGCTGTGTATTTAATCATCTAATATAGACACCAGTACCTCCACTAAAGCCTGCCATAATGATATCAACATCAAATGCAAAAAAAGTAATTTTGTTTCCAATAGTAAAACAAAAAAAAAAAGCCAAACAAATAAAACGTGATGATGGACATGCGCCTCTTTAAAGGATTTTCTCAATAAATATATGTAGAATTTATGACTATAACAGAAAACAGCAAAGAGAAAAATGCAAGAATGCATATGGCGAAGGACGTATGGCAAGTATGGCTAATTCCTCCTAAATGTCTATTTGGTTCCATCAATGCAATATTTGAAGCTCTATGAAATAAACAAACCAAATTGTTATCAGAACACTCCACTATATTCATGAAAAACACTTTCTCATGTACTCTTGTTTTCTGTATGGCTTTAGCCACTCCTGCTGCATGTTGGGTGTCTTTTTTCCATGTTGTCTAGCTGTGTGCTCACATGCATGAGTACTTGTCTCTCTCCCCCTTTCTTAGCTCACAATCTGATTCCAGTTTTCGAGTGCAAAATACAATCCTTGCTGTCACGTAGGAACCCAAACCAGGCGAAACTCTCTCTCCTGGGGGCTACGTGTTGACATACAAGCTGACAGCAGGGCCCAAACTTCGGGAATTAAACCTTAACAAGCTTGCCTCTCTAGGTAACTCAATTAGCGAGTAGGCTTAGTTAAAATAACAGCTTTAGTGAGCAAGGCTCCGATGAATAACGCAAGTTATGATGGCCATTCACACTCCAGACACATTTTTTCGTAACTCAACAATGACTCCTAAGTTCTTTCAAACTTCTCAGTAAGGAATTCAAATCTGAAAAAGGATGTTCAAGAATAGTTTTGAGATGTCATTCACCTGGTTCTGAAAACTTGACTTGTAGAGTAACATACCATGCTGATGAGGTTACAGTGTCAAGCGTGAATGTGTGGAAGCTTGACTTGGAAAAAAGACAATGAATTGGCCATCAAGTCTACAACAAAAGCATGCCAGCTAACATTGGTACTCACCCCAACCTGCCTTTGCACTGTGCAATTCCAGCAGTCTTAAACATTGTTTTGCATTTCAAACTGTACAAGACGATGCATCTGAAACCTTGACCAAACTCCATGGCACAGTGCTCCATCGATAGTTGTTCTCAATATTGGACTACAGATTTTCTGGAAACTATCATGCTAGATCATTAAGATATTGTGCTTTTGTCACAACAAATGTGAAATCAAAAAGGCATTCTATCTGCTGCCACAACTGCACAAAATATTTTTGTGTCCCACATACTTCATGCTCATTTCGCTATACCGCTGTTATTTGTAGTTGGCATGTGAGCTATGGCAGGCTGTTTCCTATTGGTTGTTTTTATACGCGTGTTGCGTATATGTGTACTGCGAGATTTTAGAGCAAAATTTCTGACACTGCATGAGGAGACATGAGATGCTCAGTCCAACATTTCAGTAAAAAAAAAAAAAAAAAAAAAGGCAATCATTCATATTTTGAAGCACTATAGACTTTTTATGGTCTGAAGCTATAGTGGAATGGTTTTCCAGGCTGGACGAGGTATGAAGTGAAAACACGGACTCGATCATCTCCACATGTGGACTCTGTGTCCAGCAGGGCCTCTCCAGGAGCCTGGATAGTGACCGATTTGTCCCCTCTGCTGTCCCTGCTCTTAGAGCGGTGCCTGTCTCTCCGATCCCTGAAACACCACCACACACGCACGCGCACACAGATGTATATAAACATTTATATACACAGTATACTCCAAGTTGGTACATAAAGCAACATAAAATGGATAATCGTTAAATAACGATACGGTGGTACCCTCAGTGTTTGCAGTAGTGTACATTCACATTTGTATGTTCTAGACAAAACATCAATGCCCGCCCACATTTAGGCAAAAGGGAAGAATGTCGGGAAATGGCATACGCACCTGTGCTTGCGAGAGCTACGGGAATGGGAGGACTTGTAGGAGTAGCCTGAGTACTGTGACTCGTTGTCCATGTCTGGGGCCAGTGCCTGGGGTTTGTGGACCTCAGCTCCGCCCCTGGAACGTTCTGTTGCTCTGCGCAGTTGAGTTTTGCGCTCTGAGATAGATTTAGAGGATAGCGCCAGCGGCAGCTGCAGCAGTTCAACCTTACTCCTGAGAGAATCTATTTTGAAGGCTGAAGAGGAGGAGGACTAACCTGAGGGAGGAAGAGAAATAAGTATACCTTTAAAGCAAATACCATAATCCAGAGCAACACATCTCAGAGTGAACACACTCCCTGTTAATCAAACCAAAGACTGGTGGTGTCAGCACAAAGCTCTATCTGCTCTTAAAGGTGAGCTACAAGTGCCCACAATTTCATTACAATCTGTTCTCATTCAGAATGAACAAGTGCATATAAAATCAGAGCAACACCATAATATGTAGAGATCTATAAAGATCTCTTTTTATATATTTCAATGAATCCATTAATGTCCCGGAACAGTGATAGTATAAAATTAAGTCACATTTTGAAAATGAACATCTTGAATACACACTGAAAATTCAAACAAAGGTTGTAGTCTTCATCTATTAATTGAACTGTGCAAGAATAATGAACAAACCAGAAAATAGCATTACACACTACTTCACCTTCAAGGTATTAAATGTGTTTCACCCTAAGGAAGCAATTTACAAAAACAGGCCCATCATTCAACAACTTTGTGAATCAGTGCTTTCACAATTCTCACACTCACCACAAGGTCTCATCACACACACACACACACACACACACACACACACACACACACACACACACACACACACACACACACACACACACACACACACACACGCATTCCCCAGCCATCTCCCATCATCTCCAGGGTTACCAAGCTTGGCTCTTACCAAGGGAATGAATAAGGGGGTACAGGAGCAGTGAACAGTGTGGGGGCTACGTTTCTATGGTTACATGACCTTTAACCACACAACCCTATTTCTGGGGAGAGCAAAAATATGTCAGTGAGCTGTTTGTATGTTTACCTGGGTCTTTGTGTGTGTGGTCAGCTCTAAAATAACAGCAGCAACTGTCATTGAAGAAGCTGTTGTGTGTGCCTGAGTAGGTACTAAACACATTCTTAAGAATAGTGACTCTTAATCCAATTCCTTTAATGAAGAACCACAACTTTCCTCACTTTCTATTTCTAAATGTCTGTCCCCTTCTCTCTGATTGGCTGTATATGAAGGGAACGCAAACTTGATTAGGAAGCCAAAAACACAGACCTCCTCTTTCTGCTGTGTCTATGTGCATGCACTTCTCACTCACCCACTTGTCAGGGATTGTTTACAAAACTGATAATACAGTCAAGGATACTATTTGTCGAGGGCAGACTCCCAACACATGCCACTCATCAATCTCAAATAGGGGCTCTTGGATTCTCTCACACACACACACACACACACACACACACACACACACACACACACACGCTTCTCACAGGAATTGTAAAAACAGTAGGCCTACATTTGAACAGAATAGAATGGGACCATAACCCCATACATTTTATGATAAAGTTTAAAATAAAAACTCATATATAAAAACATAACTCTCGAAGAAAATTAAGAGATCAGTCCAAATTAGTATCTCTGCGTTTGGCAATGATTTCAATTCCACAGTCTGTTGAATTCCACCACATGTACAGCTCTTTGTATTTAATGAGATTCTGATTAGGTAATCAAAGCTTATTTAACAAGCAGTGTGAAAGACTGGTGGAGAACACCTCAAGATGCATGAACAAGCTGCAATCAAAATCTGAGATATTCCACCAAATACTGATTTCTTAACTAATCCTAAATTAAAACATTAGTACCATAATCCTTAGTCCTTAACACTGATCTTAGACTATTTCATTCTTTTTTGAACCATAACATTAGCCATTATACAACAAAGGCCAAACTGGAGTCAGTGTAAAGGAGCCACTTCTACCAACATCTTAACAGATCAAAGTATAAATCCTTTCATATGTGTCAAAAACCAACCCTGGCATCACTGAGCCATTTCAAGAGGTGAGGGATGAGCTTCACAGTATTTACACTACACAGAATGTGCCTCTTCATCGGTAATGACATGATATCAGACAACAAATATGTTCCTTTTTGTCCCCTGCAATGTTGACAGGAGTCAGTCCAGAACAGGGCTGCACAAATAAGTATACAGTAATGAGCAGTGAAGATGATGTCTTGCCACAACACAATGGCAATCCCAGTAAGCCCTGCCTTATCCATTGTGCGTAAAGAGAGGCCAAACCTTTATTTTCTATTCTGTAGAACGCTTAAAGAAATAAAATAAACTCCTTCCACACTCTTTATTCTTTGCTCTCGCATAGTGTTAATTTATAAAATAAAGGATACAACATAGACATATGATGATATTAATGCAAAATACCCTCTTGGAGCCCATGTGTCTTGCAGGGGTCCCAGTGCAAAAGAACCTGAATTTGTTTAAGTCACCCATCCACACATTCCATAAGGCGAAGAGAGATGAAGACCACCATCTTGCCTCAAGTTGACATGGGCACATTATAGGTTCTCGAGCAAAATGGTACCTGTTGGATTGCCAGTTTGTCACTGATGGCGTGAGTGAGTATTAACATACATGTATTGGGCAAAGTGCTTGGGGGGGGGGTCCCTTTAGTGGGCAGATTCATTTCCTCAGCCATACATTTTCAGTCTCATTTTAGTTCCATTTCTTCATCTTCACTGACTAATCTTTTTTTTAAACTGTCACCTCAGTTCCCTTGTTCCAACTTTAGCTTTACCTGATAAAAAAAAACACCTCACATATCTGGACTTTCATTTGAATGCTTTTTATTCCAACTCGGTGCATGTGCTGAAGGTTCGTCTGTCCTGTCTCTCTCTTCTCAGTTGCAGACAATACAATATTTGCAGGTTTCTCCCAGGAGAAAGGCATGCTGGGATAGTAAAGAGCTACACCGGATGTATGAAATGGCAGGAATGCCACACCCTTATTGTGTGTGTTCATGTTTCAAATGTGTAAGTAAAACTCTTTACAATGTCTCGTGTAATAAATCAGAATCCTGTAGAATGGCTCTCGGGCTGAGCTGGTTCTGTTGGCCCTTCTTCGTTACCTAAACAGGTTGGAAAGATGACCATACAATTGCCACAGTCTGCAGGGGTAGTACACCATAAGCAACATAATTACATCAACTCCAAAATCAATACTAAACATTATTCAAATACATACATAAAATTCTTAAAGTTGAAATTAGGAATTGCTACAGGTTTGAAGGCCAGTTTTCAGTCTGGCAATAGCAAGACCCAAGATCTGCGGTGATGTTTTAATATTCAACTGTGTGCTCCATTTAAACTCAACCCCAAATTATCCCAGTGATTCCAGATTAGTTCTTTTTGTTTGGTACAATCAAAAAGAATTGTGCTACAGCATTAAACAGGTTTAGCCCCAGTATTTATAAATTGCTTCTTTGACACACTTACCATCGCTCGACCCAAGATAAATAGATGGTGTCCTGATAATGGAGGAAGACCCATGGATGGTGTCATCTGAACTGACAGACAGGTGACTTTTTTCTCACCATTGTGAGCAGTCTACACTGGTCTGCTTCAATCTCCTATGAAAATGAAAACAAGGAGTTAACCAGGATCTCACAAGTGCACAAAGCCATTCTTTTAAAACATAACATGAAAGTGCTAGCTAGCTGCAATGATAGTGTGTGTGTGTGTGTGTGTGTGTGTGTGTGTGTGTGTGTGTGTGTGTGTGTGTGTGTGTGTTTGAGAGAGAGTGAGTAATATATCCACTTTACCCTAAGCTGATGCAGGTTTTTCATCAGTCCCTCCATTCTTTGAAAGATTCCATCCACATTTTTTATCATGCGCTGCCGTATGCTTGCTCGTGATTGGCAGGGCCTCGTTTCATGCCTCAGCATCTCCAGGTGTGAACGGCCTTTTGGTGACTGGCAAGGCATCTCCTGCCCTTCTTGCTATGAGGACAATGATGTCACTTTCTGCTTCTGACTGGCAGCCTCTAAAGGATCCAAGGATCCAAGGATCAACAGTCTTAGTGTCCTGACTGGCAGAACACAAAGGGTGCAAAAAAGTTGGTAAATATCTGAGCCTGCTAAAATTCTATTTATAAAAACACCACCACCACCACCAGAAATATACTGTTTAACTATCATAGTGCAACAATGACTGTGTAACGGAGTGTAACAAATTCTTACCATCTTGAAGAGCAGCATCAGCCACTTTAGCTTGTCCTCCCACATAACCCTGCCCACCAGTATGCATGTAGGCTTCTGATTGGTCAGTTGGGATAGTAGGTGTGAGAACATTTTCATCATCACTCTGTGAATCTCTCTCTATCGAACCAGACTCTTCTGATAGGGAGCCATCTAGGGACCAAAGGCATCAGCCATAAGTACCACAGAGAGCAAATCCTATGACATTGTATACAAACAAAAACAAACATGGGCTTACCTAGACGACCGACTTGATTACCGTGCAACCGTAGAACCGCAGACCTAGAGGAGATGTCAGGAGTCCAATCATTGTAAGTGCATCTTTGAAATTCTGCCTTCTCTTAACAGCATTACAGCAGCATTAGAAAACTTTCAAAATCCTGAGTACTTACGGAGCTGTTGATCCTTGCTCGGTGGCTTCAATGCCTCCAGAGGCCGAGGAGATGGTCTTTTCTAACAGGTTCTTCCATCTGTGGAAACATCGCTAAAGCCATCAGGTCCCAATTTCTACAACAGCACAATGTTGTTAAAATCATCTGAACATATGGGCATAGTATTCAAAGAAATACTTGCCATATTTCTGAGCTGATTTTGCGGGAAATTCAAATGGTTATCCATTCATGCACAATATCTACTTCACTTAAGGCTTGGTTTCTATACTTCTGGGTGCCTGGTTTGTCATTTAAACCATAAATGGCCCGACACCATAAATGTAATCACAATACAGACACAGCAGTGCTGACTGGTTGACCTTGATGACAAGATGGTGGGTCAGAGAGAGGAAAAAAAACAAACTCACGTGTTTTTCTCAGAGGAAGTCCCAGCCACCAACTCGTATATCTGTCTCTCTGATGTACTGATCACATACAAGGCCTTGTTATCTGATAGAGAAGAGCAGGTTGTCAAACTATGTATTCAAAGTAACCCACATGCAATTTCTAACTGGCTTCTTAATTTTTTAAAAATAAAATAAAGACAGTTATTCCAGACCCATTCATCTATTCTGGCTATTCATAGCTGTAAGAATAACTACAAATATACCTGTAGCCACAGATCTGACAAGAGATGAATCCAAGCGAACAACGGGGCAAAAGGTGGTTTTGAGGTGCGTGTTCCCACCCCAAACCCCACCCAGTGAGCGCGCTGGACATCGCAAGTTCAAACGGTCACCTGGACCCCTTTGGAGTAGCACCAACAGGTCTGAGAGAAGCAGAGCATGAATGTCTGGAACACACACACACACACAGAGTGAGAATGGACCTGTCAAGTAATCATTTGCAAGAGGAAAAACAAAAATGTATGCAAGCTTGCACACAGATCACTGAAAGCATCCATTCACATTAAAAGTCCTTGAAACATGTGCATACACACGTATGAGCATACAGGCAGATGCAGGTGCACACACACACACACACACACACACACAGTTATTCAGACCATGTCATGTGTGAGGTAGCAGGGAACCAAATAACTCCAAGTCAGCATAGCACCATGCTCTCAATAGCTGCATTCCCCAGAGTGAACAGTGATTTGTTCAGCTGTGATGATCTCTTACCTATAGCTTTATCTTTACTAACTTTCCAAGTCAACGGTCCTTCGTGGATCATTTTCTTAGTGGTCAGGTCCAGATTCTACATAGAAAAAGAATATAGTTAATAATTCATACTCTGGATCAGGTGCTCCAAGACCAGAGAAGCTGTTTGGAAGGCAGATGGTGGATACATAGTAAGGCCGTACCTTGAACTGAGCAGCGACAGGACTGGCCTGCCTCTCCAGAGGGGACAAGTCTAGCCTGCGCTGATAATGGCTGAGCAGTCGCCGGTGCTCCGTCTCCCTGACGACCTCATTGACAGCTCGCAGTATCCCACGGCAGCACGCCTGTGCCCTCACCAATGGCTGCAGGTCTGGAGAACCAGCTGTTGTGGGGGCACATACTAGTGTTAATCCAGGAGAAAGGGTGTGTGTGCTTGCCTCCTTGGTAAACTGGTATGTGTGTGTATACTGAAGTGTTTTCATGGTTCAATACATTGTGTGTGAGTGTTTCTATACATGCCTTCTGTGTGTCTGATGATGTTATCCAGCAGCAAGGGGTATTTGGTGAGTCTCTGCATCTCAGACACTAGAAGGTCCTTTAATTGTAGTCGGCGGCAGTGAGGGCTGGCTTCACATTCCTAACACACACACACACACACACACACACACACGAATGAGCCAAGGACATCTAAGTCCAAATGTGGATTCTGTTGACAGCAACACCAATTTATACCTAAAACAGCATCACTAGAAGTTATGTGCTGCAATAAAAGTCAAATATAAAAGACTGGATAGTCTCCAATTCAAAGTATGGGTCAACCAATTCACAACCCAGCCCACTAACAAATATGGCAGAAGCTCTAGTGTTTGTAGGTTTGTCCAAAGGCTTTATACCTCTAAAAAGTGTTACCTGTATAAGGTGCGCGAAACGCGGGTCTTTGCATTTATTTTTAATGAGCTCCAGTGCCTGACTCTGCTGACTGCACAGGTGAGACACCTGCTCCTGGAACTCCTCTCCTGCAGCGTCTTCAAACTATCACGCACACACACAAACACATGAGCTACTGACATATCAAGTAAAGCAACAAGTATATCCCACACTACACAGAACAACCCCTTCATTTTAGACAGCACCAAAAGATGATGTGAACTAGAAAGGGAGTAACACTAGCCAGCTCTCACTCTAGACACCATGATGTCTCCGATGCCTTGAACTATAGAAGAGTCCCTCAGCCTCTTCATGGACTCACACAGATTCGCTGAAACACAAATGCAACACCACAAAACAGAATCTGTTTAAGCGAGCCAGTGTATATGTGGTTTGTTAGAAAGTTGTGTCAGTGGGCAACAGAACTCTACTTGTGTCATGAAGGCCACGGCAGAAACAACATGTACAGCCTCCAGTCCATACCTGCTCACAGTAATGGCATGGTGCCGATAGCTGATATTGTTCTGTCATTAAATTCTCAGTTTGGGTGGGTTTTACACTTCTTTAATCTTGATTATGATTTAGACACCAAGTAGGCTTCAGAAATTTAGGTTTGAAAACCTCGCACACAGAGAGACTGACCATGAAGACTGTAGACCTGGGGCAGGTTGGGGAAGATACAGGAAAGTTCTTCGACGGTCAAAAGGTTCCTCATCTTCTGGAAGAACACCTGATCGAGAACCCTGAGAGTCCGCAAGTGAGATGCTTCCGTTGTGAACAGCTCTGAGGAAGAGGATATAGCAAAGTCACTACAATTTCTTACAAACGTTACACAATTCAGAATTCCACATTTTCATGAGTCAGGATAGAATTATCATATGTGCATAATAAATAGAATACTGTATGTTCAAAAGATTTAGTAGCTATTTAGTTTAAGTTAGATCAGTAAATAATTGTTTTCATTTTACATGTTAACTGTGTACTGGGAGTTGTCTTTTATAGTCAGTTGCTGTGCACCACATTTGCTGTTTTACCATATATGACAGCCTGCCGTTCGATCTCCCGGGAGCCGAGAGAGGCGAGTGTGTGCGGCTCCACTGTCTCCTGCCAGTTCTGACAGTGGACCGTGTCCTCTTCCAAAGGAGGTGCATCAGGCAACAACGCCAGTGGTGTATCCACACTCCTACAGGAAGGGAAGGAGGCATGGGGAAAGAGAGAAAGAGAGACAGAGCTTCAGCAGCAACTTACTAAGATAAATCAAGGTGACGGATATGGATGTTAAAGAACTGGACGGCAGGTGTGCATGTGTGCTCATTAGCATCAGACTAATGAGGTGTATATAGTTATAATTACATCTCAGTCATGCTCATGGATCTCTGCGTCCTGGTGCAAGGCGGTGACATACCTGTCCAGAGTAGATGCTGGAGGCCGGACATTCATGGCTCAGGAACCTCAGCAGCTCTTCCACTAGTGTGTCTACTGAAATATCTTGAATGTTGGATGATCTCTTTAGTGTTCGTTTCAGTATCTGTTCATTCAGCTGAAGAACACCTTTTCTGAACGCGTTATCAGACGCAACAATGGTCCTTAAAAATTCCACATTACCTATTATGATGTAATAAACCGAGGTGTGAGAGCTGCAGTAGTGATCTAAGCCAGTTAGCTAGCTAGCTATGTTCTTGTCCAGACACTTTAATGCCTCATGGCTGGTGCAATGACACAATATTCAACATTTCCCTCTGATTCTACTTTTAATTATGTGACATTAGCTAAGCAACTATAAAGCTACTCTTGTCCAAAAATGCTAGTGTCGTTAGACATATCAAAACGTATCAAACATAGCTTTAGCTAGGCTAGCTAATCAGACCTTCTATGAAACTTAGTAAATTCATAGTTGTTAATCACAGTAAAGTGTTTTTTCTTTTTGTTGTTTAAAAAGAGTTACCTTGTTACCTTGCTAGCTAACAGTTAGCTAGTAACAATGCCTTCAAAAGTAGTTCTCCACTGATACAAGATACCTAAGAGAAGTTTGGCTCGGAATGTGACTGATTGAAAAACAAAAATACATCACAAATAGCGTTATGCAATAATACCTAAAGTGCATGCATCAAATACAAACAGTCCCCAATGCAAACCTCTTTTACAAGGCAGCTATTTAGCATCTGCTACTTCTGCAAAACAAACCCAGTCTTGCATGTTAGTGTTAGCTATCCAGCTAGCTAGGCATTGCTCCAGGACAGGTTTTAGTATAGCCAAAATAATTTGATTGCCTGTTAATTTTTTTAAAAAGTTGATGTAGAGATGTGACATTTTACTAAGCGTGCCCTGATAAAAAGCTAATAAAATAGCTAAGGGCCAGATTCTGTTATATCATTAGTTAGTGTCATGTCCGTTGATGCAGGAAAGAAGAGACAGGAAACAGTGTGTTACCCTGTGGCCTTTTATTAATGCAGAGCTCTGGAGATGTCACTTCACAACACAGTGCGAGTGAGATCTAAAGCATAACTTTGCAACAGACAGACATATTTCTCTCGCCTTGTGCCACTTCTGCTTTTGTGTTTTTCCATCTCAGCCGTCACCTCTGTTTGACCGTCTCGTACACATGTCTTCTTGCATAATCACACATATGCACGTCTAGGGCATTTCCTGTTATGTCTGGACATACAGTAATTATTTTATTTATTCAAGCATTAGTCCTATTCCATTCTGCACATTATTCTCTACTAGTGTAAGCTTAGCATTCATTTAATTTCTGAAACTCCACAATTCCCCCTTTTGATCTCTACAAAGAGATCACCAATCACACTCCTTTATTCTGGCATCTCCTGTCTCTACGTCCCTTTCCCCCTGTATCAGTGGCATCATCGTGGTACCCTCATGCACATCTTTCCTTTCTATCATAGCTGAAATTAGTCTAACCATTAACGCCCTAATACATGGAATACAGCAGCACCCGCATGTCACAGCAATTCCCGTGAATGTGGCTAATGAAACCATCAATGACACAATTAAGTCTTTCCACTGACCGAACCGGCTCACCATTCAGGATTCCAACTGGTTGTTTATGCCTGAATTCTCATGCATTTCCTCTGATAGGGTCTTCAAACCATCCAATGCTCTACTAACCGACCCATCCGGAGCGGTATTATTAGCAATGAATGTACAACACACATCCTCAAGCATAGCGCAGACACCCCCCTTTTCCGCCAACAACATGTCTAATGCCATACGATTTTGCACCGCCATCAGTGAGGTTGGTCCCAGCTGATCTCTAAGTCCTTCCACTGCATCCCTAGTCAGGTTGGCTAGCCTGAGGACATTATAATGTACATAGTTAATCCGATCCACATTTTTATTTGGAGTAATGGGGAATAATGCAGAAAGTATCGGAATATTCTCAAATCCCCCTGCTATCTGGTCTGCTAACTTATGTCTGTCCGGAACTCCGCGAGGTATTCCTATTGCATCTATGTATGTGGGGGTATTCCTTGTTAAATCAAAATGGTATGCCTCTCGCTACTGTCTTGCTGCATCAGTTACCGGGTCCCTGTGTAGTTTTTTGCCTATCAGTAATAAAGGAGCTGCTAACCTGACCATGGCGCATGTCGCCTCCGAATTCTCTGGCATGTTAACAACCAAAGTCATCCTTCCACAATAATCATACAATCCTGCTCGTGCCCATGAACCCACAGACTCGTTCCCAGTGACCGTGCGGTTACACCATTCCGCCGGGATGTGCGCCAAGCGTACTTGAGGTGTGCTTGAACTTCTAACGAAGCACGTGTAGTTCCCCTCCCCCTTTTCGGGTGAAAATAGTCCTGTCCTGGTTCTGTTACTGATGGGGGGGAAAATAACGCTCAAAGTGTCACAATTCTTAGGGTTTCTTTCCTTAGTCAGGCCAATCATGCACGCATAACCCTTGGGGTCTTTTTGTGGGAATAGGGGTGCCGGGGTGGTTATAAGTCTGGGTCTTGCGGCTGCACATGCTACACATCCACCAATCTCTACCCCCATTCTTCTTCACCGTCTTGTTGTTAATGTTTTAATCCTTTCCTACTGCCATGCTATTATTTAACCCAAGCGTGACCAAACTGTAAATGGAAACACACAACACAATACACCAACAAATAATCAAACAACACAATTGTCCAGAAGTCATCACTGGTGTTCTGTTCTTCTTACTTCGGGGTCTAAGGGTGGACTACCTTGACCCTTTTGCTCCCGGGGATTATTCTGCCCCTTCCGGGTCAGGTGAGTTAGTTGATGTTTCAGCAAGGTCCCTCGCTGTCTCTTGCAGACTCCTCTGCGGCAGCGCACTGGCTCAGATGAAACCACGTTTCCCCTTTACCCTTCAGGCGTACGGCGTGGCTGGTTCTTTCTGTCACCTGGAATGGACCTGTCCACCTCGGCTCACTCCATTTTCTCTTGATGACTCTCAGCAGCCCCCAGTCCGTAACGGGTATCGTCTGGGTTTGTCTGCTCCCCGTCCGGTCCCCCTCCTGCGTGGAGAAAGCTGAAACAATACTTTGCAATTCATTAAAGTATGATGTGTGTGTGAGATGTTTTTCTTTTCTCATTTATTGTTAAGGGTCCCTGGGGTCCTGGAAATCCTCAACCTGTCTGCAATTCAAAAGGGGTAAAAGCAGTTGTTGCATTTACTGAACATCTAATTTGCATTAATGCCAAAGGTAAGGCATCAACCCAATTTAATTTTGTCTGTGCACAGATTTTGGCCACTTTGTTTTTCGCATTTAGATTCATCCTTTCCACCTTACCTTGAGACTGAGGATGATACACTGCCCCAAATGAATGTTTCAGACCCAGCATTTTCTCTAACTCCTTCAAATTGCGCGCTGTAAAATGAGTGCCATTATCTGATCTCACCTTTCTCTGAAACCCATGGTGCGGAATGTACTGGTTCACCAGGAACTTTACCACTGAAGCACTGTCTTCCCGTTTTGTTGGCCACGCTTCCGGCCACCCTGTGTAGTTGTCTACGCACATCAATTCGTACCTGTCACTGTTAAAGCTGGAGACTATGTACTGGTGAAGGTGAGCTCTTACTTCAGTTTGCTACTCCTACATGTATATCTGTCTGTGTTGAGACTAAAACAGGAGCATGTTTTTGCACACACACACACACACACACACACACACACAGATATATATGAGCTGTATGTGTGGAATATTTATTCTGGTAAGCCTGGTCTGTGATATGTAATATACATGGCTGTGAAATATACTATACAGTTGTGGCTACATTTCCATGATTATTGGTGACTACTCTCTCCTTTAGAGATTACCTCAGCCAGCTCTCAGAGTCTGCAAGGCCACGCCTTCAGCCACGCCTCCCTGAGTGATGGACACCCCAGACGCCTATTGATGCACAAGCAGCTGCATATTAGCCTGTAGGTTCCACCTTCTTAGTATCAGGACTGGGTGGGAGTGTGTGTCACAGACCTATAGGTCTTCCCAGCTCCAGCTCTTGGAAGCCAGTATGCTCAGTGAGGAGTGTTCACTGCCTCAGTCACCCTGTCTCCTCATTATCAAGCTCATTATGAGGTGATTCAGGCATGGTGAGGCAGAAAACCCCTGAAAATATGCAGGGAAGTTTCCTCAGAACTTGAGCTCAGTGTTCCTGAAGTGCAGTTTGAAATGAAATAAGGCTTTTCATTTTTTCATTCATTCATTTATTCAGAATCATGTCTGACTCATGTATGACTCGGTGTTAAAGGAAAGTTTTAACACAGATTTTGTCTGGGTACACACTTTGCAAACTTCAAACTGCATGATTAGCAGACAGTATTGTAGCTATTCAAGTTTATGATCAATAATGTAAGGTAAGTGTGTGTCAACTCTGGGTGGGTCAGGGTGTGTTCTCCCCTAAACATACTTCTGACATAATCATTTGTTTAAACACTACAATTCTCTATATCCTAATAATTACTGCCACATTTTAATAACCTGTAATACACTGTAAATACAGCATTTGTAAGCTTTAAATTTACAAACATGAACAATCATACTATAGCAAATACATGATACTCATACCTGTGACATAGTGTTTTGAACAGACATTTGCTGCCACACCTGCTATTTTAGCAGGCTAAATAATCTGCCTTCTGAAATGCTAATATGCTTAATTTCATGCAAGTGCTAGTGTTCCTATTTGCTTGCTGATGTGCATGGAAGCACCATATTATTATTATTATTACTATTATTATTATTACTATTATTGTTATTACTATTATTATTATTATTATTATTATTATTATTATTATTATTACTATTATTTTTATTATTTTTATTATTATTGAGTCAAACTGCTATCAAGTTAGCTGGTTGCTCTTAACTAGTAGTGCGAACAGGACAGGGGACTTGGGGAAGACCCAAAGGGTGAGGTTTGTGTGTGTACATTCACAAGTCCTGGTGCACAGCCACTGACATACATAAACACTGCTATCTGGATCTGTAATTTTTAACATTAATGTACAGACTATTCTTTCTCCTTAAAAAATTCATTATGGTAATAATTATGGCAGTGTATGTTCGCCTGCAAACAAATGCTAGGCTGCAGGCTGCACGATGCTGCAATCAACCAGCTGATGGCAAATCCAGACAGTGTTGTTATTGTGGCAAGAGACTTATTGTAAATGCATTGCCATTAATTGAGAGTCATTTTAAAAGATATTTACTCTCCCACTGCGCATACTCCCGTTTTCATAAATTGGTAAATATACATGTTGCTGCTTGTCACACAAACTTTTGTTGTACACAAGTAATAATGAGAAAAGGACTCATCATATGTTTTATGATATAGCTAAAGCTATGCATTTATCAAGAGGATTTAACACATTACAGAACACATCTAGTAAATCCTTTCCATGATTGACCCAAGGGCAGATAGCAATTATTTAAGTGTTACTATGTTTTAATTTAATAATAAAAATGACCATATGAACCTTTTTGCTTTATATTTGTTTATATTCAGCTGCCTTTATAATGACAATTATTTATGACAATTTATGACAATGACAATTTACAATACATTATCAGTGAGTGGTATAATTAAAGTAAAATCATTGTTAAATAAGTCTCATTCTTGTCTCAGATTCAAACACTACAAAATCTTGGTCTTTGCTTGAATGATTTTTTAATGGTCCTGACTACAACACTATCCTTTGATAAGCTTGGAAGTTGTACACTACTGTGAGAGGAAGTTACATTCAGCTAGGAAAGAACCAACAATCAAATAATATACACAGATTAAGATGGCCATTAAAGATCCCAAACTAAGATTAATGCACTAATTAATAAACTACAACTTGTTTGCAGGAGTTCATCAGTGTTTTATCATTGGCATAGGTAAAGGGGTTTTCAGGCACAAGTTAAAAAAGGCACAAGTTGTCAAAGCATAAGAATAATGACCATAATGATCATAAGAAAGCCTTTCTGAGCCAAAGATCTGAATTAACATGGAATAACAGGGGCACTTGCAAAACTGTGCCTAAGTGTATCCAGAAAGCACTGTTGGGCTTTTGTAGGAAAAAAAGGTTACACAAAGGTTACACTGATAAAACAGTTTAATCTGAACGAAGAATCAAGACCCAGGAGCTGTAAAAGAATAAATTAATCTCTGCATTGCTCTCTATATAGGGGGAGTTTTACAACATTGGAGTGCACAAGAAACCCGCTTTTGCCCCGACACCATTTTCACTGCCACCTGATGAAAGCAACATGCTGTATATGGGCATCTCTGCCTTCACTGCCAACTCAGCAGGCTTTGTGTAGAAAAATGCAGGAGCACTCACACTCAGAATCACAGACGACATGGTGAGTTTAAACCACTCCTTGCCATCACTGAGGGAAAGGTGTGGATGTGGTTACCTTACAAGACCAGGCTATTTAGTTAGAAGACTGATGAAGAAGACTGATAACTTTATACTGTTCTCCCAGTGCACATTAATAATCCCTTAATAGTGTAATAAATGAATGGACAAATAAATGATCAACAGTCCCTGAAAATGAAACAAACGTTTATCCTTCCAGATTCCCAGAGCCTCTCCATATCGTCTGAACACCAAGACATTTGAAGCCTTAATTCCGCAGGTATAAGAGATCACTTTCTGTATTCATCACACAAGCATGCAGAAACTGCTGATTTTATATTCTCACATAGGTTTCCTAACACAGTAGACTTTGAATCTTAAAGGAATAATAAGGTTTAAAGAGTAACAAATAATATGATCTCATTAGCAACACAACCATATTTAGATGAAGAATTTCCGAAAAGAACAACATTTCACATGATGATGCTTGGATGAAATGTGTTGAAAACACTGAGTTCTTTTGCTTTTGGTGCTAAAGGCACTTGCAAGTACACCTTACACAGATTGATGGTGGTAGTATAGTTGGCATTCAGTTAAATCAATTAAACTTTGGACAGGGGTAGATTTGTCCTTCATACTGTTATTCAGCACAGGTAATAGCCATTTTGGGACTTTGTATCACTTTTGGGAGGCTGCCGTGTTCTCCTTAAAGTACCCAGGTTGAAGAGTGCTGGGCCCAGGAGTATTATCACCTGCTCCTGCATTTCTGCCGATGAAATAGTGAGACGGATCCACATCCTGCCTGCTTATTGGGGACGTACTGTTCTAGCAGCTCTTCCTCATCTGTCCATGCTCATACCATGGGTTGCTGTACTGTTTCCATGCTTATGTGGTACTCTTTCCGCAGGATGCTATGGAACTTTTGGTGCTCCCTGCTCCTCTCTGGCATTTGTAGCTTGACCTTCCTGGTGATTTTTTTGCAGTCCACGTCACTTTGCCAGGAGCTTCCTTTTGCTGATTAGCAGAAGCAGGAATACCTCCTGTCCTGCCAGGCTTTTGCAGTCATATTAGGCACATTGACTGCTCCGCTCTTACCTGCTTTCTATATCTTATGTTTGGGCTACTTGTGGAAGTGACATGAAAGCAGTGTTATGTTTATGTTAGTGTGGAGTTTGATTTCTTGTGGAATTTCCACCACGCTGTTAGTATCATGGCCACCCACAAATTGTTGATCATGAATGTTCTTTAATTGATTTGACTGATAAATGGTAAGTCTGACTTTTAGATCATATAGAACACCACAGACAACTGTTTGGCACATCACTGTTAAACCTCCTGATTGCAACCCGGGGCATCGTGAACTGTACAACATGACCCTCAGACAATGATCTCTGAGTGAATGTGATAAACATAATCATCTTCATATCATCACTTTCTCTACAAGTTCAGTGGAAGAGACGTCAGTGAAAGGGAGTTTTAATACCCTATCCATTTTTAACTTTAATAAAAACACAGACGGAAAAATTCCAGAAAGTGAGACAGAGAAAGGAAACTAGACTTTAAAATGGTGCTGCCCTCTTGACTTACAACTGTAGATTATTGAAATTATTACAAATGTCTGACTTCCAAAAGGGATTGTGTCAGTGTTTCACTACTCAGTATTGCATTTGTTAGACAGTATAAACAAGCAGACTATGGTTAAAAAAAACACAGAAATAAAGCAAACACCAATATAATCTTGAACCACCTAGTGCCAGGAAACATTAGATTGCTGGAACAAAATCAGACAACTAGCAGAACAACTTTTTAACCAATGATGCAGATGCACTTTTAGTGGATTTATTTATCTGTATTTCAATCCACTAAAGTTTTTCATTTGATCTAAGATTACATTTAAGACCGACGTCCTGTTACGTCTCACAGAAGATTCCACTGATCAAGCTGCTACTTACCCATCCTGGTCCTGGAGTACCTTTGCTCTGTACACTTTAGTGATGTCTTTGCTACCAACAAGCCTATTTTAATCCATCAGATAGTAACCAAACGCTCCTTTGCTGCAGAGCACAGAAATCATTCAAATTTGCAGTCAACAGATACATCTGGGCCAGATTTTGGATCAGTGGACTAGGCTGGAACTGCACATATACTGTATATGCAAAATTCAAAATACGGGGAGTGGTTGGTCTCTTTTGCAATCAAATCTGAATACTATGGAATTCGTTTCACATTTGTTTAATTTGACAGATTTTAAATGGATAATGGACATCACTAGACAAAAAGGAATAAACAACTATATGAAAAGGAACAAAACCAAAAACAAAGGAAGACTTTAACACACTTGCCCAAACAAGCACTAAATCTGACAAAAATAGATCAACCAATGACATAGCTGTGAAGGAACATATTAGCCATTGTTTTCTTGTCATCAACAGTAATTTTAACTGATTGTTAACATACTGTTCAAGTCTTCAACTGATTTGCTCCCAACATACGAATGGGTACAAATATGGTTCATTACCCAGCTGCACAAATTGCTTCTGACATACTGGGCAGCTACAGGGTTCTTCTCGCGTGTGGATTCTGACATACTGGGCAGCTATGGGCTTCTTCAGTTGTGTGGATTGTCTTCTGCTCCTCCATGTGGCCTGTTTCACCAAAGCCCTTCCTGCAGTATTTGCAGCACTATGGCAAGCGGACACCCTTGTGTGAGCGTTTAGGTGCTTCTCAAGAGTCTGGGCAAGTTTGAAACACCTGCCCCAAACATCACTGACATTATTTCTTGTAGGTGATTAGCCACGTGTCTCTCTAGCCACAAGTACTTTTTGATTTATTTGTTTTTTTTAAATAGGTAATTTTATATATAATGGCAACAAATGACATTTTGAGTTTTATGACAAAACGTGCAAACAAGCTGGCCTGAGAGGTGTGTAGCGGGATATGACTCAGTGCGTCTCTGGTGCTGCTTTTGATGAGTAGAGTGTCATGAGTGTGTCTGTCCAGCGGTGCAAAGAGGGGATACAGCAAGGCATGGCATGGTGTTTATTCATTCGTTTGCATAGAAAATGACGCCTTTTCACATTGTGGAACTACAAATATGGCGGTCTTTTTTGTGCGGCGTAGTAATGACATATGTTGTGGAATTTTGAACAAACAGCAAGTCAGACGTGATTAAGAGAGTAATTTAATAAGAAAAAGAATAAAATAAATGTTTGGCTCTCCTCAGGTAGGGAGCCCCGAGTATACAAAACCGTGGCTAGTTACACTACTCCTGTGCTGTCTTTAACCAATCATCTTTTCTTAAGCAGCTCTTCTTTCCTTTGTTGCTGTGGCTATAAGCCAATCAGCTCTCAGCTTGGTTTTTTCCACAAACCAACCCAAACTGTCTCCAAACAGTGTGGGTTGTGTGTCAAGTTGACCTTGATGTTAACAGTTCCTGATACATGTTCAACTTAATCAGCAACAGGCGGATACAAATGTGCAAACAGCATTATTAATTTAAGAACAAAAGGATCAGTGTGATTTTATATGAATCACATAATACATAGTTTCGTATCATTTTCCATCACACGTAAAAACAGAGTCTCACCGTATTGTCGGGCAGGAGGATCTGGACTCATTTATTACTTAATATCTTCCCCCATCTAGCGGTCATTAGAGGTTAGTCTTGAATTGATTTCTGTCGTGCAATATTTTAGATATAAATGTTTACATTTTCTATTCCAGAACACGGCAAAGTATAGTCAACCAGTTCTAACCTTTTGAGAAAAACTTTAACTTCAAAGTAGGTGAATCTATTTACTTAGATTGAACCAATCGGATCACAGTTTATTTACATAGCATCAATGCTTTGAGTGCTTTAGATATAAGGACATCATGGCGATCTTTCTGCTCACACCTCAGTCAGTCTATAATTCTGTACTATGTGTTTCTATAGCTTCCAACTTTCACGAGTTTCTTGAATCTGTGGAGAAAAGTGCAGACTCAGGTACTTTCTTATTTGTGAACTTTATACATTTTATGTAAATTATTTATCATCTATAATGTTTTATTACTTTTCATTTATAGATATAAGGACACAAAAACAGTTCATATACTCATTGAATTGTTACAAGATAATCTTTTCTAGAGAATGTTTACCATTTGTTAAAAGACTGATTTATTTCTAAAAGTTTATGCAGTGTGTTAATTTGTCACATGGAGGCAGAAGGGGTGAATCTGATATACCCCTCTTCCATCATCAACTATTCATCGAGTCCTCCAGTGGAGCTTGTACAACCAAAGAAACGCATACAGCGGTCACCGGCGGTTCTAAGTTACATCTAAAGAGGTCTAGGCCTATACACACTGTTCCACCTGAGGTAATAAAATGTTTTGGGGTAAAGGTATTTTCATGAGGCGATCTGTGATCTAATTATAATAGGCTTTGAAGCTCTCTGCAACAGGTGCAGAGTGGTGTAAGACTGTGTTTGAAAGCATAAAGAGGAATAATGTTTCTGGGGTATCTTAAGGCCTTTGTGGGTCTGTAAGTGCAGAGCAGAGGCTCTGATGCAGGTGGTTTCAAGGCCTCTGTGGAAGTCTACGGCAGATGACTCTGGACTGTTCCCGTGAGAAATAGCTTCCTAAGTATTGGGAAAGATCCCGGCTTTTAAAAGACGTGAAAGCCTCTTCGAGAGTTCTGTGGCTAAGCAAGGTTCATTATCTTACCATAAGAGCAGGGTGATACTGACCTGCAACATCATCTTGCAGGTGTTTGATGGTATGAGTTGAGATCATCTTTGTTAAAAACAAAAAAAACAACAACAAAAAAAACAAAACAGGAAAATCTTCCAATAGGATATACTGGGGTCAAGCTTCAATTTGTACAATGATAGATCTCAATTTGCATATATTGAATAATGTATGGTTGAACACAGTGGTTGAGATTTCAAACACCAGTATGTAGAGAAGGTGTGGCAATCACATAATCAGTTGTGAAAACTGGATAAAAATGTGTGTTCCTTGTGTGATTATTAGACATATTCTGGACTATGCCTCGTTTGTATGTAACGCTGAGCTCAAAATAAATAATGGACCTACTACTCTCTTCAATTAATTCTGCATCTTTATTTTCTGTTTAAAGAGGACTTAATAAAATTACTGGAATGTGGGCAATATCTAGTAACACAGTGCCGAGTCTGCTAAACGTAGATCCCAGCCTTTTATATGGCCTCTTCCCTTTAATTCTACTGACTATAATTAATGTAAACCTTGTCGATTCTGGTGTTTGCTGTATAGAGGTAGCGAAAACTTTGCTAAAACAATGAAAAATATGCATCCTGTGAAAAGTTTATTGAACAATATAACATTGTTCCTTACCCAGAGCCATAACACGTCATTGATGGAAATCACACTGATGTGAGGGCGGTATGGGCCAACTCAACTGTATTTCCTGATTGTTTTATTCTGCAGGAGGATGTGGTCCAAATATTTAAAAAATCACAGGTTTGTTTAAGAGGACATAGTCGAACAGTTTGGGCTTACTGTTATTTTAATACTAGTGGTAACTATTAGTAAATACAACAATCTGACCATCCTCATACTGCATTGAGGGGTGATGGGGTGATGGTACCAGATGATGTTTAGGTATGTGGTTATGTTAATTTATTTTTGTTCCTTTATATTCACGTATTTTGCAAGTGCGTATGTTATTGAGTTTAAAACCATCCATATATTATGCAATTATAGAAAATACAGAAACTGCATGATACTTCTCTTGACTTGCTAGAAGTTCAGACTGTAGCAAGCTTAGCATTAGTAAATGGAATAGGTGTCATTTTAAGGATTCATTTAAAGTATTCATGAGGTATTTCTCCTAACATCGATGTATCGACAGTACCAATAAAATAAATAGCATAACAAGAATTACAGGTGTATAATAGTGTAGTTACCCACAATGGTTGAAGTGTTTGAAAAGAGTTGTATAAAAGAATAGTTGGTTGGTTCGTGGCATAAAGTCATGAAACGGTGAAATGAGGTCATAAAAAGAGTGTTTACAGGGGAAAGTGCTTTAACATTGAATTAGACAAACTAATAACATAAAACAAGGGAGTTTAGAGATTCTGTGTCCTTTCGTAATGATTTGTGCATATGGCAGGCTGCTGCAAAGGATCCTGGGTAAGCTTCAGCAGACCTCAGTGTAAGATATATTAATAATATTAATCATAATAATACTATTCAGAGGTTACTTGAGTAGTAATCAGAATGTTGCTAGTTCAAGCCCTACCACTGCCAAGTTACCACTGCTGGGTCCCTGAACAGCAATGAATCCTCAATTGTATTATTAATACAATCCAATACACATGCCTAATGCTCAGCTGTCAACTGCAAAAACTGACATTCTGAGCATTCGAACAGTAAGAGGAACAAAAAGAAAGGAGTCACCGACTGTACACGTGTCAATTATTTAGCCTTTTTACATGTTGTTTTAGTTTACTGTAATCAAGGCCTGAAACTGGAGTCTATGGACCAGGCAAAAATATTTCAATATTTAATGCGTTTTTATTTTTTCAGTTTCAATGTTTCAATGAGACTCAGGAGACTCCAGCATAAGCAGAAGCTCCAAGTTGTCGATCTCCAGGAGCAAACCCGTCCCTGCAAGGTTGGGGTGCATGTTCTGGATCACGGGAAACAGACCATCGATCACCCAACATCTGCTTCTGCTCCTGCGGAGGTTCCAGATCCAGCACGGAGGCAGTGAGAGGTTCCTGGCCCAGAGATTGGTCTGCAGCGGGCCTGATGGTACTCGGCATGTATTGGAAATGCTGTGGCTGAATGCTGTGCGTAGCCCAGCGGGTGCTGGGGTGGAGCTGTGCCAGTTGCCTGCTCGGGTAGCAGGTAGCCCAGTTCTGAGCCTGTGGAATGGCCATCATGAAGTAGCCGGAGGGCGGGGCGGGCTGGTAGGGGTTGAGCACTGGGTTGCGCACGGCACTCACGCTGGCCATGCGCTGCATGTACTGGTGGGTGAGGTGGGCCTGCCGCTCCTCCTTGCGCTGCGCCAGGGCCACGTACAGCGGCTTGGTGCCTACGATGCACCCGTTCATCTCCTTCATTGCCTCGGTGGCCTCCTCCGGCGAGGAGAAACACACAAAGCCGAACCCTTTGGAGCGGCCGCCCTCCGTCATCACCTTGGCACTCGTGATTGTCCCGAATAGAGAGAACTCTTTACGCAGACGCTCGTCGTCCAGACTGTCATCTAGGTTTTTAACGTACAGGTTCACTCCCTGGTAGCGAGTCGTGCCGTCCTGCTTCATCTGCTCAAACTTGCGTTTGAGCTCTGTCTGCCTCTCGCCTTTCTTCTGGGCACGAGCCACATACAGCTGCTTCCCATTCAACTCCTTCCCGTTCATCTCATCCCTTTTGGCATCCTCGTGCCTCTCGAAGCTCACAAAGCCAAAACCCTTGGACTTGCTGCTCTCGTCTGTCATGACGCGACGGCTCAGCGTTGGGCCGAACTTGCTGAAGATCTCATTTAGCTTGTTGTCGTCCATGTCCTCTCCAATGTTCTTAATGTACACATTGGTGAATTCCTTGGCCTTGGCCCCCATCTCAGCCTCACGCTCCTTGCGAGACTTGAAGTGGCCAATGAACACTTTGCGGTCATTGAGCAACATGCCATTAAGTTTCTCAATGGCTCTCTCCGCAGCCTCGCCGGTCTCAAAGTGCACAAAGCCGTAGCCCTTAGAGCCATTCTCATCACACGCCACCTTGCAGGAAAGGATGTTTCCAAAGTTGGAGAATGTGTCGTAAAGGGCTCCGCAGTCAATAGACTTGTCCAGGTTCTTGATGAAGATGTTGCCAACTGCGCTCTTCCTCTTCCATCCACCGGCTGCTGAAAGTTCACATACGCATATTCGAGTGAGCGACTGGTCATCATGTCCCTGCAAACTCGAATGGAGACAATTGTGCCAGCAGGGCTCAATTTCTCGAATAGCATGGCCTCGGTAACGTCTGAATGAAGGTCACCCACGTGCAACAAAGTCATCGGCGAACTTGGAGCACTTGGATTCATTTTCGTGATTATCGTCGGTCAACCTTTCTGGAAATCGTAGTCGAAAGTAGTAAATGAACAAAATAAAATCGTAAATGATTTAACCAAATTATCTAACTACACGAATTATAAAACAGTTTGAAACAGCAATTCAACAGAGCCAGGCAAGTGTCGACCGACCAAAGCGATCAAAGCAACACTTTAGCTTTTGAATAAAAATACATGACAACTTGGTTGTTACGTAAGAGTTATTTTACGTAAATGTTTATTTTTAAATATTATCCAAACGCTATTTATTTATTTATGAATTATTCAATTATTTTAACTTATAACGTTAATAGCGTGAATGAGAGGCTTTAACAACACCTTATATTTCAAAATATTACCTAGTCAAAGCATTTTCCAAAAATCGTCCATATGCTGCTCACACTGGATCACTTACCGCATGGCTCAGAATAAATATTGTAGGGTATTGTTTATGAGGTTTAACAAACTCTAGGACTTATTGTTTATAGCACTTTTCATTGTTTAAGATAGACTTTATGTATTTTGTACTTCTAGGTATCAGCATTCATCCCTGTATTCTACAGTATTCTAGTTCATTGGTATGTTTGATTCTAACCTACTGTACTGTACTAGGATATATTCTATGAGTAAATAATAAAGCACTTTTGTAAGTCGCTCTGGATAAGAGCATGTGCTAAGTGCCATAAATGTAAATGTAATTATACTTTATTAGTCACTTAATAATTAATTAAATAATTAAATAATTTCATCTCATGAGCTAGTGAAGTCCTGCCCCCTGGGGAGATTTACTCCCCCAATGTTCAGTTCATGGATACAGCCTTGACGTAACCTACATCACATGAGGTTATTTTAAAAGCTACAAGTGTGTAAGCTAACAAACCCTCTCATAAGCAAAGTAAATAAAAAGAAAAAGGAAGATTTTCTCCACCTGAAATACTATTGTAATGTTCTGAGCACATACAAAGATGGAGTCGCTCGCAGTAAGATGAATGCAACTTTATTAGAGAACACGCTTAGCCCACAAACAGAAGCCAAAAAACAGCAGACCGGGCAAAGAGCGTTATCCAAAACACAGACGCTCCAAAACGGAACCCGAGCCAACGGGACTTACCTACCGAGAGCGCTTATATACAGAAAGACTAACGAGGACTAACGCGCTGCAGGTGATTACAGTAACAGGAGGCGGTACTAAGCAGGGGGCGGAGCCGACAGGGACCAAAACAAGGAAGTAAACAAACATGGTGGCGTCGCCGTGGGAACCGCGACCACAATTACGTCAGAAGCACGATGTCATAGAACACTGATAGCGTCTAAATTCTAAACTCATTTCCAAACATTCATTCGGAACACAGTCACAGCAAGGTGAACGTAGCGACAGTGTTACTAGTTTATGTTTTCAAACAAAACCACGAAACAATTCTGGACTTTAAAAAATGTTCCCGGTCATTAAGCTGCATCGGGTCGACTGCAAAGGTATGTACATACAAAATATTTTACTTTACTGTATTTTTAGAACAAAACCCCAAGTTGGAAGAAAACATTTAACATGAAGGAAGCATGTTTGTGCTTGTGCCACGTTTGCCAGATTTGCCAAAATGACACATGCCGCTTGCAAAAAACAGACCCACATGACCCATTTCATTGCAAAACCTGGCAACAGTGGAGACCTGATGAATTTTTTTCTTTCCTCAGTGTGCGGATCCAATCTGCATGATTGTGTTCAGTGTGGTGTCCCTCTGACCCTTACTGAGAAAGCACCAAGTGAAACCACTGGGCCTCAGCCCCCCGTCAACAATGAGGTAGAGGATGCAGGTCAGGTACCTCTCCCACCTCTCCCAGAAAGCCCCCAGCATCAGGGTGAACAGGCTGAAGAGTCAGAGGATGAAAGCGATTATGATGATGATGAAGCTGATAATGATGATGACTGGACTCTTCAGCAGCAGAGCAATTTCTCATTTCAGCTTCCAGCAGCTTCCACTGAGGGGAACACACAGTTTGTCAGACATCCGGCTCTGGACGGCGTGAGCAAAATCATAGACGATGTCCACGAATATCTACGAAACAGAATTCCAAGAGAGTCCTTTGGCTACATGGCCCCAGGATATGGCAGGGACCACCCTCTGCTGGGCAGGAATGCTTGGAAGGCTGATGCATGGGGTGCCAGCTTTGGGGCGGCAGGGAATAGTTCCACACTTGGATGGTATCCGCTTTACAATACGCTGCAGCAGGGTGTATTGTACAATACACCAGCTACTTATGCCTCCAGTGCACCTAAACCTGCTTTCTTGGTGATGGCACAGAATCACCAACCTCAGTACAGCTCCTGGCCTGGAAACACTGTCAGATTTCCTGGTGAGGTCAGAGCTCACAGTTCCAATGCTGCTCCTGCCGTGGGCCAGAGCTGCAGGAGCCAGACGGAGCAAAGGAGCTCCAGGAAGAGGAGGAGAGAGACAAACTCCCCGAGCTCCTCTCACTGCTCCGAGACAGAGAGCGTCCCCAGGAAGATGAGAAGATGAGAGCATGAATGAGAATGAAAAGTCACGTCGATCAAGCAATAATAATAAAAACTTATGCTTGAAGTTTTGTAGAAGTAATAAAGATAAAATAAAATGCAATTATTTCATGTTTAACATAGCCTGTGTTCAATTGTTTTTTTGAGGGTCCAGCTCATATTTTATGATACAAATATAACATCTTTAAGAAATTTCTGTAATCACAAACAATACAGTCCAAAGTCTTAGATGATTACCAAGAACTTCAAGTTTATTCCATGATTTATGCAAAGCTAATATAAATTTAAATTCAAAATTCAAATTCAAAATGTATTTATTCAGTGCCATTTACAACAGATGTTGTGAAAAAGCAGCTTTACAAATGTCCAAGCCAAGAGCGACAGTGGCAAGGCAAAGCTCCCTAGAGCATGAGGAAGAAACCTTGAGAAGAACCAAGACTCAAGGCGGGGCGGAGTGGGGGGGCATCCTCCTCTGGCTGACAACGGTCACCACAATGATAACAGTTTAAAGAGAAAAATAAATTAAAAATGAAATAAGCAAATGTACAAGTTTACTTAGCTGATACGTACTATTCTGGAAAATATTATTTAATTCATTTTTGATTTTCTTGAGAATTCTTTATAATATACTTCAATATATCTGAATATCTTGAATACATAATATTTTTTCAATTTTTAAAACTGTTGATACAGCACATATTTAATTCAAACTATAGTCTATGTAGACTTCCAACACACACTGTCAGCTGTTAGCATCTCTTAAAGAATAATACTTGATATTGACTCAGTGTGGTAATAATTCTTTGGCTCCCTGTAGCTGCACGCATCAGATTCAAAACCTTGATGTTTGCCTACAAAGCCAAAAATGAACCAGCCCCTTCATACATGAGGTCAATGGTCAAAGCCCGATCCGTACCTGGAGTACTTCGAACCTCAAGTCTGGCTCGGCTTGAAATACCTTGCTTCAGATCTCATGGATGACAAGCATCGAGACTATTTTCTGTCCTGGCTCCAAGATGGTGGAATGAACTCCCACTTGCTGTCCGGACAGCAGAGTCCCTTGCGGTCTTCAAGCGCAGACTGAAGACCCATCTATTTGCAGAATATTTAAAGAACAACTGACACTGCTCCCATATTGACTGACTAAATTAATACTTATTGTAGGGTATTGTTTATGTTGTTTAATAAACTCTAGGACTTATTGTTTATAGCACTTTTCATTGTTTAAGATAGACTTTATGTATTTTGTACTTCTAGGTATCAGCATTCATCCCTGTATTCTACAGTATTCTAGTTCATTGGTATGTTTGATTCTAACCTACTGTACTGTACTAGGATATATTCTATGAGTAAATAATAAAGCACTTTTGTAAGTCGCTCTGGATAAGAGCATGTGCTAAGTGCCATAAATGTAAATGTAATTATACTTTATTAGTCACTTAATAATTAATTAAATAATTAAATAATTTCATCTCATGAGCTAGTGAAGTCCTGCCCCCTGGGGAGATTTACTCCCCCAATGTTCAGTTCATGGATACAGGCTTGACGTAACCTACATCACATGAGGTTATTTTAAAAGCTACAAGTGTGTAAGCTAACAAACCCTCTCATAAGCAAAGTAAATTAAAAAAAAAGGAAGATTTTCTCCACCTGAAATACTATTGTAATGTTCTGAGCACATACAAAGATGGAGTCGCTCGCAGTAAGATGAATGCAACTTTATTAGAGAACACGCTTAGCCCACAAACAGAAGCCAAAAAACAGCAGACCGGGCAAAGAGCGTTATCCAAAACACAGACGCTCCAAAACGGAACCCGAGCCAACGGGACTTACCTACCGAGAGCGCTTATATACAGAAAGACTAACGAGGACTAACGCGCTGCAGGTGATTACAGTAACAGGAGGCGGTACTAAGCAGGGGGCGGAGCCGACAGGGACCAAAACAAGGAAGTAAACAAACATGGTGGCGTCGCCGTGGGAACCGCGACCACAATTACGTCAGAAGCACGATGTCATAGAACACTGATAGCGTCTAAATTCTAAAGTCATTTCCAAACATTCATTCGGAACACAGTCACAGCAAGGTGAACGTAGCGACAGTGTTACTAGTTTATGTTTTCAAACAAAACCACGAAACAATTCTGGACTTTAAAAAATGTTCCCGGTCATTAAGCTGCATCGGGTCGACTGCAAAGGTATGTACATACAAAATATTTTACTTTACTGTATTTTTAGAACAAAACCCCAAGTTGGAAGAAAACATTTAACATGAAGGAAGCATGTTTGTGCTTGTGCCACGTTTGCCAGATTTGCCAAAATGACACATGCCGCTTGCAAAAAACAGACCCACATGACCCATTTCATTGCAAAACCTGGCAACAGTGGAGACCTGATGAATTTTTTTCTTTCCTCAGTGTGCGGATCCAATCTGCATGATTGTGTTCAGTGTGGTGTCCCTCTGACCCTTACTGAGAAAGCACCAAGTGAAACCACTGGGCCTCAGCCCCCCGTCAACAATGAGGTAGAGGATGCAGGTCAGGTACCTCTCCCACCTCTCCCAGAAAGCCCCCAGCATCAGGGTGAACAGGCTGAAGAGTCAGAGGATGAAAGCGATTATGATGATGATGAAGCTGATAATGATGATGACTGGACTCTTCAGCAGCAGAGCAATTTCTCATTTCAGCTTCCAGCAGCTTCCACTGAGGGGAACACACAGTTTGTCAGACATCCGGCTCTGGACGGCGTGAGCAAAATCATAGACGATGTCCACGAATATCTACGAAACAGAATTCCAAGAGAGTCCTTTGGCTACATGGCCCCAGGATATGGCAGGGACCACCCTCTGCTGGGCAGGAATGCTTGGAAGGCTGATGCATGGGGTGCCAGCTTTGGGGCGGCAGGGAATAGTTCCACACTTGGATGGTATCCGCTTTACAATACGCTGCAGCAGGGTGTATTGTACAATACACCAGCTACTTATGCCTCCAGTGCACCTAAACCTGCTTTCTTGGTGATGGCACAGAATCACCAACCTCAGTACAGCTCCTGGCCTGGAAACACTGTCAGATTTCCTGGTGAGGTCAGAGCTCACAGTTCCAATGCTGCTCCTGCCGTGGGCCAGAGCTGCAGGAGCCAGACGGAGCAAAGGAGCTCCAGGAAGAGGAGGAGAGAGACAAACTCCCCGAGCTCCTCTCACTGCTCCGAGACAGAGAGCGTCCCCAGGAAGATGAGAAGATGAGAGCATGAATGAGAATGAAAAGTCACGTCGATCAAGCAATAATAATAAAAACTTATGCTTGAAGTTTTGTAGAAGTAATAAAGATAAAATAAAATGCAATTATTTCATGTTTAACATAGCCTGTGTTCAATTGTTTTTTTGAGGGTCCAGCTCATATTTTATGATACAAATATAACATCTTTAAGAAATTTCTGTAATCACAAACAATACAGTCCAAAGTCTTAGATGATTACCAAGAACTTCAAGTTTATTCCATGATTTATGCAAAGCTAATATAAATTCAAATTCAAAATTCAAATTCAAAATGTATTTATTCAGTGCCATTTACAACAGATGTTGTGAAAAAGCAGCTTTACAAATGTCCAAGCCAAGAGCGACAGTGGCAAGGCAAAGCTCCCTAGAGCATGAGGAAGAAACCTTGAGAAGAACCAAGACTCAAGGCGGGGCGGAGTGGGGGGGCATCCTCCTCTGGCTGACAACGGTCACCACAATGATAACAGTTTAAAGAGAAAAATAAATTAAAAATGAAATAAGCAAATGTACAAGTTTACTTAGCTGATACGTACTATTCTGGAAAATATTATTTAATTCATTTTTGATTTTCTTGAGAATTCTTTATAATATACTTCAATATATCTGAATATCTTGAATACATAATATTTTTTCAATTTTTAAAACTGTTGATACAGCACATATTTAATTCAAACTATAGTCTATGTAGACTTCCAACACACACTGTCAGCTGTTAGCATCTCTTAAAGAATAATACTTGATATTGACTCAGTGTGGTAATAATTCTTTGGCTCCCTGTAGCTGCACGCATCAGATTCAAAACCTTGATGTTTGCCTACAAAGCCAAAAATGAACCAGCCCCTTCATACATGAGGTCAATGGTCAAAGCCCGATCCGTACCTGGAGTACTTCGAACCTCAAGTCTGGCTCGGCTTGAAATACCTTGCTTCAGATCTCATGGATGACAAGCATCGAGACTATTTTCTGTCCTGGCTCCAAGATGGTGGAATGAACTCCCACTTGCTGTCCGGACAGCAGAGTCCCTTGCGGTCTTCAAGCGCAGACTGAAGACCCATCTATTTGCAGAATATTTAAAGAACAACTGACACTGCTCCCATATTGACTGACTAAATTAATACTTATTGTAGGGTATTGTTTATGTTGTTTAATAAACTCTAGGACTTATTGTTTATAGCACTTTTCATTGTTTAAGATAGACTTTATGTATTTTGTACTTCTAGGTATCAGCATTCATCCCTGTATTCTACAGTATTCTAGTTCATTGGTATGTTTGATTCTAACCTACTGTACTGTACTAGGATATATTCTATGAGTAAATAATAAAGCACTTTTGTAAGTCGCTCTGGATAAGAGCATGTGCTAAGTGCCATAAATGTAAATGTAATTATACTTTATTAGTCACTTAATAATTAATTAAATAATTAAATAATTTCATCTCATGAGCTAGTGAAGTCCTGCCCCCTGGGGAGATTTACTCCCCCAATGTTCAGTTCATGGATACAGGCTTGACGTAACCTACATCACATGAGGTTATTTTAAAAGCTACAAGTGTGTAAGCTAACAAACCCTCTCATAAGCAAAGTAAATTAAAAAAAAAGGAAGATTTTCTCCACCTGAAATACTATTGTAATGTTCTGAGCACATACAAAGATGGAGTCGCTCGCAGTAAGATGAATGCAACTTTATTAGAGAACACGCTTAGCCCACAAACAGAAGCCAAAAAACAGCAGACCGGGCAAAGAGCGTTATCCAAAACACAGACGCTCCAAAACGGAACCCGAGCCAACGGGACTTACCTACCGAGAGCGCTTATATACAGAAAGACTAACGAGGACTAACGCGCTGCAGGTGATTACAGTAACAGGAGGCGGTACTAAGCAGGGGGCGGAGCCGACAGGGACCAAAACAAGGAAGTAAACAAACATGGTGGCGTCGCCGTGGGAACCGCGACCACAATTACGTCAGAAGCACGATGTCATAGAACACTGATAGCGTCTAAATTCTAAAGTCATTTCCAAACATTCATTCGGAACACAGTCACAGCAAGGTGAACGTAGCGACAGTGTTACTAGTTTATGTTTTCAAACAAAACCACGAAACAATTCTGGACTTTAAAAAATGTTCCCGGTCATTAAGCTGCATCGGGTCGACTGCAAAGGTATGTACATACAAAATATTTTACTTTACTGTATTTTTAGAACAAAACCCCAAGTTGGAAGAAAACATTTAACATGAAGGAAGCATGTTTGTGCTTGTGCCACGTTTGCCAGATTTGCCAAAATGACACATGCCGCTTGCAAAAAACAGACCCACATGACCCATTTCATTGCAAAACCTGGCAACAGTGGAGACCTGATGAATTTTTTTCTTTCCTCAGTGTGCGGATCCAATCTGCATGATTGTGTTCAGTGTGGTGTCCCTCTGACCCTTACTGAGAAAGCACCAAGTGAAACCACTGGGCCTCAGCCCCCCGTCAACAATGAGGTAGAGGATGCAGGTCAGGTACCTCTCCCACCTCTCCCAGAAAGCCCCCAGCATCAGGGTGAACAGGCTGAAGAGTCAGAGGATGAAAGCGATTATGATGATGATGAAGCTGATAATGATGATGACTGGACTCTTCAGCAGCAGAGCAATTTCTCATTTCAGCTTCCAGCAGCTTCCACTGAGGGGAACACACAGTTTGTCAGACATCCGGCTCTGGACGGCGTGAGCAAAATCATAGACGATGTCCACGAATATCTACGAAACAGAATTCCAAGAGAGTCCTTTGGCTACATGGCCCCAGGATATGGCAGGGACCACCCTCTGCTGGGCAGGAATGCTTGGAAGGCTGATGCATGGGGTGCCAGCTTTGGGGCGGCAGGGAATAGTTCCACACTTGGATGGTATCCGCTTTACAATACGCTGCAGCAGGGTGTATTGTACAATACACCAGCTACTTATGCCTCCAGTGCACCTAAACCTGCTTTCTTGGTGATGGCACAGAATCACCAACCTCAGTACAGCTCCTGGCCTGGAAACACTGTCAGATTTCCTGGTGAGGTCAGAGCTCACAGTTCCAATGCTGCTCCTGCCGTGGGCCAGAGCTGCAGGAGCCAGACGGAGCAAAGGAGCTCCAGGAAGAGGAGGAGAGAGACAAACTCCCCGAGCTCCTCTCACTGCTCCGAGACAGAGAGCGTCCCCAGGAAGATGAGAAGATGAGAGCATGAATGAGAATGAAAAGTCACGTCGATCAAGCAATAATAATAAAAACTTATGCTTGAAGTTTTGTAGAAGTAATAAAGATAAAATAAAATGCAATTATTTCATGTTTAACATAGCCTGTGTTCAATTGTTTTTTTGAGGGTCCAGCTCATATTTTATGATACAAATATAACATCTTTAAGAAATTTCTGTAATCACAAACAATACAGTCCAAAGTCTTAGATGATTACCAAGAACTTCAAGTTTATTCCATGATTTATGCAAAGCTAATATAAATTCAAATTCAAAATTCAAATTCAAAATGTATTTATTCAGTGCCATTTACAACAGATGTTGTGAAAAAGCAGCTTTACAAATGTCCAAGCCAAGAGCGACAGTGGCAAGGCAAAGCTCCCTAGAGCATGAGGAAGAAACCTTGAGAAGAACCAAGACTCAAGGCGGGGCGGAGTGGGGGGGCATCCTCCTCTGGCTGACAACGGTCACCACAATGATAACAGTTTAAAGAGAAAAATAAATTAAAAATGAAATAAGCAAATGTACAAGTTTACTTAGCTGATACGTACTATTCTGGAAAATATTATTTAATTCATTTTTGATTTTCTTGAGAATTCTTTATAATATACTTCAATATATCTGAATATCTTGAATACATAATATTTTTTCAATTTTTAAAACTGTTGATACAGCACATATTTAATTCAAACTATAGTCTATGTAGACTTCCAACACACACTGTCAGCTGTTAGCATCTCTTAAAGAATAATACTTGATATTGACTCAGTGTGGTAATAATTCTTTGGCTCCCTGTAGCTGCACGCATCAGATTCAAAACCTTGATGTTTGCCTACAAAGCCAAAAATGAACCAGCCCCTTCATACATGAGGTCAATGGTCAAAGCCCGATCCGTACCTGGAGTACTTCGAACCTCAAGTCTGGCTCGGCTTGAAATACCTTGCTTCAGATCTCATGGATGACAAGCATCGAGACTATTTTCTGTCCTGGCTCCAAGATGGTGGAATGAACTCCCACTTGCTGTCCGGACAGCAGAGTCCCTTGCGGTCTTCAAGCGCAGACTGAAGACCCATCTATTTGCAGAATATTTAAAGAACAACTGACACTGCTCCCATATTGACTGACTAAATTAATACTTATTGTAGGGTATTGTTTATGTTGTTTAATAAACTCTAGGACTTATTGTTTATAGCACTTTTCATTGTTTAAGATAGACTTTATGTATTTTGTACTTCTAGGTATCAGCATTCATCCCTGTATTCTACAGTATTCTAGTTCATTGGTATGTTTGATTCTAACCTACTGTACTGTACTAGGATATATTCTATGAGTAAATAATAAAGCACTTTTGTAAGTCGCTCTGGATAAGAGCATGTGCTAAGTGCCATAAATGTAAATGTAATTATACTTTATTAGTCACTTAATAATTAATTAAATAATTAAATAATTTCATCTCATGAGCTAGTGAAGTCCTGCCCCCTGGGGAGATTTACTCCCCCAATGTTCAGTTCATGGATACAGGCTTGACGTAACCTACATCACATGAGGTTATTTTAAAAGCTACAAGTGTGTAAGCTAACAAACCCTCTCATAAGCAAAGTAAATTAAAAAAAAAGGAAGATTTTCTCCACCTGAAATACTATTGTAATGTTCTGAGCACATACAAAGATGGAGTCGCTCGCAGTAAGATGAATGCAACTTTATTAGAGAACACGCTTAGCCCACAAACAGAAGCCAAAAAACAGCAGACCGGGCAAAGAGCGTTATCCAAAACACAGACGCTCCAAAACGGAACCCGAGCCAACGGGACTTACCTACCGAGAGCGCTTATATACAGAAAGACTAACGAGGACTAACGCGCTGCAGGTGATTACAGTAACAGGAGGCGGTACTAAGCAGGGGGCGGAGCCGACAGGGACCAAAACAAGGAAGTAAACAAACATGGTGGCGTCGCCGTGGGAACCGCGACCACAATTACGTCAGAAGCACGATGTCATAGAACACTGATAGCGTCTAAATTCTAAAGTCATTTCCAAACATTCATTCGGAACACAGTCACAGCAAGGTGAACGTAGCGACAGTGTTACTAGTTTATGTTTTCAAACAAAACCACGAAACAATTCTGGACTTTAAAAAATGTTCCCGGTCATTAAGCTGCATCGGGTCGACTGCAAAGGTATGTACATACAAAATATTTTACTTTACTGTATTTTTAGAACAAAACCCCAAGTTGGAAGAAAACATTTAACATGAAGGAAGCATGTTTGTGCTTGTGCCACGTTTGCCAGATTTGCCAAAATGACACATGCCGCTTGCAAAAAACAGACCCACATGACCCATTTCATTGCAAAACCTGGCAACAGTGGAGACCTGATGAATTTTTTTCTTTCCTCAGTGTGCGGATCCAATCTGCATGATTGTGTTCAGTGTGGTGTCCCTCTGACCCTTACTGAGAAAGCACCAAGTGAAACCACTGGGCCTCAGCCCCCCGTCAACAATGAGGTAGAGGATGCAGGTCAGGTACCTCTCCCACCTCTCCCAGAAAGCCCCCAGCATCAGGGTGAACAGGCTGAAGAGTCAGAGGATGAAAGCGATTATGATGATGATGAAGCTGATAATGATGATGACTGGACTCTTCAGCAGCAGAGCAATTTCTCATTTCAGCTTCCAGCAGCTTCCACTGAGGGGAACACACAGTTTGTCAGACATCCGGCTCTGGACGGCGTGAGCAAAATCATAGACGATGTCCACGAATATCTACGAAACAGAATTCCAAGAGAGTCCTTTGGCTACATGGCCCCAGGATATGGCAGGGACCACCCTCTGCTGGGCAGGAATGCTTGGAAGGCTGATGCATGGGGTGCCAGCTTTGGGGCGGCAGGGAATAGTTCCACACTTGGATGGTATCCGCTTTACAATACGCTGCAGCAGGGTGTATTGTACAATACACCAGCTACTTATGCCTCCAGTGCACCTAAACCTGCTTTCTTGGTGATGGCACAGAATCACCAACCTCAGTACAGCTCCTGGCCTGGAAACACTGTCAGATTTCCTGGTGAGGTCAGAGCTCACAGTTCCAATGCTGCTCCTGCCGTGGGCCAGAGCTGCAGGAGCCAGACGGAGCAAAGGAGCTCCAGGAAGAGGAGGAGAGAGACAAACTCCCCGAGCTCCTCTCACTGCTCCGAGACAGAGAGCGTCCCCAGGAAGATGAGAAGATGAGAGCATGAATGAGAATGAAAAGTCACGTCGATCAAGCAATAATAATAAAAACTTATGCTTGAAGTTTTGTAGAAGTAATAAAGATAAAATAAAATGCAATTATTTCATGTTTAACATAGCCTGTGTTCAATTGTTTTTTTGAGGGTCCAGCTCATATTTTATGATACAAATATAACATCTTTAAGAAATTTCTGTAATCACAAACAATACAGTCCAAAGTCTTAGATGATTACCAAGAACTTCAAGTTTATTCCATGATTTATGCAAAGCTAATATAAATTCAAATTCAAAATTCAAATTCAAAATGTATTTATTCAGTGCCATTTACAACAGATGTTGTGAAAAAGCAGCTTTACAAATGTCCAAGCCAAGAGCGACAGTGGCAAGGCAAAACTCACTAGTGCATGAGGAAGAAACCTTGAGAAGAACCAAGACTCAAGGCGGGGGGGAGTGGGGGGGCATCCTCCTCTGGCTGACAACAGTCACCACAATGATAACAGTTTAAAGAGAAAAATAAATTAAAAATGAAATAAGCAAATGTACAAGTTTACTTAGCTGATACGTACTATTCTGGAAAATATTATTTAATTCATTTTTGATTTTCTTGAGAATTCTTTATAATATACTTCAATATATCTGAATATCTTGAATACATAATATTTTTTCAATTTTTAAAACTGTTGATACAGCACATATTTAATTCAAACTATAGTCTATGTAGACTTCCAACACACACTGTCAGCTGTTAGCATCTCTTAAAGAATAATACTTGATATTGACTCAGTGTGGTAATAATTCTTTGGCTCCCTGTAGCTGCACGCATCAGATTCAAAACCTTGATGTTTGCCTACAAAGCCAAAAATGAACCAGCCCCTTCATACATGAGGTCAATGGTCAAAGCCCGATCCGTACCTGGAGTACTTCGAACCTCAAGTCTGGCTCGGCTTGAAATACCTTGCTTCAGATCTCATGGATGACAAGCATCGAGACTATTTTCTGTCCTGGCTCCAAGATGGTGGAATGAACTCCCACTTGCTGTCCGGACAGCAGAGTCCCTTGCGGTCTTCAAGCGCAGACTGAAGACCCATCTATTTGCAGAATATTTAAAGAACAACTGACACTGCTCCCATATTGACTGACTAAATTAATACTTATTGTAGGGTATTGTTTATGTTGTTTAATAAACTCTAGGACTTATTGTTTATAGCACTTTTCATTGTTTAAGATAGACTTTATGTATTTTGTACTTCTAGGTATCAGCATTCATCCCTGTATTCTACAGTATTCTAGTTCATTGGTATGTTTGATTCTAACCTACTGTACTGTACTAGGATATATTCTATGAGTAAATAATAAAGCACTTTTGTAAGTCGCTCTGGATAAGAGCATGTGCTAAGTGCCATAAATGTAAATGTAATTATACTTTATTAGTCACTTAATAATTAATTAAATAATTAAATAATTTCATCTCATGAGCTAGTGAAGTCCTGCCCCCTGGGGAGATTTACTCCCCCAATGTTCAGTTCATGGATACAGGCTTGACGTAACCTACATCACATGAGGTTATTTTAAAAGCTACAAGTGTGTAAGCTAACAAACCCTCTCATAAGCAAAGTAAATTAAAAAAAAAGGAAGATTTTCTCCACCTGAAATACTATTGTAATGTTCTGAGCACATACAAAGATGGAGTCGCTCGCAGTAAGATGAATGCAACTTTATTAGAGAACACGCTTAGCCCACAAACAGAAGCCAAAAAACAGCAGACCGGGCAAAGAGCGTTATCCAAAACACAGACGCTCCAAAACGGAACCCGAGCCAACGGGACTTACCTACCGAGAGCGCTTATATACAGAAAGACTAACGAGGACTAACGCGCTGCAGGTGATTACAGTAACAGGAGGCGGTACTAAGCAGGGGGCGGAGCCGACAGGGACCAAAACAAGGAAGTAAACAAACATGGTGGCGTCGCCGTGGGAACCGCGACCACAATTACGTCAGAAGCACGATGTCATAGAACACTGATAGCATCTAAATTCTAAAGTCATTTCCAAACATTCATTCGGAACACAGTCACAGCAAGGTGAACGTAGCGACAGTGTTACTAGTTTATGTTTTCAAACAAAACCACGAAACAATTCTGGACTTTAAAAAATGTTCCCGGTCATTAAGCTGCATCGGGTCGACTGCAAAGGTATGTACATACAAAATATTTTACTTTACTGTATTTTTAGAACAAAACCCCAAGTTGGAAGAAAACATTTAACATGAAGGAAGCATGTTTGTGCTTGTGCCACGTTTGCCAGATTTGCCAAAATGACACATGCCGCTTGCAAAAAACAGACCCACATGACCCATTTCATTGCAAAACCTGGCAACAGTGGAGACCTGATGAATTTTTTTCTTTCCTCAGTGTGCGGATCCAATCTGCATGATTGTGTTCAGTGTGGTGTCCCTCTGACCCTTACTGAGAAAGCACCAAGTGAAACCACTGGGCCTCAGCCCCCCGTCAACAATGAGGTAGAGGATGCAGGTCAGGTACCTCTCCCACCTCTCCCAGAAAGCCCCCAGCATCAGGGTGAACAGGCTGAAGAGTCAGAGGATGAAAGCGATTATGATGATGATGAAGCTGATAATGATGATGACTGGACTCTTCAGCAGCAGAGCAATTTCTCATTTCAGCTTCCAGCAGCTTCCACTGAGGGGAACACACAGTTTGTCAGACATCCGGCTCTGGACGGCGTGAGCAAAATCATAGACGATGTCCACGAATATCTACGAAACAGAATTCCAAGAGAGTCCTTTGGCTACATGGCCCCAGGATATGGCAGGGACCACCCTCTGCTGGGCAGGAATGCTTGGAAGGCTGATGCATGGGGTGCCAGCTTTGGGGCGGCAGGGAATAGTTCCACACTTGGATGGTATCCGCTTTACAATACGCTGCAGCAGGGTGTATTGTACAATACACCAGCTACTTATGCCTCCAGTGCACCTAAACCTGCTTTCTTGGTGATGGCACAGAATCACCAACCTCAGTACAGCTCCTGGCCTGGAAACACTGTCAGATTTCCTGGTGAGGTCAGAGCTCACAGTTCCAATGCTGCTCCTGCCGTGGGCCAGAGCTGCAGGAGCCAGACGGAGCAAAGGAGCTCCAGGAAGAGGAGGAGAGAGACAAACTCCCCGAGCTCCTCTCACTGCTCCGAGACAGAGAGCGTCCCCAGGAAGATGAGAAGATGAGAGCATGAATGAGAATGAAAAGTCACGTCGATCAAGCAATAATAATAAAAACTTATGCTTGAAGTTTTGTAGAAGTAATAAAGATAAAATAAAATGCAATTATTTCATGTTTAACATAGCCTGTGTTCAATTGTTTTTTTGAGGGTCCAGCTCATATTTTATGATACAAATATAACATCTTTAAGAAATTTCTGTAATCACAAACAATACAGTCCAAAGTCTTAGATGATTACCAAGAACTTCAAGTTTATTCCATGATTTATGCAAAGCTAATATAAATTCAAATTCAAAATTCAAATTCAAAATGTATTTATTCAGTGCCATTTACAACAGATGTTGTGAAAAAGCAGCTTTACAAATGTCCAAGCCAAGAGCGACAGTGGCAAGGCAAAACTCACTAGTGCATGAGGAAGAAACCTTGAGAAGAACCAAGACTCAAGGCGGGGGGGAGTGGGGGGGCATCCTCCTCTGGCTGACAACAGTCACCACAATGATAACAGTTTAAAGAGAAAAATAAATTAAAAATGAAATAAGCAAATGTACAAGTTTACTTAGCTGATACGTACTATTCTGGAAAATATTATTTAATTCATTTTTGATTTTCTTGAGAATTCTTTATAATATACTTCAATATATCTGAATATCTTGAATACATAATATTTTTTCAATTTTTAAAACTGTTGATACAGCACATATTTAATTCAAACTATAGTCTATGTAGACTTCCAACACACACTGTCAGCTGTTAGCATCTCTTAAAGAATAATACTTGATATTGACTCAGTGTGGTAATAATTCTTTGGCTCCCTGTAGCTGCACGCATCAGATTCAAAACCTTGATGTTTGCCTACAAAGCCAAAAATGAACCAGCCCCTTCATACATGAGGTCAATGGTCAAAGCCCGATCCGTACCTGGAGTACTTCGAACCTCAAGTCTGGCTCGGCTTGAAATACCTTGCTTCAGATCTCATGGATGACAAGCATCGAGACTATTTTCTGTCCTGGCTCCAAGATGGTGGAATGAACTCCCACTTGCTGTCCGGACAGCAGAGTCCCTTGCGGTCTTCAAGCGCAGACTGAAGACCCATCTATTTGCAGAATATTTAAAGAACAACTGACACTGCTCCCATATTGACTGACTAAATTAATACTTATTGTAGGGTATTGTTTATGTTGTTTAATAAACTCTAGGACTTATTGTTTATAGCACTTTTCATTGTTTAAGATAGACTTTATGTATTTTGTACTTCTAGGTATCAGCATTCATCCCTGTATTCTACAGTATTCTAGTTCATTGGTATGTTTGATTCTAACCTACTGTACTGTACTAGGATATATTCTATGAGTAAATAATAAAGCACTTTTGTAAGTCGCTCTGGATAAGAGCATGTGCTAAGTGCCATAAATGTAAATGTAATTATACTTTATTAGTCACTTAATAATTAATTAAATAATTAAATAATTTCATCTCATGAGCTAGTGAAGTCCTGCCCCCTGGGGAGATTTACTCCCCCAATGTTCAGTTCATGGATACAGGCTTGACGTAACCTACATCACATGAGGTTATTTTAAAAGCTACAAGTGTGTAAGCTAACAAACCCTCTCATAAGCAAAGTAAATTAAAAAAAAAGGAAGATTTTCTCCACCTGAAATACTATTGTAATGTTCTGAGCACATACAAAGATGGAGTCGCTCGCAGTAAGATGAATGCAACTTTATTAGAGAACACGCTTAGCCCACAAACAGAAGCCAAAAAACAGCAGACCGGGCAAAGAGCGTTATCCAAAACACAGACGCTCCAAAACGGAACCCGAGCCAACGGGACTTACCTACCGAGAGCGCTTATATACAGAAAGACTAACGAGGACTAACGCGCTGCAGGTGATTACAGTAACAGGAGGCGGTACTAAGCAGGGGGCGGAGCCGACAGGGACCAAAACAAGGAAGTAAACAAACATGGTGGCGTCGCCGTGGGAACCGCGACCACAATTACGTCAGAAGCACGATGTCATAGAACACTGATAGCGTCTAAATTCTAAAGTCATTTCCAAACATTCATTCGGAACACAGTCACAGCAAGGTGAACGTAGCGACAGTGTTACTAGTTTATGTTTTCAAACAAAACCACGAAACAATTCTGGACTTTAAAAAATGTTCCCGGTCATTAAGCTGCATCGGGTCGACTGCAAAGGTATGTACATACAAAATATTTTACTTTACTGTATTTTTAGAACAAAACCCCAAGTTGGAAGAAAACATTTAACATGAAGGAAGCATGTTTGTGCTTGTGCCACGTTTGCCAGATTTGCCAAAATGACACATGCCGCTTGCAAAAAACAGACCCACATGACCCATTTCATTGCAAAACCTGGCAACAGTGGAGACCTGATGAATTTTTTTCTTTCCTCAGTGTGCGGATCCAATCTGCATGATTGTGTTCAGTGTGGTGTCCCTCTGACCCTTACTGAGAAAGCACCAAGTGAAACCACTGGGCCTCAGCCCCCCGTCAACAATGAGGTAGAGGATGCAGGTCAGGTACCTCTCCCACCTCTCCCAGAAAGCCCCCAGCATCAGGTTGAACAGGCTGAAGAGTCAGAGGATGAAAGCGATTATGATGATGATGAAGCTGATAATGATGATGACTGGACTCTTCAGCAGCAGAGCAATTTCTCATTTCAGCTTCCAGCAGCTTCCACTGAGGGGAACACACAGTTTGTCAGACATCCGGCTCTGGACGGCGTGAGCAAAATCATAGACGATGTCCACGAATATCTACGAAACAGAATTCCAAGAGAGTCCTTTGGCTACATGGCCCCAAGATATGGCAGGGACCACCCTCTGCTGGGCAGGAATGCTTGGAAGGCTGATGCATGGGGTGCCAGCTTTGGGGCGGCAGGGAATAGTTCCACACTTGGATGGTATCCGCTTTACAATACGCTGCAGCAGGGTGTATTGTACAATACACCAGCTACTTATGCCTCCAGTGCACCTAAAGCTGATTTCTTGGTGATGGCACAGAATGACCAACCTCAGTACAGCTCCTGGCCTGGAAACACTGTCAGATTTCCTGGTGAGGTCAGAGCTCACAGTTCCAATGCTGCTCCTGCCGTGGGCCAGAGCTGCAGGAGCCAGACGGAACAAAGGAGCTCCAGGAAGAGGAGGAGAGAGACAAACTCCCCGAGCTCCTCTCACTGCTCCGAGACAGAGAGCGTCCCCAGGAAGATGAGAAGATGAGAGCATGAATGAGAATGAAAAGTCACGTCGATCAAGCAATAATAATAAAAACTTATGCTTGAAGTTTTGTAGAAGTAATAAAGATAAAATAAAATGCAATTATTTCATGTTTAACATAGCCTGTGTTCAATTGTTTTTTTGAGGGTCCAGCTCATATTTTATGATACAAATATAACATCTTTAAGAAATTTCTGTAATCACAAACAATACAGTCCAAAGTCTTAGATGATTACCAAGAACTTCAAGTTTATTCCATGATTTATGCAAAGCTAATATAAATTCAAATTCAAAATTCAAATTCAAAATGTATTTATTCAGTGCCATTTACAACAGATGTTGTGAAAAAGCAGCTTTACAAATGTCCAAGCCAAGAGCGACAGTGGCAAGGCAAAGCTCCCTAGAGCATGAGGAAGAAACCTTGAGAAGAACCAAGACTCAAGGCGGGGGGGAGTGGGGGGGCATCCTCCTCTGGCTGACAACGGTCACCACAATGATAACAGTTTAAAGAGAAAAATAAATTAAAAATGAAATAAGCAAATGTACACGTTTACTTAGCTGATACGTACTATTCTGGAAAATATTATTTAATTCATTTTTGATTTTCTTGAGAATTCTTTATAATATACTTCAATATATCTGAATATCTTGAATACATAATATTTTTTCAATTTTTAAAACTGTTGATACAGCACATATTTAATTCAAACTATAGTCTATGTAGACTTCCAACACACACTGTCAGCTGTTAGCATCTCTTAAAGAATAATACTTGATATTGACTCAGTGTGGTAATAATTCTTTGGCTCCCTGTAGCTGCACGCATCAGATTCAAAACCTTGATGTTTGCCTACAAAGCCAAAAATGAACCAGCCCCTTCATACATGAGGTCAATGGTCAAAGCCCGATCCGTACCTGGAGTACTTCGAACCTCAAGTCTGGCTCGGCTTGAAATACCTTGCTTCAGATCTCATGGATGACAAGCATCGAGACTATTTTCTGTCCTGGCTCCAAGATGGTGGAATGAACTCCCACTTGCTGTCCGGACAGCAGAGTCCCTTGCGGTCTTCAAACGCAGACTGAAGACCCATCTATTTGCAGAATATTTAAAGAACAACTGACACTGCTGCCATATTGACTGACTAAATTAGTAATTATTGTAGGGTCTTGTTTATGTTGTTTAACAAACTCTAGGACTTATTGTTTATAGCACTTTTCACTGTTTAAATGAGTATGTTGTACTGACCCTTAGGTAACAGAACGAAGTGTGAAGTCCACTTATAAAATAAATTACGCATTCGTCATTAGATCAGAGTATGTGATGGACAGAAAGCCATGTGTGAAAACGAACAATCATCTCACAAAACACTACTTATGACTAACAAGTAAACACTTGCAAAATAAAAGTAGCCGTTTATGTTAAATATAAGATTTCACAAAACTATTAATTAAAAAACTATTAATTACAAAACTATTAATTACAAAAATATGAATTAAAAAACGTAAATCGATATTTTTGCGATTGATCTCCCTCCCAAGTTACACCGTTTACTTGTCTTAGAAATGAAACACGAGTATCACTGTTACGTTTTAATGAAACCGTTATTTTGAAAACTACAAAACTGCATGTCAATGTTAACCGTGTGGGGTCATACGTGAGTGTATGTTACAGCTGAATTATTAGGTTACCTAACTGAGCTACAGATATTTTTATATTTATTGGCTGCTTGTACAGATTTGTTAGCTCGCTGATAATATACTTTTGTATACAAAATTGTTCTGCGCAAACCACAGCACCATTGCTAAGTTAGCACTTAGCCTTAGCTAACGTTACTTTTAAAGTTAAATTGAGTTTCTTGTCTTGTTCATGGCTTTGTAGCTGAATCTCCCGTTTAGACATGACGTCTGCCCGCAGGCTTAGACTTCTAGTGTTTTCTGTTCAAAAGTGTTTATCTCGACTCGCCGACAAATGCAGAGGTTATTGCTCAGTGTCTCTATCTAGCACTCCTACTAATGAGACTGATGAGACGAGAGTGAGCACATTTAAGACCAAGCTGTCGTCATTAAGAGTTCTTCAGGCAAAAGTTCAACTGAGACGCAACAGGAACATGAGGAATCGTATCTTCCTGAAGAAAGTGGTCTGGCGCAGCTACGGAAAGGTATGTAACAAACTGCATTTGTTGCCATGATAGTTCAGGCTTTAGGATTTTAATTCCCATGTGTCAGTATGCCGGTAGTCGTTGCCAATTTTATTTTGATGTTTACATCTTGCAGTGTATTTCGAAACATACGGCTGTCAGATGAACGTCAACGACACTGAAATTGCGTGGTCCATTCTTCAGAAGGGTGGATATGTTCGGACCCACGAACTATCAGAGGTAAGTGTCAATGCCTTGACCTTTGACCCTTAATAAACACAGCGCTTCCTTTATTTGAAAGCTTTCATTCTCATCTTTCCTAATTTTTTTTTTTTTTATACAGGCAGATGTGGTGCTTCTTGTCACATGCTCCATAAGGTAGCAAAAGCCTATTTCTGTTTGTATTTTACACAGTGAATCTATACGTTGCCAATCTTGTGCAACTTGACAGCAGTCCTTGACTTCAGTGACATTTTTTGCTTGGATGTAATGCTATTTTCTGTTGGAAAAAATAAAAATCATTGTGACAGGGAAAAGGCAGAGCAGACCATCTGGAACAGACTCAAACATCCAGCAGTTCTGAAAAAGAAGCATCTAAAGAGCAGCACTCCATTAAAGATAGGAGTCCTGGGTAACTTCTCACTTCACCATAGTTCTTCATTCACGTTCAAATGTATCTCTCAGTCTGAAATGTTCGTATGTGCGCATGTATGTTTGTGTGTGGGTTCACGTGCCCGTATACGCATATGTGTGCTTGCTCTCTTGTAGGTTGCTTGGCAGAGAGACTGAAGACTGAGTTGCTGGAGAAGGAGAGGGTGGTGGATGTTGTAGCAGGGCCAGATGCCTACAGAGATCTTCTCCGACTCCTTGCACTGGCCCATGGGGGTCAGAGGACCAGCAATGTCCTGCTCTCCCTGGAAGAGGCATATGCTGATGTCATGCCCATTCACCATTCAGGACACAGTGCCTTTGTGTGAGTGCCATAATAATATCTGGCTGATTTATAAGGGAGGAGTTCCTACTAAACACTAACTCTTAAATTAACTTTGCACTGTGTGATTTTGTAAAGATGGTAAAGAGTAAAATAACAGTCTCACATGTACAGTTCAATTTTTAAGTTAACATGTATAGACAGTTTTTGGTGTTTTCATATTCAACTCTAATACACTGAATTCAATCTGAACAGCAACTGTTAGATTAAAATACAGAAAAGTAAGCTATAATGTAAAGGCATTTGCTACCATATTGGATGAAACATGGGACTTGCATCCACAATAAAGCCAAAAACAGCAAATGCTCATAGTTCAGTTGTTTATTATTATCATTTTACTGAACACTTGTCAATCTGCATTTTTTGGTTAAATATTTATACATGACTGACCCTCCTACACTTATGAAGGGATATAAAACTTCAAACACCGTGGTGGCTCATCTTCAGCTCCTTCATGCTTTTAGATGTAGCACTTCAAACAATGGTTTGATATCAGGGGTGTCGATACTTTTAAAGTCCTTTCACGCTGTTGACAGTACAGACCTTGTGTACTGCAAGCCTTGTTGGTGGCACCTTGTCTTACAGTGGGATTATTCAATATATTTTGTCCCTCTTTGACTGCTGTAGGTCTATCATGCGGGGCTGTGACAACATGTGCAGCTACTGCATTGTGCCGTTTACCTGGGGGAGGGAAAGGAGCAGACCTGTGTCCTCCATACTTGAAGAAGTGCGCATGCTGTCTGACCAGGTCTCTTCCCTTCAGCGACTATGTGTGCAGTCTGGCTTTACTAGTTTCTGTGTGTGAAACTTGGCCAGATGTGAACACTAAGTATATGAAATGATCATGGCCATAGGGGGTGAAGGAAGTGACCCTGCTGGGTCAAAACGTGAACAGCTACAGAGACGTGTCTGGGGACGGGGCCAGCAACTCGGAGCTTGGTTCGCACCTCAGCCGTGGTTTCAGCACCGTGTTCCCGTGATGAGCAAGGAGGCCTACGATTCGCTGACCTGCTACACCACGTCTCCCTCGTAAACCCTGACAAGGATTCGCTTCACCTGGCCACATCCTAAAGACTTTCCTGATGAGGTAGAAACCCCAGAGTCATGGATGTGAGCATGTGGTTTTTGGTTGGGATACCCATGACTAGTGTGGGGAAGGTACTTTTAAAATGTATTTCATTGCAGGTGACAAAATACAGAACACAGAATACATGCTGTTAAATGTAATTTAAATGTAATTAAAGTGAGTTATATTTGAAATAGTCTTGGACAATGTTGAAGTATTCCAAAGTTTGTAAAGTATGTTCCTCATTTGAGTAATGTAATGGAATATGTTACCAATTACATTTAGGGGCATGTACATGTACACTGCCTACAGTGGCAGATTAAACCCTGTGGAGGCCCCTAGGCAGTCATAATCTTGGGGCCTCCCTTGCAAATTATCTCCTAATGTTTTTTTTTTTTTAATTCCTTGTTGCATGGCCCCTAAAAGGTGTGGGGCCTACAGGTCACTGCCTGCTCTGGTAATCTATTGGTAATCCGGCCCTGACTGTTTATGGCTTGTGTGGTGTAGTGGATGTTCAAAGAGTTTAAGTATTTAGTTGAACAGTTTCTTATAGTCTGAATTCATGTGCAGATATTGCTCATAGGCCATTTTAAGCAGCAGATTGGATAATAATTTAGGATTCGCAAATTTGGATGTGAGCAGTAGAAAAGATCATTAATAGATTATCAGATTGAAAAAGCCTTATGCTTATCAGATATGTGAAATAAGGTTTGACTGCCATAGTCAATTTGTGCTGTTTTCGTTTGACCTGTGCTGGGGTGGGTGAGTATGTTTCCTGAAGGTGTTATAGCTAATCCAAGAGCGGAGGAACATCTGTAAGCAGATCCACTTGCCAGCTCAGAGCGGCAGCAGCAGAGTCTTACAGACCATGAGGCGTGGGTGAGAAACGCTCCTAGAACGACAGCACTCACCACAAGCACAGTAGAGATTAGCCTGCTTATCTCAAATCTCTTGATGTCTCATGTGTTAAAACTTAGTTCTCACTTTAAGTCATCATGCTCTGGGATGTTTTCATAGGTATACTAGGGAAGCCTACCTTGAGCTTGTGGAAAACATTCGAAAGATAATACCAGGTGTCCTATCATTACCAAACATTCAGTATGTAATTATAAAATTATTGTAGCTATAATAGGTCTTGTGTGAATAAATATCTATGTATAATTTCTTTTTACAGGGGTCAGTCTGAGCAGTGACCATCACAGGCTTCTGTGGGGAAACCGAGGAGGACCACCAGCAGTCGGTCTCTTTGATCAGGGAAGTGGGCTATAATGTAGCCTTCCTGTTTGCCTACAGCATGAGGAAGGTGAGATCCTATTTTGTCATTGTGTTTAACACTATCAAAAAACAGACATTCTCCCTGGTTCATGTGATGGTTCTATCAAGAAATTCACCATTGTCTATTATCATTTGGAGAATTGAAAGGGTCTTGTGGCTGCCAGTTGGGCTTTACCTTCTGACATGAAGATGTGTGTACCACACCCACAGAAAACTCAGGCATACCACCGTCTCGGGGACGATATCCCAGCTGAGGTGAAGAAGCTGTCGCCTGGAGGAGCTTATCTTTACATTCCGAGAAGATGCGGCTAAGGTCAACACCAGTTTCATCGACAGCAAACAGCTTGTCCTAGTGGAGGGAGTGAGTACTGCAGTGGGTTGAAGCCATGCTGTGTTACAACTGTGTTTGGAGCACTTCTGCTGTTAATAATTTGGGATTGCTGCATCTGTGTGTCTTGGTCATCATGTTTTGCATATCGATTTAACTAGATTTCTGCAAGAAAATAAATAGTTGCAGCAAATTCTCCTCCCTTATCTTATTTAGACCTGCTGGATCAACATCATGAGGTCTGTCTGACAACGATGATGAACAATGGCATTGTCTATCAGCTCAGCCCTAGCACCTTTTGGCATTTCATTTTGGTTTTGGCCTTGTTCTTTTCTGGAGGGCAAATAGAGTTTATGTGTTTATGTATTTAGGGCATTGTTTGGTCTATTTTAGTCTATTTGAGTTGTATGGTCACTTTCCCGTTTGTGGTGTTAGTTTGCGATTGCCGCATGGGTTTCTGTGGCCCTTTCATTTGAAACCCTTCCCTGGTTAGGCATAGCATTGTGTCTGTTTTGGATGCTTTGAGCTTTTTGTTATTTTTGAAGTGTTGAGAGCAGTTCACATCTTTGGTACCGAGAAATCCCAATGATTGGTTTCCCTGTGCTTGTGGTCTTTAGTGTATTACCTGCCATCAATAACTGTTTGAAGATTGGGGTCTTAGTTAATTTTGATTATTGTTAGTGTCCTTCTTTTGAGGACATGCCTGGCGAATGCACAGAAAACTACCCCAAGGTGTTTGCCACTTGTGTGTTAATATGCGCTACCAGTCATGCTGAGATTGGACCTACCGATATACACACTGATAACAGAATTTTATGACCATCTACATAACAGTGGGAATAACCACCCTAGTGAGACGTTGTGGCATGGTATCTGGAGGCAATGTAAGAGCAGGAGAGAATTTCTGTCTGCTACAGTGCTTAGTCAAGCCTTTTATATTGTACAAATGTTATCTGCTGTTTTTGCTTGACTGAGTCTGTTTTCTGCAGGAAAGTAAGAAGTCATCTCAAGATCATTGTGGTCGGAAAGATGGGAATGTGAAGGTTATTTTTCCAAGAAAGGATTTGCTTTCTTATCCCACGGATACCAACCCTGTCACTGTTAAAGCTGGAGACTATGTACTGGTGAAGGTGAGCTCTTGCTTCAGTTTGCTACTCCTACATGTATATCTGTCTGTGTTGAGACTAAAACAGGAGCATGTTTTTACACACACACATACACACACACACACACACACACACACACACACACACACACACACACACACACACACACACACACACAGATATATATGAGCTGTATGTGTGGAGTATTTATTCTGGTAAGCCTGGTCTGTGATATGTAATATACATGGCTGTGAAATATACTGTACAGTTGTGGCTACATTTCCATGATTATTGGTGACTACTCTCTCCTTTACAGATTACCTCAGCCAGCTCTCAGTCTGCAAGGCCACGCCTTCAGCCACGCCTCCCTGAGTGATGGACACCCCAGACGCCTATTGATGCACAGGCAGCTGCATATTAGCCTGTAGGTTCCACCTTCTTAGTATCAGGACTGGGTGGGAGTGTGTGTCACAGACCTATAGGTCTTCCCAGCTCCAGCTCTTGGAAGCCAGTATGCTCAGTGAGGAGTGTTCACTGCCTCAGTCACCCTGTCTCCTCATTATCAAGCTCCTTATGAGGTGATTCAGGCATGGTGAGGCAGAAAACCCCTGAAAATATGCAGGGAAGTTTCCTCAGAACTTGAGCTCAGTGTTCCTGAAGTGCAGTTTGAAATGAAATAAGGCTTTTCATTTTTTCATTCATTCATTTATTCAGAATCATGTCTGACTCATGTATGACCTGGTGTTAAAGGAAAGTTTTAACACAGATTTTGTCTGGGTACACACTTTGCAAACTTCAAACTGCATGATTAGCAGACAGTATTGTAGCTATTCAAGTTTATGATCAATAATGTAAGGTAAGTGGGTGACTCTGGGTGGGTCAGGGTGTATTCTTCCCTAAACATACTTCTAACATAATGATTTGTTTAAACACTACAATTCTCTATATCCTAATAATTACTGCCACATTTTAATAACCTGCAATACACTGTAAATACAGCATTTGTAAGCTTTAAATTTACAAACATGAACAATCATACTATAGCAAATACATGATACTCATACCTGTGACATAGTGTTTTGAACAGACATTTGCTGCCACACCTGCTATTTTAGCAGGCTAAATAATCTGCCCTCTGAAATGCTAATATGCTTAATTTCATGCAAGTGCTAGTGTTCCTATTTGCTTGCTGATGTGCATGGAAGCGCCATATTATTATTATTATTATTATTATTATTATTATTATTATTATTACTATTATTATTATTACTATTATTACTATTATTATTATCATTACTATTATTATTATTATTATTATTATTATTATTATTATTATTGAGTCACACTGCTATCAAGTTAGCTGGTTGCTCTTAGCTAGTAGTGCGAACAGGACAGGGGACTTGGGGAAGACCCAAACGGTGAGGTTTGTGTGTGTACATTCACAAGTACTGGTGCATAAGAGACTTATTGGAAATGCATTGCCATTAATTGAGTCATTTTAAAAGATATTTACTCTCCCACTGCGCATACTCCCATTTTCATAAATTGGTAAATATACATGTTGCTGCTTGTCACACAAACTTTTGTTGTACACAAGTAATAATGAGAAAAAGACTCATCATATATTTTATGATATAGCTAAAGCTATGCATTTATCAAGAGGATTTAACACATTACAGAACACATCTAGTTAATCCTTTCCATGATTGACCCAAGGGCAGATAGCAATTATTTAAGTATTACTATGTTTTAATTTAATAATAAAAATGGCCATATGAACCTTTTTGCTTTATATTTGTTTATATTCAACTGCCTTTATAATGACAATTATTTATGACAATTTATGACAATGACAATTTACAATACATTATCAGTGAGTGGTATAATTAAAGTTAAATCATTGTTAAATAAGTCTCATTCTTGTCTCAGATTCCAACACTACAAAATCTTGGTCTTTGCTTGAATGTTTTTTTAATGGTCCTGTCTACAACACTATCCTTTGATAAGCTTGGAAGTTGTATACTACTGTGAGAGGAAGTTACATTCAGCTAGGAAAGAACCAACAATCAAATAATATACACAGATTAAGATGGTCATTAAAGATCCCAAACTAAGATTAATGCACTAATTAAAAAACTACAACTTGTTTGCAGGAGTTCATCAGTGTTTTATCATTGGCATAGGTAAAGGGGTTTTCAGGCACAAGTTAAAAAAGGCACAAGTTGTCAAAGCATAAGAATAATGACCATAATGATCATAAGAAAGCCTTTCTGAGCCAAAGATCTGAATTAACAGGGAATAACAGGAGCACTTGCAAAACTGTGCCTAAGTGTATCCAGAAAGCACTGTTGGGCTTTTGTAGGAAAAAAAGGTTACACAAAGGTTACACTGATAAAACAGTTTAATCTGAACGAAGAATCAAGACCCAGGAGCTGTAAAAGAATAAGTTCATCTCTGCATTGCTCTCTATATAGGGGGAGTTTTACAACATTGGAGTGCACAAGAAACCCGCTTTTGCCCCGACACCATTTTCACTGCCACCTGATGAAAGCAACATGCTGTATATGGGCATCTCTGCCTTCACTGCCAACTCAGCAGGCTTTGTGTACAAAAATGCAGGAGCACTCACACTCAGAATCACAGATGACATGGTGAGTTTAAACCACTCCTTGCCATCACTGAGGGAAAGGTGTGCATGTGGTTACCTTACAAGACCAGGCTATTTAGTTAGAAGACTGATAACTTTATACTGTTCTCCCAGTGCACATTAATAATCCCTTAATAGTGTAATAAATGAATGGACAAATAAATGATCAACAGTCCCTGACAATGAAACAAACGTTTATCCTTCCAGATTCCCAGAGCCTCTCCATATCGTCTGAACACCAAGACATTTGAAGCCTTAATTCCGCAGGTATAAGAGATCACTTTCTGTATTCATCACACAAGCATGCAGAAACTGCTGATTTTATATTCTCACATAGGTTTCCTAACACAGTAGACTTTGAATCTTAAAGGAATAATAAGGTTTAAAGAGTAACAAATAATATGATCTCATTAGCAACACAACCATATTTAGATGAAGAATTTCCGAAAAGAACAACATTTCACATGATGATGCTTGGATGAAATGTGTTGAAAACACTGAGTTCTTTTGCTTTTGGTGCTAAAGGCACTTGCAAGTACACCTTACACAGATTGATGGTGGTAGTATAGTTGGCATTCAGTTAAATCAATTAAACTTTGGACAGGGGTAGATTTGTCCTTCATACTGTTATTCAGCACAGGTAATAGCCATTTTGGGACTTTGTATCACTTTTGGGAGGCTGCCGTGTTCTCCTTAAAGTACCCAGGTTGAAGAGTGCTGGGCCCAGGAGTATTATCACCTGCTCCTGCATTTCTGCCGATGAAATAGTGAGACGGATCCACATCCTGCCTGCTTATTGGGGACGTACTGTTCTAGCAGCTCTTCCTCATCTGTCCATGCTCATACCATGGGTTGCTGTACTGTTTCCATGCTTATGTGGTACTCTTTCCGCAGGATGCTATGGAACTTTTGGTGCTCCCTGCTCCTCTCTGGCATTTGTAGCTTGACCTTCCTGGTGATTTTTTTGCAGTCCACGTCACTTTGCCAGGAGCTTCCTTTTGCTGATTAGCAGAAGCAGGAATACCTCCTGTCCTGCCAGGCTTTTGCAGTCATATTAGGCACATTGACTGCTCCGCTCTTACCTGCTTTCTATATCTTATGTTTGGGCTACTTGTGGAAGTGACATGAAAGCAGTGTTATGTTTATGTTAGTGTGGAGTTTGATATCTTGTGGAATTTCCACCACGCTGTTAGTATCATGGCCACCCACAAATTGTTGATCATGAATGTTCTTTAATTGATTTGACTGATAAATGGTAAGTCTGACTTTTAGATCATATAGAACACCACAGACAACTGTGTGGCACATCACTGTTAAACCTCCTGATTGCAACCCGGGGCATCGTGAACTGTACAACATGACCCTCAGACAATGATCTCTGAGTGAATGTGATAAACATAATCATCTTCATATCATCACTTTCTCTACAAGTTCAGTGGAAGAGACGTCAGTGAAAGGGAGTTTTAATACCCTATCCATTTTTAACTTTAATAAAAACACAGACGGAAAAATTCCAGAAAGTGAGACAGAGAAAGGAAACTAGACTTTAAAATGGTGCTGCCCTCTTGACTTACAACTGTAGATTATTGAAATTATTACAAATGTCTGACGCCAAAAGGGATTGTGTCAGTGTTTCACTACTCAGTATTGCATTTGGTAGACAGTATAAACAAGCAGACTATGGTTAAAAAGATCACAGAAATAAAGCAAACACCAATATAATCTTGAACCATCTAGTGCCAGGAAACATTAGATTACTGGAACAAAATCAGACAACTAGCAGAACAACTTTTTAACCAATGATGCAGATGCACTTTTAGTGGATTTATTTATCTGTATTTCAATCCACTAAAGTTTTTCATTTGATCTAACATTACATTTAAGACCGACGTCCTGTTACGTCTCACAGAAGATTCCACTGATCAAGCTGCTACTTACCCATCCTGGTCCTGGAGTACCTTTGCTCTGTACACTTTAGTGATGTCTTTGCTACCAACAAGCCTATTTTAATCCATCAGATAGTAACCAAACGCTCCTTTGCTGCAGAGCACAGAAATCATTCAAATTTGCAGTCAACAGATACATCTGGGCCAGATTTTGGATCAATTGACTAGGCTGGAACTGCACATATACTGTATATGCAAAATTCAAAATACGGGGAGTGGTTGGTCTCTTTTGCAATCAAATCTGAATACTATGGAATTCGTTTCACATTTGTTTAATTTGACAGATTTTAAATGGATAATGGACATCACTAGACAAAAAGGAATAAACAACTATATGAAAAGGAACAAAATCAAAAACAAAGGAAGACTTTAACACACTTGCCCAAACAAGCACTAAATCTGACAAAAATAGATCAACCAATGACATAGCTGTGAAGGAACATATTAGCCATTGTTTTCTTGTCATCAACAGTAATTTTAACTGATTGTTAACATACTGTTCAAGTCTTCAACTGATTTGCTCCCTACATACGAATGGGTACAAATATGGTTCATTACCCACCTGCACAAATTGCTTCTGACATACTGGGCAGCTACAGGGTTCTTCTCCCATGTGGATTCTGACATACTGGGCAGCTACGGGCTTCTTCAGTTGTGTGGATTGTCTTCTGCTGCTCCATGTGGCCTGTTTCACCAAAGCCCTTCCTGCAGTATTTGCAGCACTATGGGAAGCGGACACCCATGTGTGTGCGTTTAGGTGCTTCTCAAGAGTCTGGGCACGTTTGAAACACCTGCCCCAAACATCACTGACATTATTTCTTGTAGGTGATTAGCCACGTGTTTCTCTAGTCACAAGTACTTTTTGATTTATTTGGTTTTTTAAATAGGTAATTTTATATATAATGGCAACAAATGACATTTTAAGTTTTATGACAAAACGTGCAAACAAGCTGGCCTGAGAGGTGTGTAGCGGGATATGACTCAGTGCGTCTCTGGTGCTGCTTTTGATGAGTACAGTGTCATGAGTGTGTCTGTCCAGCGGTGCAAAGAGGGGATACAGCAAGGCATGGCATGGTGTTTATTCATTCGTTTGCATAGAAAATGACGCCTTTTCACATTGTGGAACTACAAATATGGCGGTCTTTTTTGTGCGGCGTAGTAATGACATATGTTGTGGAATTTTGAACAAACAGCAAGTCAGACGTGATTAAGAGAGTAATTTAATAAGAAAAAGAATAAAATAAATGTTTGGCTCTCCTCAGGTAGGGAGCCCCGAGTATACAAAACCGTGGCTAGTTATACTACTCCTGTGCTGTCTTTAACCAATCATCTTTTCTTAAGCAGCTCTTCTTTCCTTTGTTGCTGTGGCTATAAGCCAATCAGCTCTCAGCTTGTTTTTTTCCACAAACCAACCCAAACTGACTCCAAACAGTGTGGGTTGTGTGTCAAGTTGACCTTGATGTTAACAGTTCCTGATACATGTTCAACTTAATCAGCAACAGGCGGATATAAATGTGCAAACAGCATTATTAATTTAAGAACAAAAGGATCAGTGTGATTTTATATGAATCACATAATACATAGTTTCGTATCATTTTCCATCACACGTAAAAACAGAGTCTCACCGTATTGTCGGGCAGGAGGATCTGGACTCATTTATTACTTAATATCTTCCCCCATCTAGCGGTCATTAGAGGTTAGTCTTGAATTGATTTCTGTCGTGCATTATTTTAGATATAAATGTTTACATTTTCTATTACAGAACACGGCAAAGTATAGTCAACCAGTTCTAACCTTTTGAGAAAAACTTTAACTTCAAAGTAGGTGAATCTATTTACTTAGATTGAACCAATCGGATCACAGTTTATTTACATAGCATCAATGCTTTGAGTGCTTTAGATATAAGGACATCATGGCGATCTTTCTGCTCACACCTCAGTCAGTCTATAATTCTGTACTATGTGTTTCTATAGCTTCCAACTTTCACGAGTTTCTTGAATCTGTGGAGAAAAGTGCAGACTCAGGTACTTTCTTATTTGTGAACTTTTATACATTTTATGTAATTTATTTATCATCTATAATGTTTTATTACTTTTCATTTATAGATATAAGGACACAAAAACAGTTCATATACTCAATGAATTGTTACAAGATAATCTTTTCTAGAGAATGTTTACCATTTGTTAAAAGACTGATTTATTTCTAAAAGTTTATGTAGTGTGTTAATTTGTCACATGGAGGCAGAAGGGGTGAATCTGATATACCCCTCTTCCATCATCAACTATTCATCGAGTCCTCCAGTGGAGCTTGTACAACCAAAGAAACGCATACAGCGGTCACCGGCGGTTCTACGTTACATCTAAAGAGGTCTAGGCCTATACACACTGTTCCACCTGAGGTAATAAAATGTTTTGGGGTAAAGGTATTTTCATGAGGCGATCTGTGATCTTATTATAATAGGCTTTGAAGCTCTCTGCAACAGGTGCAGAGTGGTGCAAGACTGTGTTTGAAAGCATAAAGAGGAATAATGTTTCTGGGGTATCTTAAGGCCTTTGTGGGTCTGTAAGTGCAGAGCAGAGGCTCTGATGCAGGTGGTTTCAAGGCCTCTGTGGAAGTCTACGGCAGATGACTCTGGACTGTTCCCGTGAGAAATAGCTTCCTAAGTATTGGGAAAGATCCCGGCTTTTAAAAGACGTGAAAGCCTCTTCGAGAGTTCTGTGGCTAAGCAAGGTTCATTATCTTACCATAAGAGCAGGGTGATACTGACCTGCAACATCATCTTGCAGGTGTTTGATGGTATGAGTTGAGATCATCTTTGTTAAAAACAAAAAAAACAACAACAACAAAAAAACCCAGGAAAATCTTCCAATAGGATATACTGGGGTCAAGCTTCAATTTGTACAATGATAGATCTCAATTTGCATATATTGAATAATGTATGGTTGAACACAGTGGTTGAGATTTCAAACACCAGTATGTAGAGAAGGTGTGGCAATCACATAATCAGTTGTGAAAACTGGATAAAAATGTGTGTTCCTTGTGTGATTATTAGACATATTCTGGACTATGCCTCGTTTGTATGTAACGCTGAGCTCAAAATAAATAATGGACCTACTACTCTCTTCAATTAATTCTTGAGTCTGCATCTTTATTTTCTGTTTAAAGAGGACTTAATAAAATTAATGGAATGTGGGCAATATCTAGTAACACAGTGCCGAGTCTGCTAAATGTAGATCCCAGCCTTTTATATGGCCTCTTCCCTTTAATTCTACTGACTATAATTAATGTAAACCTTGTCGATTCTGGTGTTTGCTGTATAGAGGTAGCGAAAACTTTGCTAAAACAATGAAAAATATGCATCCTGTGAAAAGTTTATTGAACAATATAACATTGTTCCTTACCCAGAGCCATAACACGTCATTGATGGAAATCACACTGATGTGAGGGCGGTATGGGCCAACTCAACTGTATTTCCTGATTGTTTTATTCTGCAGGAGGATGTGGTCCAAATATTTAAAAAATCACAGGTTTGTTTAAGAGGACATAGTTGAACAGTTTGGGCTTACTGTTATTTTAATACTAGTGGTAACTATTAGTAAATACAACAATCTGACCATCCTCATACTGCATTGAGGGGTGATGGGGTGATGGTACCAGATGATGTTTAGGTATGTGGTTATGTTAATTTATTTTTGTTCCTTTATATTCACGTATTTTGCAAGTGCGTATGTTATTGAGTTTAAAACCATCCATATATTATGCAATTATAGAAAATACAGAAACTGCATGATACTTCTCTTGACTTGCTAGAAGTTCAGACTGTAGCAAGCTTAGCATTAGTAAATGGAATAGGTGTCATTTTAAGGATTCATTTAAAGTATTCATGAGGTATTTCTCCTAACATCGATGTATCGACAGTACCAATAAAATAAATAGCATAACAAGAATTACAGGTGTATAATAGTGTAGTTACCCACAATGGTTGAAGTGTTTGAAAAGAGTTGTATAAAAGAATAGTTGGTTGGTTCGTGGCATAAAGTCATGAAACGGTGAAATGAGGTCATAAAAAGAGTGTTTACAGGGGAAAGTGCTTTAACATTGAATTAGACAAACTAATAACATAAAACAAGGGAGTTTAGAGATTCTGTGTCCTTTCGTAATGATTTGTGCATATGGCAGGCTGCTGCAAAGGATCCTGGGTAAGCTTCAGCAGACCTCAGTGTAAGATATATTAATAATATTAATCATAATAATACTATTCAGAGGTTACTTGACTAGTAATCAGAATGTTGCTAGTTCAAGCCCTACCACTGCCAAGTTACCACTGCTGGGTCCCTGAACAGCAATGAATCCTCAATTGTATTATTAATACAATCCAATACACATGCCTAATGCTCAGCTGTCAACTGCAAAAACTGACATTCTGAGCATTCGAACAGTAAGAGGAACAAAAAGAAAGGAGTCACCGACTGTACACGTGTCAATCATTTAGCCTTTTTACATGTTGTTTTAGTTTACTGTAATCAAGGCCTGAAACTGGAGTCTATGGACCAGGCAAAAATATTTCAATATTTAATGCGTTTTTATTTTTTCAGTTTCAATGTTTCAATGAGACTCAGGAGACTCCAGCATAAGCAGAAGCTCCAAGTTGTCGATCTCCAGGAGCAAACCCGTCCCTGCAAGGTTGGGGTGCATGTTCTGGATCACGGGAAACAGACCATCGATCACCCAACATCTGCTTCTGCTCCTGCGGAGGTTCCAGATCCAGCACGGAGGCAGTGAGAGGTTCCTGGCCCAGAGATTGGTCTGCAGCGGGCCTGATGGTACTCGGCATGTATTGGAAATGCTGTGGCTGAATGCTGTGCGTAGCCCAGCGGGTGCTGGGGTGGAGCTGTGCCAGTTGCCTGCTCGGGTAGCAGGTAGCCCAGTTCTGAGCCTGTGGAATGGCCATCATGAAGTAGCCGGAGGGCGGGGCGGGCTGGTAGGGGTTGAGCACTGGGTTGCGCACGGCACTCACGCTGGCCATGCGCTGCATGTACTGGTGGGTGAGGTGGGCCTGCCGCTCCTCCTTGCGCTGCGCCAGGGCCACGTACAGCGGCTTGGTGCCTACGATGCACCCGTTCATCTCCTTCATTGCCTCGGTGGCCTCCTCCGGCGAGGAGAAACACACAAAGCCGAACCCTTTGGAGCGGCCGCCCTCCGTCATCACCTTGGCACTCGTGATTGTCCCGAATAGAGAGAACTCTTTACGCAGACGCTCGTCGTCCAGACTGTCGTCTAGGTTTTTAACGTACAGGTTCACTCCCTGGTAGCGAGTCGTGTCGTCCTGCTTCATCTGCTCAAACTTGCGTTTGAGCTCTGTCTGCCTCTCGCCTTTCTTCTGGGCACGAGCCACATACAGCTGCTTCCCATTCAACTCCTTCCCGTTCATCTCATCCACAGCCCTTTTGGCATCCTCGTGCCTCTCGAAGCTCACAAAGCCAAAACCCTTGGACTTGCCGCTCTCGTCTGTCATGACGCGACGGCTCAGCGTTGGGCCGAACTTGCTGAAGATCTCATTTAGCTTGTTGTCGTCCATGTCCTCCCAAGTATGAGATATTATTTCCATCAGGCTCAGGACCATCTCTTTAGGATAAGGTCAAGAGAAATCTCTTGGAATGTGGTGTTAACAGGTTCCAACTGGTGTGGGTGTTTTATATTACTTTGCATATATTGACAAATGTATGGTTTGGATGCAATGGACGTGAAGACAAACGCAAATATGTAAAGGAATGTGGGGTGAATACATAACCACTACTGAAAAATGTATGAAAATGTGGGTTCTCTGATTTTTAGACATTCTCCAGAGGGTGCCTCAATAATGCGTGTTAATGTTAACCTACAATAAAGTACGTGCACAGTTATGCTCTTTAACCAATTCTGAAGTCTGCATTTTTATTTAATATTTGAATTGAACTTTAAAACTAGCCGACTGGGCACCTAGGAACCACATACTGTTGCTATGTGCAGAGATGTGGGCTTGCAGCCCATTGTTGGGCAGAGTCCATCGCACTGCTCCAATAGACCTGCTCTGACTGCTACTTTCCCACGTCGGCAGTCGAAGTCGTTTCTCCTTCACAATGCTTTTCACCTGGTTGGCCAGTTTCACCGTCTCAGTAGACAAGCTAAAAGAAACTGTTGGCAGCCTCTCGTTGCTCCTGTAATATGACCGTCGCCAGACCAGAGAGTGGAACTGGATGGCAGTGTGGCACTTGCAGCTGCAGTTTGTTTGCTTCAAGATTTAATACGTGTAAGTGACCTTTGCTTCTCGTCCTGTCTTTACTGGTTTGTTAATAAGGTGATTAGAAATTGTGTTGTACATAAAGGAATATTACAGAATTATTCTCTATTTTAAGCTACACTGTTGGGTTTTGTTTTTTTGATCTTTACATTTATATTAATGCAACCCAATACACTTATCTAATGATCAGCTATGACCTGTAAGAACTGACAATCTGAACATTCAAACTTTAAGAGGAATAAAAACAAAAAAATGATCAGCTGTTCATGTCAAAATCTGTAATATGTAATAGAAATAACTGTAATATGTTCAATATAACTGTAATATGTTCAATTACCACCATGTAACATATAACTGTAAATATGTCAATTGCAAGATGGGACTGTACATTCTGTACATACATATATAAATATCCATATATACATTGTACATATAAACATAATATATATATATATATATATATATATTGTACATGCACTATTAATATATTTTTGTATATATATAGAATATATTTCTCTATGCACCCCTGTTTTTCTTTTTCCTCAGATTGGACAGAGCACTCAACCATTTCACTGTGAGTTATACTGTGTATGACTATGTATGCGACAAATAAACCAAACTTGAAATGATTTTACCTTTTTCTGTCGTTTTCATTTTAAGCTTAGAATAACCAAGGCCTGGACTTTGTAAGGTGGTTTTGAATCCAGGTCAGCTAGGTGAGGACACCAATAGCTTACTGGGTAAGCAGCCACACTCTAACAATGGTGGGCTCGTGTGCAGAACAGTTAGAGCTTGGATCAAGCAAAACAAGAGGAAAAAACGAAACACCTCGGTGAGCGTGGAAAAGGGGAGAACAAAGAACGCCACGGAAAGAAATGGCAACCCCGATGCACTGGGGAAAACTCGAACTAAAAGTTCCCAAACAAAACCAGAAAACGGGGAGAAACTTGAATGGCTAAGGGAAGCCTCAGGAGAGAGACAGACTCGAGAGGGGAAAACTGGAGAAGGGAGGGGACGTGTAAAAACACTGACACCCTCGCAGAACAGAAAAGAGGCATAGCACAAGGGCTCACAGACCTCAATACCCAGAGTTACCGGCTAGGAGCTTGGCTCAAAACTTTATCAAAAACCCAGCACTGAATGACCGGGTCACTGGGCTTATATAAGGTCTAGCCCAGCTGTTGGGTGTTGATCCTGATCAGTGGCGTGGTTGACTCGGCGCCTCCCTCTGGTCGAGGGGGCCTCGGCCTGGTGCCAACCCTTACAGGCTTGATGTCTACAGACATGGCAAAAATATTTCAATGTTCAATGCATTTCAGTTTCAATGTTTATTTTTTTCAGTTAAAATGTTAATTTTTTTTACTGCTTATTCTTCCATTAGACAGCCAGAAGCGCAGCACTGGTTAAAGTTTTTGAGCGGCTTCCTGCGCGCACTGGTCCTGGAGCACAGCGACTGCCTCATCCACCTTAGGGTGCAGAGACTCAGGAGACTCCAGCATATGCAGTAGCTTCGAGTTGTCCAGTTCCAGGAACATACACGTGATCTTCCCTGCAAGGGTGGGCTGCATGTTCTGGATCAGGGGAAACAGACGCTCACCCAGTATCTGCTTCTGCTCCTGTGGAGGTGCAGCAGCCAGCATGGAGGCACTGAGAGGTTCCTGACCCTGCACATGGACCGCAGCCAGCTGCACGGGCACCTGGAGCTCTGCCCCCAGGTGCTGCTGTGGGTTGAGAAACATAAATGTTTTATAATTGATTTGACTGATAAATGGTAAGTTCGACATTTATATCTAAGGGCTGTGTGCCCAGGTGTTGCTGTGGGCTGTGAACGCCTGAGGTGGTTTTGTACTGTGGTACTGCTCTCACCAGCGACGCCTTGTTGGCAGCTTCCGCGCTGGCCATCCCTGTCCCCGGAGCCTCAGATGCCATGGTCTGATAGGCCATCGTGCGTGGGACCTGGCAGGCGGTGGTTGGTCGGATGGCACTGAAGGCCTGCGGGCAGGATGCGGCTGGACCGATGGCACTCGGCATATCCTGGACTTGCTGTGGGTGGACGCACTGCATGGCCCAGCAAGGGCTGGGGAGGAGTTGTGCCAGCTTGCTGCTTGCGCAGTAGGCAGGCCAGTTCTGAGCTTGTGGAATGGCTTCCATGTTGTAGCCGGAGGGCGGGGCAGGCTGGTAGGGGTTGAGCACGAGGTTGGGCAAGGCACTCACGCTGGCCGTGCGCTTCATGTACTTGTTGGAGAGGTGGGCCTGCCGCTCCTCCTTGCGCTGCGCCAGAGCCACGTACAGCGGCTTGGTGCCTACAACGCGCCCATTCATCTCCGTCATGGCCGTGGCGGCCTCCTCCGGCGAGGAGAAACACACGAAGCCGAACCCTTTGGAGCGGCCGCCCTCCATCATCACCTTGGCACTTGTGATGGTCCCGAACGGAGAGAACTCCTTACGTAGACGCGCGTCGTCCAGACCGTCGTCTAGGTTCTTGACGTACAGGTTGTCTCCCTGGTAGCGAGTCATACCGTCCTGCTTCATCTGCTCAAACTTTCGTTTCAGCCCTGTCTGCCTCTCGCCTTTCTTCTGGGCATAACCCACATACACCTTCTTCCCATTCAGCTCCTTCCCATTTATCTCATCCACAGCCCTCTGGGCATCCTCGTGCCTCTCGAAGTTCACAAAGCCAAAGCCCTTGGACTTGCCGCTCTCGTCGGTCATGACGCGAGTGCTCAGCGTTTGGCCAAACTTGCTGAAGATCTCCTTCAGCTTGTCGTCGTCCATGTCCTCTCCAAAGTTCTTGACGTACACATTGGTGAACTTTTTGGCCCTGGCCCCCATCTCAGCCTCTCGCTCCTTGCGAGACTTGAAGTGGCCAATGAACACTTTGCGGTCATTGAGCAACATGCCATTAAGTCTCTCAATTGCTCTCTCCGCAGCCTCACGGGTCTCAAAGTGCACAAAGCCGTAGCCCTTAGAGCCATTCTCGTCACACACCACCTTGCTGGAAAGGATGTTCCCAAAGGCAGAGAATGTGTCGTAAAGAGCTTCGCTGTCAATAGACTTGTCAAGGTTCTTGATGAAGATGTTGCCAACTCCACTCTTCCTCAGAGAGGGGTCTCTCTGGGACCACATAATTCGCACAGGTCTGCCTTTGATGATGTTAAAGTTCATAGTGTCCAAAGCACGCTCAGCATCTGCCTGCTGCTGAAAGTTCACGTATGCGTATCCAAGTGAGCGGAGGGTCATCGCGTCCCTGCAAATCCGTACGGAGACTATTGCGCCAGCAGGACTGAATTTCTCGTATAGCATGGCCTCGGTAACGTCTGGATGAAGGTCACCCACGTACAACGAAGTCATCGGCGAACTTGGAGCACTTGGATTCATTTTCGTGAGGATCGTCGGTCAACCTTTCTGGAAATCTAGTCGAAAGTAGTAAATTAATAAAATAAAATCGTAAATGATTTAACCAAATGATCTAACTGCACGAATTATAAAACAGTTTGAAACAGCAATTCAACAGAGCCAGGCAAGTGTCGACCGACCAAAGCGATCAAAGCAACACTTTAGCTTTAGATTCAAATACATGACAACTTGGTTGTTACGTAAGAGTGCTTTTACGTAAATGTTTATTTTTAAATATTATACAAACGCTATTTATTTATTTATGAATTATTCAATTATTTTAACTTATAACGTTAATAGCGTGAATGAGAGGCTTTAACAACGCCTTATATTTCAAAATATTACCTAGTCACAGCATTTTCCAAAAATCGTCCATATGCTGCTCACACTGAATCATTTACCGCATGGCTCAGAATAAATACTTTTAGTTTGATAAACGCAACAACATTCATTTTCTTTAGCCTAATGCTCGGCAAAAAACATCGCATTAAAGTTAATTAATGGGATGAAATCAGTTTGCCTTGGAGCAGGCCTATGTTCTTTGAGGTTAAAAATAATCGCCTGGATTGTAAACCTTAGTAAAGTTCCACAACGAGGTGCGATTTGTAAAAGGACGTCTTTTTCTCTCCGAGTTAGAAATCTGGAGAAATAAATATATCAATTGATTTCCGCCCATCGGAGGACCTTTAGAACTTTATTATTTATTCATTATTTATTTCTAACTTCTCACTGTGTCCAACTATATCGGGTGTATAAAACGTATGAACAGACATAAATAACGTGGGGGAAACGGGAATAGGGAAGAGAGGAAAAATAAGACGAACAGAGACGAAACAGACAAACGGGAAATGCAGATAGAGTATTTTAAGTATTAGCCACCTGCACCATTATGGGAATGTGTGTGTGTGTGTGTGTGTGTGTGTGTGTGTGTGTGTGTGTGTGTGTGTGCGTCTGCGTGTGTGTGTGTGTGTGTGTGTGTGTGTGTGAGAGAGAGAGAGAGGCTATGTGCGAGTGCACTGTATATGTACACGTACTAGATTGGGATATTTATCATTTATGGATTAGCTCTGTAAACTTTTTATCAAAGTAGTCCAGTCTAGGTTATTGGTTCTTATTGATTCATTCTGAGATTTTTTTCCATTGATATGTAGTCTATCAATAGATTTTTCCATTCGGTGACACTAATATTATTTTTTGTTTTCCAATTCATGAGTATGTTTGTATTTGCAATTAATAATGTTATATATATATATTATCCTGTTTTTTTTATATTGACACATTGGTTGATGACATGTCTCCGAGGAGACATAAAGATGGTGTTGGATGGATAGGGTTATTTAAATCATGGTACATGTGTGTGATGACCTATTGCCAAAATTACTTGATAGGTGTGCTCTGCCACACGATGTGAATGTAATCGTCAGCTGTCTTTGGCGTAAAGTATGTACAGATTGCTGAGCTTGTGAAACCAATTTTAAACATCCAATGTGTAGTATAATGTAATCTATGTATTATTTTGTACTGAATGCATTGTAGGTTAGTGTTGCTGTCATGTGGTAATTATTATTATACATTTTAATCCAGACTGTGGCGTCGGGGGCTAGTAATAAATCTTCCTCCCATTGTCTCGATGGGAGAGTAATTATGCGATTTGATTTCATTATTATTTTGTATATCTTATGTGATAGTTTTTTTGTATTAGGAATGTTTATAATACTGATATGGATGCAGGTGAGTTTAATGTCTCTGAACTGATAGTTGCTCTTACCTGCTTTCTATATCTTATGTTTGGGCTACTTGTGGAAGTGACATGAAAGCAGTGTTATGTTTATGTTAGTGTGGAGTTTGATATCTTGTGGAATTTCCACCAGGCTGTTAGTATCATGGCCACCCACAAATTGTTGATCATGAATGTTCTTTAATTGATTTGACTGATAAATGGTAAGTCTGACTTTTAGATCTTTGCATAATGTTTGCTCTATGTCTATCCATATTCTGTCTGATATACTAGGTTTTATCCATTTTATTCCATATTGTAGTTGATTTGCAATAATCAACTACAGTTCTGTAATGTTGTGAGTTTGATTCTATGTGATTTATTTTTCCAGTAGAATCAAGTTATGATGTTGTCCAAAGATTTTAGACAGGTTGGTGGCACTGGAATAATTGAAAACAAACAATTTCGTTTAGGTAATATTCTCATTTTAATTATTGCAGTTTGTCCGAAGAGCATAAGGGGCAAATTTGTCCATCAATGAAGTTCGTCGCTTATTGTTTTAATAATTGGATGACTATTTATTTTGAATAACAGACAACTGGGAAGAGAATTTAGTACCCAGATATGTAATATGATTGGTATTCAGGGGGATGGGGAATGTTTTTAATTGCATCATAAAGATATGCTGCTAATATATAGTATAATACACAAATATACTACTCGAGATACAATTTGACCAGTTATGTGTGATGTTCTGTGATGATCATATAGAACACCACAGACAACTGTGGCACATCACTGTCAAACCTCCTGATTGCAACCCGGGGCATCGTGAACTGTACAACATGACCCTCAGACAATGATCTCTGAGTGAAAGCGATAAACATAATCATCTTCATATCATCACTTTCTCTACAAGTTCAGTGGAAGAGATGTCAGTGAAAGGGAGTTTTAATACCCTTTCCATTTTTAACTTTAATAAAAACACAGACGGAAAAATTCCAGAAAGTGATACAGAGAAAGGAAACTAGACTTTAAAATGGTGCTGCCCTCTTGATTTACAAGTGTAGATTATTGAAATTATTACAAATGTCTGACGCCAAAAGGGATTGTGTCAGTGTTTCACTACTCAGTATTTGGTAGACAGTATAAACAAGCAGACTATGGTTAAAAAGATCACAGAAATAAAGCAAACACCAATATAATCTTGAACCACCTAGTCCACAGGAAACATTAGATTACTGGAACAAAATCAGACAACTAGCAGAACAACTTTTTACCAATGATGCAGGTGTACTTTTGGTGGATTTATTTATCTGTATTTCAATCCACTAAAGTTTTTCACTTGATCTAACATTACATTTAAGACCGACGCCCTGTTACGTCTCACAGAAGAGTCCATTGATCAAGCTGCTACTTACCCATCCTGTTCCTGGAGTACCTTTGCTCTGTAAACTTTAGTGATGTCTTTGCTACCAACAAACCTATTTTAATCCATCAGATAGTAACCAAACGCTTCAAGGACACTTGCATAACCATTTTTATTTTTTCATAATACTTGTCCAGGTTTCCACTATTATGTTCAAACCATACATTATTCAATATATGCTAATTGATATTTAATAGTTACACCAACAAGTTCTTGGTACTATTATGTTCAACCTGAACTACTTCTATTTTTTTAAAAGACGATCCTATTCTATATCACCGGATGCCCATATTGTTTCTTTTGGTGATCTCCATATTGTTTCTTCCAGTGCTTGGCCGGGATGTCCCATCCTTGAACCAAGGCTCTCCCTTCAACGGAATCCCCTAGAGGCTTTTTCAAAGAGGCCTCCTGAAGATTTATGCTGAAGCCTACACTGGTCTTTCCTGCATGAAACCAGTTTATTCGGGACCATCCATACTTTTCTGCTTACAATATCATTTTATTACCTCAGCATTTTCATTACTAATTTAAAAATCAATCACTTTATACTTCTAAAGCTTTCACAGACACATTTAGACTTTTCAGCACTCTCAATGTCCAAGGCTAAATGCTACAAACCACTCATACCCAAACAGAAGAAATAGCCCAAATATAGCCACACATATTCCTCCAACCTCTACATACTTCTAAGCTATATATAACGTTTAAAGCCATTAAAAGCAAAGTTATGAACATTTAAAATACACCTTGATAACACAGTTTATAGCTCTTCAAGAATGTTTAGTTGTCATGGCAACTATTCCTTTCTCGACTCTGTTTTGTTTTGGGGTTTTTTTGGCATACCTTTCTTTTTCAGTCATGAATTCCCTTTTTTGTTAAAATCTCCTCACCTTTTCTACAGCGCTTTCTCTCTCTCTAATTTCACAGGTAATTGTCTCTTTCCTCCAAGGGTCTGCATCTCACCTGGACCTTTTCCTCTTTGCTACTTCAGCTCCTGTCGTAGCTGAACATCAATAGTTTAATAGTTATTAGGAAATATTACTTAAAACAAAACAACAAGAAAACAGCAAAGAAGGTATATGCAAGTATATGTTCACTGTATTGTGCAACTGTCATGTCAGCAGGTGGACAATTTTAGCTAAAGTTAGCATTTCAAACATATATTTTGATATTCTAAAATAATGTTTATTAACTCAATATTTCATCACAATGGGGTGGACATTTTTAGCTTTAACTCATCTGAGTATGGAGACAAAGTGAGAAATTCAAATGAACTGATATACTATTGGAGCATGCAGTTTATGCCTTTAGTCGAATGAAGATAGACCTTTTTTAAAGTTGTGAGGTCACTGATGTCAAAGGTCGCATTTTTACCAAGATGGTTATCCAAAGATGAGAGAGTGGACAGCAATTCTTGGACATGTTTAAATAACTTGATTTTTTATTTTTATTTATTTATTTATTTTTAATCAAAATTGCAAAATGAATAATCAAAATACCTAAAATATTAATGAACGTATTTACAACCTTACGGTAATATTTAAAAGTTTAAAAGGTTAAAACATGTTTAAAAGGTTAAAACATCCAAAATACCCATTTCCTCATCAAAGACAATGTAATAAGGTTAACATTCCTATATATTCGTAAAATGTGTTCATTCAGAGTAAAACTTTAATCAGTTAATTAAAAACATTAATTGTTTCACAATCTTTGTATCAGCACATTTAAACGAGTATGTTGTATTGACCCTTAGGTAACAGAACGAAGTGTGAAGTCCACTTATAAAATAAATTACGCATTCGTCATTAGATCAGAGTAGGTGAGGGACAGAGAGCCATGTGTGAAAACGAACAATCATCTCACAAAACACTACTTATGACTAACAAGTAAACACTTGCAAAATAAAAGTAGCCGTTTATGTTAAATATAAGATTTCACAAAACTATTAATTAAAAAATATTAATTAAAAAATATTAATTACAAAAATATGAATTAAAAAACGTAAATCGATATTTTTGCGATTGATCTCCCTCCCAAGTTACACCGTTTACTTGTCTTAGAACTGAAACACGAGTATCACTGTTACGTTTTAATGAAACCGTTATTTTGAAAATTACAAAACTGCATGTCAATGTTAACCGTGTGGGGTCATACGTGAGTGTATGTTACAGCTGAATTATTAGGTTACCTAACTAAGCTACAGATATTTTTATATTTATTGGCTGCTTGTACAGATTTGTTAGCTCGCTGATAATATACTTTTGTATATAAAATTGTTCTGCGCAAACCACAGCACCATTGCTAAGTTAGCACTTAGCCTTAGCTAACGTTACTTTTAAAGTTAAATTGAGTTTCTTGTCTTGTTCATGGCTTTGTAGCCGAATCTCCCGTTTAGACATGATGTCTGCCCGCAGGCTTAGACTTCTAGTGTTTTCTGTTCAAAAGTGTTTATCTCGACTCGCCGACAAATGCAGAGGTTATTGCTCAGTGTCTCTATCTAGCACTCCTACTAATGAGACTGATGAGACGAGAGTGAGCACATTTAAGACCAAGCTGTCGTCATTAAGAGTTCTTCAGGCAAAAGTTCAACTGAGACGCAACAGGAACATGAGGAATCGTATCTTCCTGAAGAAAGTGGTCTGGCGCAGCTACGGAAAGGTATGTAACTGCATTTGTTGCCATGATAGTTCAGGCTTTAGGATTTTAATTCCCATGTGTCAGTATGCCGGTAGTCGTTGCCAATTTTATTTTGGTGTTTACATCTTGCAGTGTATTTCGAAACATACGGCTGTCAGATGAACGTCAACGACACTGAAATTGCGTGGTCCATTCTTCAGAAGGGTGGATATGTTCGGACCCACGAACTATCAGAGGTAAGTGTCAATGCCTTGACCTTTGACCCTTGATAAACACAGCGCTTCCTTTATTTGAAAGCTTTCATTCTCATCTTTCCTAATTTTTTTTTTTTTTTTTATACAGGCAGATGTGGTGCTTCTTGTCACATGCTCCATAAGGTAGGAAAAGCCTATTTCTGTTTGTATTTTACACAGTGAATCTATACGTTGCCAATCTTGTGCAACTTGACAGCAGTCCTTGACTTCAGTGACATTTTTTGCTTGGATGTAATGCTATTTTCTGTTGGAAAAAATAAAAATCATTGTGACAGGGAAAAGGCAGAGCAGACCATCTGGAACAGACTCAAACATCCAGCAGTTCTGAAAAAGAAGCATCTAAAGAGCAGCACTCCATTAAAGATAGGAGTCCTGGGTAACTTCTCACTTCACCATAGTTCTTCATTCACGTTCAAATGTATCTCTCAGTCTGAAATGTTCGTGTGTGCGCATGTATGTTTGTGTGTGGGTTCACGCGCCCGTATACGCATATGTGTGCTTGCTCTCTTGTAGGTTGCATGGCAGAGAGACTGAAGACTGAGTTGCTGGAGAAGGAGAGGGTGGTGGATGTTGTAGCAGGGCCAGATGCCTACAGAGATCTTCTCCGACTCCTTGCACTGGCCCATGGGGGTCAGAGGACCAGCAATGTCCTGCTCTCCCTGGAAGAGGCATATGCTGATGTCATGCCCATTCACCATTCAGGACACAGTGCCTTTGTGTGAGTGCCATAATAATATCTGGCTGATTTATAAGGGAGGAGTTCCTACTAAACACTAACTCTTAAATTAACTTTGCACTGTGTGATTTTGTAGAGATGGTAAAGAGTAAAATAACAGTCTCACATGTACAGTTCAATTTTTAAGTTAACATGTATAGACAGTTTTTGGTGTTTTCATATTCAACTCTAATACACTGAATTCAATCTGAACAGCAACTGTTAGATTAAAATACAGAAAAGTAAGCTATAATGTAAAGGCATTTGCTACCATATTGGATGAAACATGGGACTTGCATCCACAATAAAGCCAAAAACAGCAAATGCTCATAGTTCAGTTGTTTATTATTATCATTTTACTGAACACTTGTCAATCTGCATTTTTTGGTTAAATATTTATACATGACTGACCCTCCTACACTTATGAAGGGATATAAAACTTCAAACACCGTGGTGGCTCATCTTCAGCTCCTTCATGCTTTTAGATGTAGCACTTCAAACAATGGTTTGATATCAGGGGTGTCGATACTTTTAAAGTCCTTTCACGCTGTTGACAGTACAGACCTTGTGTACTGCAAGCCTTGTTGGTGGCACCTTGTCTTACAGTGGGATTATCCAATATATTTTGTCCCTCTTTGACTGCTGTAGGTCTATCATGCGGGGCTGTGACAACATGTGCAGCTACTGCATTGTGCCGTTTACCTGGGGGAGGGAAAGGAGCAGACCTGTGTCCTCCATACTTGAAGAAGTGCGCATGCTGTCTGACCAGGTCTCTTCCCTTCAGCGACTATGTGTGCAGTCTGGCTTTACTAGTTTCTGTGTGTGAAACTTGGCCAGATGTGAACACTAAGTATATGAAATGATCATGGCCATAGGGGGTGAAGGAAGTGACCCTGCTGGGTCAAAACGTGAACAGCTACAGAGACGTGTCTGGGGACGGGGCCAGCAACTCGGAGCTTGGTTCGCACCTCAGCCGTGGTTTCAGCACCGTGTTCCCGTGATGAGCAAGGAGGCCTACGATTCGCTGACCTGCTACACCACGTCTCCCTCGTAAACCCTGACAAGGATTCGCTTCACCTGGCCACATCCTAAAGACTTTCCTGATGAGGTAGAAACCCCAGAGTCATGGATGTGAGCATGTGGTTTTTGGTTGGGATACCCATGACTAGTGTGGGGAAGGTACTTTTAAAATGTATTTCATTGCAGGTGACAAAATACAGAACACAGAATACATGCTGTTAAATGTAATTTAAATGTAATTAAAGTGAGTTATATTTGAAATAGTCTTGGACAATGTTGAAGTATTCCAAAGTTTGTAAAGTATGTTCCTCATTTGAGTAATGTAATGGAATATGTTACCAATTACATTTAGGGGCATGTACATGTACACTGCCTACAGTGGCAGATTAAACCCTGTGGAGGCCCCTAGGCAGTCATAATCTTGGGGCCTCCCTTGCAAATTATCTCCTAATGTTTTTTTTTTTTTAATTCCTTGTTGCATGGCCCCTAAAAGGTGTGGGGCCTACAGGTCACTGCCTGCTCTGGTAATCTATTGGTAATCCGGCCCTGACTGTTTATGGCTTGTGTGGTGTAGTGGATGTTCAAAGAGTTTAAGTATTTAGTTGAACAGTTTCTTATAGTCTGAATTCATGTGCAGATATTGCTCATAGGCCATTTTAAGCAGCAGATTGGATAATAATTTAGGATTCGCAAATTTGGATGTGAGCAGTAGAAAAGATCATTAATAGATTATCAGATTGAAAAAGCCTTATGCTTATCAGATATGTGAAATAAGGTTTGACTGCCATAGTCAATTTGTGCTGTTTTCGTTTGACCTGTGCTGGGGTGGGTGAGTATGTTTCCTGAAGGTGTTATAGCTAATCCAAGAGCGGAGGAACATCTGTAAGCAGATCCACTTGCCAGCTCAGAGCGGCAGCAGCAGAGTCTTACAGACCATGAGGCGTGGGTGAGAAACGCTCCTAGAACGACAGCACTCACCACAAGCACAGTAGAGATTAGCCTGCTTATCTCAAATCTCTTGATGTCTCATGTGTTAAAACTTAGTTCTCACTTTAAGTCATCATGCTCTGGGATGTTTTCATAGGTATACTAGGGAAGCCTACCTTGAGCTTGTGGAAAACATTCGAAAGATAATACCAGGTGTCCTATCATTACCAAACATTCAGTATGTAATTATAAAATTATTGTAGCTATAATAGGTCTTGTGTGAATAAATATCTATGTATAATTTCTTTTTACAGGGGTCAGTCTGAGCAGTGACTTCATCACAGGCTTCTGTGGGGAAACCGAGGAGGACCACCAGCAGTCGGTCTCTTTGATCAGGGAAGTGGGCTATAATGTAGCCTTCCTGTTTGCCTACAGCATGAGGAAGGTGAGATCCTATTTTGTCATTGTGTTTAACACTATCAAAAAACAGACATTCTCCCTGGTTCATGTGATGGTTCTATCAAGAAATTCACCATTGTCTATTATCATTTGGAGAATTGAAAGGGTCTTGTGGCTGCCAGTTGGGCTTTACCTTCTGACATGAAGATGTGTGTACCACACCCACAGAAAACTCAGGCATACCACCGTCTCGGGGACGATATCCCAGCTGAGGTGAAGAAGCTGTCGCCTGGAGGAGCTTATCTTTACATTCCGAGAAGATGCGGCTAAGGTCAACACCAGTTTCATCGACAGCAAACAGCTTGTCCTAGTGGAGGGAGTGAGTACTGCAGTGGGTTGAAGCCATGCTGTGTTACAACTGTGTTTGGAGCACTTCTGCTGTTAATAATTTGGGATTGCTGCATCTGTGTGTCTTGGTCATCATGTTTTGCATATCGATTTAACTAGATTTCTGCAAGAAAATAAATAGTTGCAGCAAATTCTCCTCCCTTATCTTATTTAGACCTGCTGGATCAACATCATGAGGTCTGTCTGACAACGATGATGAACAATGGCATTGTCTATCAGCTCAGCCCTAGCACCTTTTGGCATTTCATTTTGGTTTTGGCCTTGTTCTTTTCTGGAGGGCAAATAGAGTTTATGTGTTTATGTATTTAGGGCATTGTTTGGTCTATTTTAGTCTATTTGAGTTGTATGGTCACTTTCCCGTTTATGGTGTTAGTTTGCGATTGCCGCATGGGTTTCTGTGGCCCTTTCATTTGAAACCCTTCCCTGGTTAGGCATAGCATTGTGTCTGTTTTGGATGCTTTGAGCTTTTTGTTATTTTTGAAGTGTTGAGAGCAGTTCACATCTTTGGTACCGGGAAATCCCAATGATTGGTTTCCCTGTGCTTGTGGTCTTTAGTGTATTACCTGCCATCAATAACTGTTTGAAGATTGGGGTCTTAGTTAATTTTGATTATTGTTAGTGTCCTTCTTTTGAGGACATGCCTGGCGAATGCACAGAAAACTACCCCAAGGTGTTTGCCACTTGTGTGTTAATATGCGCTACCAGTCATGCTGAGATTGGACCTACCGATATACACACTGATAACAGAATTTTATGACCATCTACATAACAGTGGGAATAACCACCCTAGTGAGACGTTGTGGCATGGTATCTGGAGGCAATGTAAGAGCAGGAGAGAATTTCTGTCTGCTACAGTGCTTAGTCAAGCCTTTTATATTGTACAAATGTTATCTGCTGTTTTTGCTTGACTGAGTCTGTTTTCTGCAGGAAAGTAAGAAGTCATCTCAAGATCATTGTGGTCGGAAAGATGGGAATGTGAAGGTTATTTTTCCAAGAAAGGATTTGCTTTCTTATCCCACGGATACCAACCCTGTCACTGTTAAAGCTGGAGACTATGTACTGGTGAAGGTGAGCTCTTGCTTCAGTTTGCTACTCCTACATGTATATCTGTCTGTGTTGAGACTAAAACAGGAGCATGTTTTTACACACACACATACACACACACACACACACACACACACACACACACACACACACACAGATATATATGAGCTGTATGTGTGGAATATTTATTCTGGTAAGCCTGGTCTGTGATATGTAATATACATGGCTGTGAAATATACTGTACAGTTGTGGCTACATTTCCATGATTATTGGTGACTACTCTCTCCTTTACAGATTACCTCAGCCAGCTCTCAGTCTGCAAGGCCACGCCTTCAGCCACGCCTCCCTGAGTGATGGACACCCCAGACGCCTATTGATGCACAGGCAGCTGCATATTAGCCTGTAGGTTCCACCTTCTTAGTATCAGGACTGGGTGGGAGTGTGTGTCACAGACCTATAGGTCTTCCCAGCTCCAGCTCTTGGAAGCCAGTATGCTCAGTGAGGAGTGTTCACTGCCTCAGTCACCCTGTCTCCTCATTATCAAGCTCCTTATGAGGTGATTCAGGCATGGTGAGGCAGAAAACCCCTGAAAATATGCAGGGAAGTTTCCTCAGAACTTGAGCTCAGTGTTCCTGAAGTGCAGTTTGAAATGAAATAAGGCTTTTCATTTTTTCATTCATTCATTTATTCAGAATCATGTCTGACTCATGTATGACCTGGTGTTAAAGGAAAGTTTTAACACAGATTTTGTCTGGGTACACACTTTGCAAACTTCAAACTGCATGATTAGCAGACAGTATTGTAGCTATTCAAGTTTATGATCAATAATGTAAGGTAAGTGGGTGACTCTGGGTGGGTCAGGGTGTATTCTTCCCTAAACATACTTCTAACATAATGATTTGTTTAAACACTACAATTCTCTATATCCTAATAATTACTGCCACATTTTAATAACCTGCAATACACTGTAAATACAGCATTTGTAAGCTTTAAATTTACAAACATGAACAATCATACTATAGCAAATACATGATACTCATACCTGTGACATAGTGTTTTGAACAGACATTTGCTGCCACACCTGCTATTTTAGCAGGCTAAATAATCTGCCCTCTGAAATGCTAATATGCTTAATTTCATGCAAGTGCTAGTGTTCCTATTTGCTTGCTGATGTGCATGGAAGCGCCATATTATTATTATTATTATTATTATTATTATTATTATTACTATTATTATTATTACTATTATTACTATTATTATTATCATTACTATTATTATTATTATTATTATTATTATTATTATTATTATTATTATTATTATTGAGTCACACTGCTATCAAGTTAGCTGGTTGCTCTTAGCTAGTAGTGCGAACAGGACAGGGGACTTGGGGAAGACCCAAACGGTGAGGTTTGTGTGTGTACATTCACAAGTACTGGTGCATAAGAGACTTATTGGAAATGCATTGCCATTAATTGAGTCATTTTAAAAGATATTTACTCTCCCACTGCGCATACTCCCATTTTCATAAATTGGTAAATATACATGTTGCTGCTTGTCACACAAACTTTTGTTGTACACAAGTAATAATGAGAAAAAGACTCATCATATATTTTATGATATAGCTAAAGCTATGCATTTATCAAGAGGATTTAACACATTACAGAACACATCTAGTTAATCCTTTCCATGATTGACCCAAGGGCAGATAGCAATTATTTAAGTATTACTATGTTTTAATTTAATAATAAAAATGGCCATATGAACCTTTTTGCTTTATATTTGTTTATATTCAACTGCCTTTATAATGACAATTATTTATGACAATTTATGACAATGACAATTTACAATACATTATCAGTGAGTGGTATAATTAAAGTAAAATCATTGTTAAATAAGTCTCATTCTTGTCTCAGATTCCAACACTACAAAATCTTGGTCTTTGCTTGAATGTTTTTTTAATGGTCCTGACTACAACACTATCCTTTGATAAGCTTGGAAGTTGTATACTACTGTGAGAGGAAGTTACATTCAGCTAGGAAAGAACCAACAATCAAATAATATACACAGATTAAGATGGTCATTAAAGATCCCAAACTAAGATTAATGCACTAATTAAAAAACTACAACTTGTTTGCAGGAGTTCATCAGTGTTTTATCATTGGCATAGGTAAAGGGGTTTTCAGGCACAAGTTAAAAAAGGCACAAGTTGTCAAAGCATAAGAATAATGACCATAATGATCATAAGAAAGCCTTTCTGAGCCAAAGATCTGAATTAACAGGGAATAACAGGAGCACTTGCAAAACTGTGCCTAAGTGTATCCAGAAAGCACTGTTGGGCTTTTGTAGGAAAAAAAGGTTACACAAAGGTTACACTGATAAAACAGTTTAATCTGAACGAAGAATCAAGACCCAGGAGCTGTAAAAGAATAAGTTCATCTCTGCATTGCTCTCTATATAGGGGGAGTTTTACAACATTGGAGTGCACAAGAAACCCGCTTTTGCCCCGACACCATTTTCACTGCCACCTGATGAAAGCAACATGCTGTATATGGGCATCTCTGCCTTCACTGCCAACTCAGCAGGCTTTGTGTACAAAAATGCAGGAGCACTCACACTCAGAATCACAGATGACATGGTGAGTTTAAACCACTCCTTGCCATCACTGAGGGAAAGGTGTGCATGTGGTTACCTTACAAGACCAGGCTATTTAGTTAGAAGACTGATAACTTTATACTGTTCTCCCAGTGCACATTAATAATCCCTTAATAGTGTAATAAATGAATGGACAAATAAATGATCAACAGTCCCTGACAATGAAACAAACGTTTATCCTTCCAGATTCCCAGAGCCTCTCCATATCGTCTGAACACCAAGACATTTGAAGCCTTAATTCCGCAGGTATAAGAGATCACTTTCTGTATTCATCACACAAGCATGCAGAAACTGCTGATTTTATATTCTCACATAGGTTTCCTAACACAGTAGACTTTGAATCTTAAAGGAATAATAAGGTTTAAAGAGTAACAAATAATATGATCTCATTAGCAACACAACCATATTTAGATGAAGAATTTCCGAAAAGAACAACATTTCACATGATGATGCTTGGATGAAATGTGTTGAAAACACTGAGTTCTTTTGCTTTTGGTGCTAAAGGCACTTGCAAGTACACCTTACACAGATTGATGGTGGTAGTATAGTTGGCATTCAGTTAAATCAATTAAACTTTGGACAGGGGTAGATTTGTCCTTCATACTGTTATTCAGCACAGGTAATAGCCATTTTGGGACTTTGTATCACTTTTGGGAGGCTGCCGTGTTCTCCTTAAAGTACCCAGGTTGAAGAGTGCTGGGCCCAGGAGTATTATCACCTGCTCCTGCATTTCTGCCGATGAAATAGTGAGACGGATCCACATCCTGCCTGCTTATTGGGGACGTACTGTTCTAGCAGCTCTTCCTCATCTGTCCATGCTCATACCATGGGTTGCTGTACTGTTTCCATGCTTATGTGGTACTCTTTCCGCAGGATGCTATGGAACTTTTGGTGCTCCCTGCTCCTCTCTGGCATTTGTAGCTTGACCTTCCTGGTGATTTTTTTGCAGTCCACGTCACTTTGCCAGGAGCTTCCTTTTGCTGATTAGCAGAAGCAGGAATACCTCCTGTCCTGCCAGGCTTTTGCAGTCATATTAGGCACATTGACTGCTCCGCTCTTACCTGCTTTCTATATCTTATGTTTGGGCTACTTGTGGAAGTGACATGAAAGCAGTGTTATGTTTATGTTAGTGTGGAGTTTGATATCTTGTGGAATTTCCACCACGCTGTTAGTATCATGGCCACCCACAAATTGTTGATCATGAATGTTCTTTAATTGATTTGACTGATAAATGGTAAGTCTGACTTTTAGATCATATAGAACACCACAGACAACTGTGTGGCACATCACTGTTAAACCTCCTGATTGCAACCCGGGGCATCGTGAACTGTACAACATGACCCTCAGACAATGATCTCTGAGTGAATGTGATAAACATAATCATCTTCATATCATCACTTTCTCTACAAGTTCAGTGGAAGAGACGTCAGTGAAAGGGAGTTTTAATACCCTATCCATTTTTAACTTTAATAAAAACACAGACGGAAAAATTCCAGAAAGTGAGACAGAGAAAGGAAACTAGACTTTAAAATGGTGCTGCCCTCTTGACTTACAACTGTAGATTATTGAAATTATTACAAATGTCTGACGCCAAAAGGGATTGTGTCAGTGTTTCACTACTCAGTATTGCATTTGGTAGACAGTATAAACAAGCAGACTATGGTTAAAAAGATCACAGAAATAAAGCAAACACCAATATAATCTTGAACCATCTAGTGCCAGGAAACATTAGATTACTGGAACAAAATCAGACAACTAGCAGAACAACTTTTTAACCAATGATGCAGATGCACTTTTAGTGGATTTATTTATCTGTATTTCAATCCACTAAAGTTTTTCATTTGATCTAACATTACATTTAAGACCGACGTCCTGTTACGTCTCACAGAAGATTCCACTGATCAAGCTGCTACTTACCCATCCTGGTCCTGGAGTACCTTTGCTCTGTACACTTTAGTGATGTCTTTGCTACCAACAAGCCTATTTTAATCCATCAGATAGTAACCAAACGCTCCTTTGCTGCAGAGCACAGAAATCATTCAAATTTGCAGTCAACAGATACATCTGGGCCAGATTTTGGATCAATTGACTAGGCTGGAACTGCACATATACTGTATATGCAAAATTCAAAATACGGGGAGTGGTTGGTCTCTTTTGCAATCAAATCTGAATACTATGGAATTCGTTTCACATTTGTTTAATTTGACAGATTTTAAATGGATAATGGACATCACTAGACAAAAAGGAATAAACAACTATATGAAAAGGAACAAAACCAAAAACAAAGGAAGACTTTAACACACTTGCCCAAACAAGCACTAAATCTGACAAAAATAGATCAACCAATGACATAGCTGTGAAGGAACATATTAGCCATTGTTTTCTTGTCATCAACAGTAATTTTAACTGATTGTTAACATACTGTTCAAGTCTTCAACTGATTTGCTCCCTACATACGAATGGGTACAAATATGGTTCATTACCCACCTGCACAAATTGCTTCTGACATACTGGGCAGCTACAGGGTTCTTCTCCCATGTGGATTCTGACATACTGGGCAGCTACGGGCTTCTTCAGTTGTGTGGATTGTCTTCTGCTGCTCCATGTGGCCTGTTTCACCAAAGCCCTTCCTGCAGTATTTGCAGCACTATGGGAAGCGGACACCCATGTGTGTGCGTTTAGGTGCTTCTCAAGAGTCTGGGCACGTTTGAAACACCTGCCCCAAACATCACTGACATTATTTCTTGTAGGTGATTAGCCACGTGTTTCTCTAGTCACAAGTACTTTTTGATTTATTTGGTTTTTTAAATAGGTAATTTTATATATAATGGCAACAAATGACATTTTAAGTTTTATGACAAAACGTGCAAACAAGCTGGCCTGAGAGGTGTGTAGCGGGATATGACTCAGTGCGTCTCTGGTGCTGCTTTTGATGAGTACAGTGTCATGAGTGTGTCTGTCCAGCGGTGCAAAGAGGGGATACAGCAAGGCATGGCATGGTGTTTATTCATTCGTTTGCATAGAAAATGACGCCTTTTCACATTGTGGAACTACAAATATGGCGGTCTTTTTTGTGCGGCGTAGTAATGACATATGTTGTGGAATTTTGAACAAACAGCAAGTCAGACGTGATTAAGAGAGTAATTTAATAAGAAAAAGAATAAAATAAATGTTTGGCTCTCCTCAGGTAGGGAGCCCCGAGTATACAAAACCGTGGCTAGTTATACTACTCCTGTGCTGTCTTTAACCAATCATCTTTTCTTAAGCAGCTCTTCTTTCCTTTGTTGCTGTGGCTATAAGCCAATCAGCTCTCAGCTTGGTTTTTTCCACAAACCAACCCAAACTGTCTCCAAACAGTGTGGGTTGTGTGTCAAGTTGACCTTGATGTTAACAGTTCCTGATACATGTTCAACTTAATCAGCAACAGGCGGATATAAATGTGCAAACGGCATTATTAATTTAAGAACAAAAGGATCAGTGTGATTTTATATGAATCACATAATACATAGTTTCGTATCATTTTCCATCACACGTAAAAACAGAGTCTCACCGTATTGTCGGGCAGGAGGATCTGGACTCATTTATTACTTGATATCTTCCCCCATCTAGCGGTCATTAGAGGTTAGTCTTGAATTGATTTCTGTCGTGCAATATTTTAGATATAAATGTTTACATTTTCTATTACAGAACACGGCAAAGTATAGTCAACTAGTTCTAACCTTTTGAGAAAAACTTTAACTTCAAAGTAGGTGAATCTATTTACTTAGATTGGACCAATCGGATCACAGTTTATTTACATAGCATCAATGCTTTGAGTGCTTTAGATATAAGGACATCATGGCGATCTTTCTGCTCACACCTCAGTCAGTCTATAATTCTGTACTATGTGTTTCTATAGCTTCCAACTTTCACGAGTTTCTTGAATCTGTGGAGAAAAGTGCAGACTCAGGTACTTTCTTATTTGTGAACTTTTATACATTTTATGTAATTTATTTATCATCTATAATGTTTTATTACTTTTCATTTATAGATATAAGGACACAAAAACAGTTCATATACTCAATGAATTGTTACAAGATAATCTTTTCTAGAGAATGTTTACCATTTGTTAAAAGACTGATTTATTTCTAAAAGTTTATGCAGTGTGTTAATTTGTCACATGGAGGCAGAAGGGGTGAATCTGATATACCCCTCTTCCATCATCAACTATTCATGGAGTCCTTCAGTGGAGCTTGTACAACCAAAGAAACGCATACAGCGGTCACCGGCGGTTCTAAGTTACATCTAAAGAGGTCTAGGCCTATACACACTGTTCCACCTGAGGTAATAAAATGTTTTGGGGTAAAGGTATTTTCATGAGGCGATCTGTGATCTAATTATAATAGGCTTTGAAGCTCTCTGCAACAGGTGCAGAGTGGTGCAAGACTGTGTTTGAAAGCATAAAGAGGAATAATGTTTCTGGGGTATCTTAAGGCCTTTGTGGGTCTGTAAGTGCAGAGCAGAGGCTCTGATGCAGGTGGTTTCAAGGCCTCTGTGGAAGTCTACGGCAGATGACTCTGGACTGTTCCCGTGAGAAATAGCTTCCTAAGTATTGGTAAAGATCCCGGCTTTTAAAAGACGTGAAAGCCTCTTCGAGAGTTCTGTGGCTAAGCAAGGTTCATTATCTTACCATAAGAGCAGGGTGATACTGACCTGCAACATCATCTTGCAGGTGTTTGATGGTATGAGTTGAGATTATCTTTGTTAAAAACAAAAACAACAACAACAAAAAAAAAACAACCCAGGAAAATCTTCCAATAGGATATACTGGGGTCAAGCTTCAATTTGTACAATGATAGATCTCAATTTGCATATATTGAATAATGTATGGTTGAACACAGTGGTTGAGATTTCAAACACCAGTATGTAGAGAAGGTGTGGCAATCACATAATCAGTTGTGAAAACTGGATAAAAATGTGTGTTCCTTGTGTGATTATTAGACATATTCTGGACTATGCCTCGTTTGTATGTAACGCTGAGCTCAAAATAAATAATGGACCTACTACTCTCTTCAATTAATTCTGCATCTTTATTTTCTGTTTAAAGAGGACTTAATAAAATTAATGGAATGTGGGCAATATCTAGTAACACAGTGCCGAGTCTGCTAAACGTAGATCCCAGCCTTTTATATGGCCTCTTCCCTTTAATTCTACTGACTATAATTAATGTAAACCTTGTCGATTCTGGTGTTTGCTGTATAGAGGTAGCGAAAACTTTGCTAAAACAATGAAAAATATGCATCCTGTGAAAAGTTTATTGAACAATATAACATTGTTCCTTACCCAGAGCCATAACACGTCATTGATGGAAATCACACTGATGTGAGGGCGGTATGGGCCAACTCAACTGTATTTCCTGATTGTTTTATTCTGCAGGAGGATGTGGTCCAAATATTTAAAAAATCACAGGTTTGTTTAAGAGGACATAGTCGAACAGTTTGGGCTTACTGTTATTTTAATACTAGTGGTAACTATTAGTAAATACAACAATCTGACCATCCTCATACTGCATTGAGGGGTGATGGGGTGATGGTACCAAATGATGTTTAGGTATGTGGTTATGTTAATTTATTTTTGTTCCTTTATATTCACATATTTTGCAAGTGCGTATGTTATTGAGTTTAAAACCATCCATATATTATGCAATTATAGAAAATACAGAAACTGCATGAGACTTCTCTTGACTTGCTAGAAGTTCAGACTGTAGCAAGCTTAGCATTAGTAAATGGAATAGGTGTCATTTTAAGGATTCATTTAAAGTATTCATGAGGTATTTCTCCTAACATCGATGTATCGACAGTACCAATAAAATAAATAGCATAACAAGAATTACAGGTGTATAATAGTGTAATTACCCACAATGGTTGAAGTGTTTGTGAGTTATAGAAAGACAGCTGGAAGAGAAGTCCTCCCAGCCCAGCACACAGGGCCAAGTGTCAAAGCGCTGGGAGGTGAACTGAACTTTCATCTTAGTCAGGTACTCCTGAACCCTCTTACAGTCATCAGACAGCAGCATCCACGCATGTTTGGTCATGGGGTCCAATGTGACCTCATCCACAGCACTGCAGATCCAGTTCCACAATGAATTTGGAATGGATTTTGAAGTTCTCCAGGATCGCTGTTTACTGAGGACCCAAAGCTGTGAAACTACATCCTGGTTATGTTTGAGTAGAGACCATGCGATGAAGTCCAGGACAGGCAGCATGGGTTCCAGCTTCTTCTTAAGCTCCAGCTGCCTGAAATTCTGTGCCAACTCTGCCCTCATCATGCCGCTGTAAAGGCCTCTGCAGGCTTCTGCAAAGGATGGTGGATAGGCTCCAGCACACTTACAAGTATGAGATATTATTTCCATCAGGCTCAGGACCATCTCTTTAGGATAAGGTCAAGAGAAATCTCTTGGAATGTGGTGTTAAGAGGTTCCAACTGGTGTGGGTGTTTTATATTACTTTGCATATATTGACAAATGTATGGTTTGGATGCAATGGACGTGAAGACAAACGCAAATATGTAAAGGAATGTGGGGTGAATACATAACCACTACTGAAAAATGTATGAAAATGTGGGTTCTCTGATTTTTAGACATTCTCTAGAGGGTGCCTCAATAATGCGTGTTAATGTTAACCTACAATAAAGTACGTGCACAGTTATGCTCTTTAACCAATTCTGAAGTCTGCATTTTTATTTAATATTTGAATTGAACTTTAAAACTAGCCGACTGGGCACCTAGGAACCACATACTGTTGCTATGTGCAGAGATGTGGGCTTGCAGCCCATTGTTGGGCAGAGTCCATCGCACTGCTCCAATAGACCTGCTCTGACTGCTACTTTCCCACGTCGGCAGTCGAAGTCGTTTCTCCTTCACAATGCTTTTCACCTGGTTGGCCAGTTTCACCGTCTCAGTAGACAAGCTAAAAGAAACTGTTGGCAGCCTCTCGTTGCTCCTGTAATATGACCGTCGCCAGACCAGAGAGTGGAACTGGATGGCAGTGTGGCACTTGCAGCTGCAGTTTGTTTGCTTCAAGATTTAATACGTGTAAGTGACCTTTGCTTCTCGTCCTGTCTTTACTGGTTTGTTAATAAGGTCATTTGAAATTGTGTTGTACATAAAGGAATATTACAGAATTATTCTCTATTTTAAGCTACACTGTGGGGTTTTGTTTTTTTGATCTTTACATTTATATTAATGCAACCCAATACACTTATCTAATGATCAGCTATGACCTGTAAGAACTGACAATCTGAACATTCAAACTTTAAGAGGAATAAAAACAAAAAAATGATCAGCTGTTCATGTCAAAATCTGTAATATGTAATAGAAATAACTGTAATATGTTCAATATAACTGTAATATGTTCAATTACCACCATGTAACATATAACTGTAAATATGTCAATTGCAAGATGGGACTGTACATTCTGTACATACATATATAAATATCCATATATACATTGTACATATAAACATATATATATATATATATATATATATATATATATATATATATATATATATATATATATATATATATATATTGTACATGCACTATTAATATATTTTTGTATATATATAGAATATATTTCTCTATGCACCCCTGTTTTTCTTTTTCCTCAGATTGGACAGAGCACTCAACCATTTCACTGTGAGTTATACTGTGTATGACTATGTATGCGACAAATAAACCAAACTTGAAATGATTTTACCTTTTTCTGTCGTTTTCATTTTAAGCTTAGAATAACCAAGGCCTGGACTTTGTAAGGTGGTTTTGAATCCAGGTCAGCTAGGTGAGGACACCAATAGCTTACTGGGTAAGCAGCCACACTCTAACAATGGTGGGCTCGTGTGCAGAACAGTTAGAGCTTGGATCAAGCAAAACAAGAGGAAAAAACGAAACACCTCGGTGAGCGTGGAAAAGGGGAGAACAAAGAACGCCACGGAAAGAAATGGCAACCCCGATGCACTGGGGAAAACTCGAACTAAAAGTTCCCAAACAAAACCAGAAAACGGGGAGAAACTTGAATGGCTAAGGGAAGCCTCAGGAGAGAGACAGACTCGAGAGGGGAAAACTGGAGAAGGGAGGGGACGTGTAAAAACACTGACACCCTCGCAGAACAGAAAAGAGGCATAGCACAAGGGCTCACAGACCTCAATACCCCGAGTTACCGGCTAGGAGCTTGGCTCAAAACTTTAACAAAAACCCAGCACTGAATGACTGGGTCACTGGGCTTATATAAGGTCTAGCCCAGCTGTTGGGTGTTGATCCTGATCAGTGGCATGGTTGACTCGACGCCTCCCTCTGGTCGAGGGGGCCTCGGCCTGGTGCCAACCCTTACAGGCTTGATGTCTACAGACATGGCAAAAATATTTCAATGTTCAATGCATTTCAGTTTCAATGTTTATTTTTTTCAGTTAAAATGTTAATTTTTTTTACTGCTTATTCTTCCATTAGACAGCCAGAAGCGCAGCACTGGTTAAAGTTTTTGAGCGGCTTCCTGCGCGCACTGGTCCTGGAGCACAGCGACTGCCTCATCCACCTTAGGGTGCAGAGACTCAGGAGACTCCAGCATATGCAGTAGCTCCGAGTTGTCCAGTTCCAGGAACAGACCCGTGATCTTCCCTGCAAGGGTGGGCTGCATGTTCTGGATCAGGGGAAACAGACGCTCACCCAGTATCTGCTTCTGCTCCTGTGGAGGTGCAGCAGCCAGCATGGAGGCACTGAGAGGTTCCTGACCCTGCACATGGACCGCAGCCAGCTGCACGGGCACCTGGAGCTCTGCCCCCAGGTGCTGCTGTGGGTTGAGAAACATAAATGTTTTATAATTGATTTGACTGATAAATGGTAAGTTCGACATTTATATCTAAGGGCTGTGTGCCCAGGTGTTGCTGTGGGCTGTGAACGCCTGAGGTGGTTTTGTACTGTGGTACTGCTCTCACCAGCGACGCCTTGTTGGCAGCTTCCGCGCTGGCCATCCCTGTCCCCGGAGCCTCAGATGCCATGGTCTGATAGGCCATCGTGCGTGGGACCTGGCAGGCGGTGGTTGGTCGGATGGCGCTGAAGGCCTGCGGGCAGGATGCGGCTGGACCGATGGCACTCGGCATATCCTGGACTTGCTGTGGGTGGACGCACTGCATGGCCCAGCAAGGGCTGGGGAGGAGTTGTGCCAGCTGGCTGCTTGCGCAGTAGGCAGGCCAGTTCTGAGCTTGTGGAATGGCTTCCATGTTGTAGCCGGAGGGCGGGGCAGGCTGGTAGGGGTTGAGCACGAGGTTGGGCAAGGCACTCACGCTGGCCGTGCGCTTCATGTACTTGTTGGAGAGGTGGGCCTGCCGCTCCTCCTTGCGCTGCGCCAGAGCCACGTACAGCGGCTTGGTGCCTACAACGCGCCCATTCATCTCCGTCATGGCCGTGGCGGCCTCCTCCGGCGAGGAGAAACACACGAAGCCGAACCCTTTGGAGCGGCCGCCCTCCATCATCACCTTGGCACTTGTGATGGTCCCGAACGGAGAGAACTCCTTACGTAGACGCGCGTCGTCCAGACCGTCGTCTAGGTTCTTGACGTACAGGTTGTCTCCCTGGTAGCGAGTCATACCGTCCTGCTTCATCTGCTCAAACTTTCGTTTCAGCCCTGTCTGCCTCTCGCCTTTCTTCTGGGCATAACCCACATACACCTTCTTCCCATTCAGCTCCTTCCCATTTATCTCATACACAGCCCTCTGGGCATCCTCGTGCCTCTCGAAGTTCACAAAGCCAAAGCCCTTGGACTTGCCGCTCTCGTCGGTCATGACGCGAGTGCTCAGCGTTTGGCCAAACTTGCTGAAGATCTCCTTCAGCTTGTCGTCGTCCATGTCCTCTCCAAAGTTCTTGACGTACACATTGGTGAACTTTTTGGCCCTGGCCCCCATCTCAGCCTCTCGCTCCTTGCGAGACTTGAAGTGGCCAATGAACACTTTGCGGTCATTGAGCAACATGCCATTAAGTCTCTCAATTGCTCTCTCCGCAGCCTCACGGGTCTCAAAGTGCACAAAGCCGTAGCCCTTAGAGCCATTCTCGTCACACACCACCTTGCTGGAAAGGATGTTCCCAAAGGCAGAGAATGTGTCGTAAAGAGCTTCGCTGTCAATAGACTTGTCAAGGTTCTTGATGAAGATGTTGCCAACTCCACTCTTCCTCAGAGAGGGGTCTCTCTGGGACCACATAATTCGCACAGGTCTGCCTTTGATGATGTTAAAGTTCATAGTGTCCAAAGCACGCTCAGCATCTGCCTGCTGCTGAAAGTTCACGTATGCGTATCCAAGTGAGCGGAGGGTCATCGCGTCCCTGCAAATCCGTACGGAGACTATTGCGCCAGCAGGACTGAATTTCTCGTATAGCATGGCCTCGGTAACGTCTGGATGAAGGTCACCCACGTACAACGAAGTCATCGGCGAACTTGGAGCACTTGGATTCATTTTCGTGAGGATCGTCGGTCAACCTTTCTGGAAATCGTAGTCGAAAGTAGTAAATGAATAAAATAAAATCGTAAATGATTTAACCAAATGATCTAACTGCACGAATTATAAAACAGTTTGAAACAGCAATTCAACAGAGCCAGGCAAGTGTCGACCGACCAAAGCGATCAAAGCAACACTTTAGCTTTAGATTCAAATACATGACAACTTGGTTGTTACGTAAGAGTGCTTTTACGTAAATGTTTATTTTTAAATATTATACAAACGCTATTTATTTATTTATGAATTATTCAATTATTTTAACTTATAACGTTAATAGCGTGAATGAGAGGCTTTAACAACGCCTTATATTTCAAAATATTACCTAGTCACAGCATTTTCCAAAAATCGTCCATATGCTGCTCACACTGAATCATTTACCGCATGGCTCAGAATAAATACTTTTAGTTTGATAAACGCAGCAACATTCATTTTCTTTAGCCTAATGCTCGGCAAAAAACATCGCATTAAAGTTAATTAATGGGATGAAATCAGTTTGCCTTGGAGCAGGCCTATGTTCTTTGAGGTTAAAAATAATCGCCTGGATTGTAAACCTTAGTAGAGTTCCACAACGAGGTGCGATTTGTAAAAGGACGTCTTTTTCTCTCCGAGTTAGAAATCTGGAGAAATAAATATATCAATTGATTTCCGCCCATCGGAGGACCTTTAGAACTTTATTATTTATTCATTATTTATTTCTAACTTCTCACTGTGTCCAACTATATCGGGTGTATAAAACGTATGAACAGACATAAATAACGTGGGGGAAACGGGAATAGGGGAGAGAGGAAAAATAAGACGAACAGAGACGAAACAGACAAACGGGAAATGCAGATAGAGTATTTTAAGTATTAGCCACCTGCACCATTACGGGAATGTGTGTGTGTGTGTGTGTGTGTGTGTGTGTGTGTGTGTGTGTGTGTGTGTGTGTGTGTGTGTGTGTGTGTGTGTTCGTGTGTGACTGCTTGTGTGCGTCTGCCTGTGTGTGTGTGTGTGAGAGAGAGAGAGAGGCTATGTGCGAGTGCACTGTATATGTACACGTACTAGATTGGGATATTTATCATTTATGGATTAGCTCTGTAAACTTTTGATCAAAGGAGTCCAGTCTAGGTTATTGGTTCTTATTGATTCATTCTGAGATTTTTTTCCATTGATATGTAGTCTATCAATAGATTTTTCCATTCGGTGACACTAATATTATTTTTTGTTTTCCAATTCATGAGTATGTTTGTATTTGCAATTAATAATGTTATATATATATTATCCTGTTTTTTTTCGATTGACACATTGGTTGATGACATGTCTCCTAGGAGACATAAAGATGGTGTTGGATGGATAGGGTTATTTAAATCATGGGACATGTGTGTGATGACCTATTTCCAAAATTACTTGATAGGTGTGCTCTGCCACACGATGTGAATGTAATCGTCAGCTGTGTTTGGAGTAAAGTATGTACAGATTGCTGAGCTTGTGAAACCAATTTTAAACATCCAATGTGTAGTATAATGTAATCTATGTATTATTTTGTACTGAATGCATTGTAGGTTAGTGTTGCTGTCATGTGGTAATTATTATTATACATTTTAATCCAGACTGTGGCGTCGGGGGTTAGTAATAAATCTTCCTCCCATTGTCTCGATGGGAGAGTAATTATGCGATTTGATTTCATTATTATTTTGTATATCTTATGTGATAGTTTTTTTGTATTAGGAATGTTTATAATACTGATATGGATGCACGTGAGTTTAATGTCTCTGAACTGATAGTTGCTCTTACCTGCTTTCTATATCTTATGTTTGGGCTACTTGTGGAAGTGACATGAAAGCAGTGTTATGTTTATGTTAGTGTGGAGTTTGATATCTTGTGGAATTTCCACCAGGCTGTTAGTATCATGGCCACCCACAAATTGTTGATCATGAATGTTCTTTAATTGATTTGACTGATAAATGGTAAGTCTGACTTTTAGATCTTTGCATAATGTTTGCTCTATGTCTATCCATATTCTGTCTGATATACTAGGTTTTATCCATTTTATTCCATATTGTAGTTGATTTGCAATAATCAACTACAGTTCTGTAATGTTGTGAGTTTGATTCTATGTGATTTATTTTTCCAGTAGAATCAAGTTATGATGTTGTCCAAAGATTTTAGACAGGTTGGTGGCACTGGAATAATTGAAAACAAACAATTTCGTTTAGGTAATATTCTCATTTTAATTATTGCAGTTTGTCCGAAGAGCATAAGGGGCAAATTTGTCCATCAATGAAGTTCGTCGCTTATTGTTTTAATAATTGGATGACTATTTATTTTGAATAACAGACAACTGGGAAGAGAATTTAGTACCCAGATATGTAATATGATTGGTATTCAGGGGGATGGGGAATGTTTTTAATTGCATCATAAAGATATGCTGCTAATATATAGTATAATACACAAATATACTACTCGAGATACAATTTGACCAGTTATGTGTGATGTTCTGTGATGATCATATAGAACACCACAGACAACTGTGGCACATCACTGTCAAACCTCCTGATTGCAACCCGGGGCATCGTGAACTGTACAACATGACCCTCAGACAATGATCTCTGAGTGAAAGCGATAAACATAATCATCTTCATATCATCACTTTCTCTACAAGTTCAGTGGAAGAGATGTCAGTGAAAGGGAGTTTTAATACCCTTTCCATTTTTAACTTTAATAAAAACACAGACGGAAAAATTCCAGAAAGTGATACAGAGAAAGGAAACTAGACTTTAAAATGGTGCTGCCCTCTTGATTTACAAGTGTAGATTATTGAAATTATTACAAATGTCTGACGCCAAAAGGGATTGTGTCAGTGTTTCACTACTCAATATTTGGTAGACAGTATAAACAAGCAGACTATGGTTAAAAAGATCACAGAAATAAAGCAAACACCAATATAATCTTGAACCACCTAGTCCACAGGAAACATTAGATTACTGGAACAAAATCAGACAACTAGCAGAACAACTTTTTACCAATGATGCAGGTGCACTTTTGGTGGATTTATTTATCTGTATTTCAATCCACTAAAGTTTTTCACTTGATCTAACATTACATTTAAGACCGACGCCCTGTTACGTCTCACAGAAGAGTCCATTGATCAAGCTGCTACTTACCCATCCTGGTCCTGGAGTACCTTTGCTCTGTACACTTTAGTGATGTCTTTGCTACCAACAAACCTATTTTAATCCATCAGATAGTAACCAAACGCTTCAAGGACACTTGCATAACCATTTTTATTTTTTCATAATACTTGTCCAGGTTTCCACTATTATGTTCAAACCATACATTATTCAATATATGCTAATTGATATTTAATAGTTACACCAACAAGTTCTTGGTACTATTATGTTCAACCTGAACTACTTCTATTTTTTTAAAAGACGATCCTATTCTATATCACCGGATGCCCATATTGTTTCTTTTGGTGATCTCCATATTGTTTCTTCCAGTGCTTGGCCGGGATGTCCCATCCTTGAACCAAGGCTCTCCCTTCAACGGAATCCCCTAGAGGCTTTTTCAAAGAGGCCTCCTGAAGATTTATGCTGAAGCCTACACTGGTCTTTCCTGCATGAAACCAGTTTATTCGGGACCATCCATACTTTTCTGCTTACAATATCATTTTATTACCTCAGCATTTTCATTACTAATTTAAAAATCAATCACTTTATACTTCTAAAGCTTTCACAGACACATTTAGACTTTTCAGCACTCTCAATGTCCAATGCTAAATGCTACAAACCACTCATACCCAAACAGAAGAAATAGCCCAAATATAGCCACACATATTCCTCCAACCTCTACATACTTCTAAGCTATATATAACGTTTAAAGCCATTAAAAGCAAAGTTATGAACATTTAAAATACACCTTGATAACACAGTTTATAGCTCTTCAAGAATGTTTAGTTGTCATGGCAACTATTCCTTTCTCGACTCTGTTTTGTTTTGGGGTTTTTTTTGGCATACCTTTCTTTTTCAGTCATGAATTCCCTTTTTTGTTAAAATCTCCTCACCTTTTCTACAGCGCTTTCTCTCTCTCTAATTTCACAGGTAATTGTCTCTTTCCTCCAAGGGTCTGCATCTCACCTGGACCTTTTCCTCTTTGCTACTTCAGCTCCTGTCGTAGCTGAACATCAATAGTTTAATAGTTATTAGGAAATATTACTTAAAACAAAACAACAAGAAAACAGCAAAGAAGGTATATGCAAGTATATGTTCACTGTATTGTGCAACTGTCATGTCAGCAGGTGGACAATTTTAGCTAAAGTTAGCATTTCAAACATATATTTTGATATTCTAAAATAATGTTTATTAACTCAATATTTCATCACAATGGGGTGGACATTTTTAGCTTTAACTCATCTGAGTATGGGGACAAAGTGAGAAATTCAAATGAACTGACATACTATAGGAGCATGCAGTTTATGCCTTTAGGCGAATGAAGATAGACCTTTTTTAAAGTTGTGAGGTCACTGATGTCAAAGGTCGCATTTTTACCAAGATGGTTATCCAAAGATGAGAGAGTGGACAGCAATTCTTGGACATGTTTAAATAACTTGATTTTTAATTTTATTTATTTATTTATTTTTAATCAAAATTGCAAAATGAATAATCAAAATACCTAAAATATTAATGAACGTATTTACAACCTTACGGTAATATTTAAAAGTTTAAAAGGTTAAAACATGTTTAAAAGGTTAAAACATCCAAAATACCCATTTCCTCATCAAAGACAATGTAATAAGGTTAACATTCCTATATATTCGTAAAATGTGTTCATTCAGAGTAAAACTTTAATCAGTTAATTAAAAACATTAATTGTTTCACAATCTTTGTATCAGCACATTTAAACGAGCATGTTGTACTGACCCTTAGGTAACAGAACGAAGTGTGAAGTCCACTTATAAAATAAATTACGCATTCGTCATTAGATCAGAGTAGGTGAGGGACAGAGAGCCATGTGTGAAAACGAACAATCATCTCACAAAACACTACTTATGACTAACAAGTAAACACTTGCAAAATAAAAGTAGCCGTTTATGTTAAATATAAGATTTCACAAAACTATTAATTAAAAAAATATTAATTAAAAAATATTAATTACAAAAATATGAATTAAAAAACGTAAATCGATATTTTTGCGATTGATCTCCCTCCCAAGTTACACCGTTTACTTGTCTTAGAACTGAAACACGAGTATCACTGTTACGTTTTAATGAAACCGTTATTTTGAAAATTACAAAACTGCATGTCAATGTTAACCGTGTGGGGTCATACGTGAGTGTATGTTACAGCTGAATTATTAGGTTACCTAACTAAGCTACAGATATTTTTATATTTATTGGCTGCTTGTACAGATTTGTTAGCTCGCTGATAATATACTTTTGTATATAAAATTGTTCTGCGCAAACCACAGCACCATTGCTAAGTTAGCACTTAGCCTTAGCTAACGTTACTTTTAAAGTTAAATTGAGTTTCTTGTCTTGTTCATGGCTTTGTAGCCGAATCTCCCGTTTAGACATGATGTCTGCCCGCAGGCTTAGACTTCTAGTGTTTTCTGTTCAAAAGTGTTTATCTCGACTCGCCGACAAATGCAGAGGTTATTGCTCAGTGTCTCTATCTAGCACTCCTACTAATGAGACTGATGAGACGAGAGTGAGCACATTTAAGACCAAGCTGTCGTCATTAAGAGTTCTTCAGGCAAAAGTTCAACTGAGACGCAACAGGAACATGAGGAATCGTATCTTCCTGAAGAAAGTGGTCTGGCGCAGCTACGGAAAGGTATGTAACTGCATTTGTTGCCATGATAGTTCAGGCTTTAGGATTTTAATTCCCATGTGTCAGTATGCCGGTAGTCGTTGCCAATTTTATTTTGGTGTTTACATCTTGCAGTGTATTTCGAAACATACGGCTGTCAGATGAACGTCAACGACACTGAAATTGCGTGGTCCATTCTTCAGAAGGGTGGATATGTTCGGACCCACGAACTATCAGAGGTAAGTGTCAATGCCTTGACCTTTGACCCTTGATAAACACAGCGCTTCCTTTATTTGAAAGCTTTCATTCTCATCTTTCCTAATTTTTTTTTTTTTATACAGGCAGATGTGGTGCTTCTTGTCACATGCTCCATAAGGTAGCAAAAGCCTATTTCTGTTTGTATTTTACACAGTGAATCTATACGTTGCCAATCTTGTGCAACTTGACAGCAGTCCTTGACTTCAGTGACATTTTTTGCTTGGATGTAATGCTATTTTCTGTTGGAAAAAATAAAAATCATTGTGACAGGGAAAAGGCAGAGCAGACCATCTGGAACAGACTCAAACATCCAGCAGTTCTGAAAAAGAAGTGTCTAAAGAGCAGCACTCCATTAAAGATAGGAGTCCTGGGTAACTTCTCACTTCACCATAGTTCTTCATTCACGTTCAAATGTATCTCTCAGTCTGAAATGTTCGTATGTGCGCATGTATGTTTGTGTGTGGGTTCACGTGCCCGTATACGCATATGTGTGCTTGCTCTCTTGTAGGTTGCTTGGCAGAGAGACTGAAGACTGAGTTGCTGGAGAAGGAGAGGGTGGTGGATGTTGTAGCAGGGCCAGATGCCTACAGAGATCTTCTCCGACTCCTTGCACTGGCCCATGGGGGTCAGAGGACCAGCAATGTCCTGCTCTCCCTGGAAGAGGCATATGCTGATGTCATGCCCATTCACCATTCAGGACACAGTGCCTTTGTGTGAGTGCCATAATAATATCTGGCTGATTTATAAGGGAGGAGTTCCTACTAAACACTAACTCTTAAATTAACTTTGCACTGTGTGATTTTGTAAAGATGGTAAAGAGTAAAATAACAGTCTCACATGTACAGTTCAATTTTTAAGTTAACATGTATAGACAGTTTTTGGTGTTTTCATATTCAACTCTAATACACTGAATTTAATCTGAACAGCAACTGTTAGATTAAAATACAGAAAAGTCAGCTATAATTTAAAGGCATTTGCTACCATATTGGATGAAACATGGGACTTGCATCCACAATAAAGCCAAAAACAGCAAATGCTCATAGTTCAGTTGTTTATTATTATCATTTTACTGAACACTTGTCAATCTGCATTTTTTGGTTAAATATTTATACATGACTGACCCTCCTACACTTATGAAGGGATATAAAACTTCAAACACTGTGGTGGCTCATCTTCAGCTCCTTCATGCTTTTAGATGTAGCACTTCAAACAATGGTTTGATATCAGGGGGTCGATACTTTTAAAGTCCTTTCACGCTGTTGACAGTACAGACCTTGTGTACTGCAAGCCTTGTTGGTGGCACCTTGTCTTACAGTGGGATTATCCAGTATATTTTGTCCCTCTGACTGCTGTAGGTCTATCACGCGGGGCTGTGACAACATGTGCAGCTACTGCATTGTGCCGTTTACCTGGGGGAAGGATAGGAGCAGACCTGTGTCCTCCATACTTGAAGAAGTGCGCATGCTGTCTGACCAGGTTTCTTCCCTTCAGCGACTATGTGTGCAGTCTGGCTTTACTAGTTTCTGTGTGTGAAACTTGGCCAGATGTGAACACTAAGTATATGAAATGATCATGGCCATAGGGGGTGAAGGAAGTGACCCTGCTGGGTCAAAACGTGAACAGCTACAGAGACGTGTCTGGGGACGGGGCCAGCAACTCGGAGCTTGGTTCGCACCTCAGCCGTGGTTTCAGCACCGTGTTCCCGTGATGAGCAAGGAGGCCTACGATTCTCTGACCTGCTACACCACGTCTCCCTCGTAAACCCTGACAAGGATTCGCTTCACCTGGCCACATCCTAAAGACTTTCCTGATGAGGTAGAAACCCCAGAGTCATGGATGTGAGCATGTGGTTTTTGGTTGGGATACCCATGACTAGTGTGGGGAAGGTACTTTTAAAATGTATTTCATTGCAGGTGACAAAATACAGAACACAGAATACATGCTGTTAAATGTAATTTAAATGTAATTAAAGTGAGTTATATTTGAAATAGTCTTGGACAATGTTGACGTATTCCAAAGTTTTTAAAGTATGTTCCTCGTTTGAGTAATGTAATGGAATATGTTACCAATTACATTTAGGGGCATGTACATGTACACTGCCTACAGTGGCAGATTAAACCCTGTGGAGGCCCCTAGGCAGTCATAATCTTGGGGCCTCCCTTGCAAATTATCTCCTAATATGTTTGTTTTTTTTAATTCCTTGTTGCATGGCCCCTAAAAGGTGTGGGGCCTACAGGTCACTGCCTGCTCTGGTAATCTATTGGTAATCCGGCCCTGACTGTTTATGGCTTGTGTGGTGTAGTGGATGTTCAAAGAGTTTAAGTATTTAGTTGAACGGTTTCTTATAGTCTGAATTCATGTGCAGATATTGCTCATAGGCCATTTTAAGCAGCAGATTGGATAATAATTTAGGATTCGCAAATTTGGATGTGAGCAGTAGAAGAGATCATTAATAGATTATCAGATTGAAAAAGCCTTATGCTTATCAGATATGTGAAATAAGGTTTGACTGCCATAGTCAATTTGTGCTGTTTTCGTTTGACCTGTGCTGGGGTGGGTGAGTATGTTTCCTGAAGGTGTTATAGCTAATCCAAGAGCGGAGGAACATCTGTAAGCAGATCCACTTGCCAGCTCAGAGCGGCAGCAGCAGAGTCTTACAGACCATGAGGCGTGGGTGAGAAACGCTCCTAGAACGACAGCACTCACCACAAGCACAGTAGAGATTAGCCTGCTTATCTCAAATCTCTTGATGTCTCATGTGTTAAAACTTAGTTCTCACTTTAAGTCATCATGCTCTGGGATGTTTTCATAGGTATACTAGGGAAGCCTACCTTGAGCTTGTGGAAAACATTCGAAAGATAATACCAGGTGTCCTATCATTACCAAACATTCAGTATGTAATTATAAAATTATTGTAGCTATAATAGGTCTTGTGTGAATAAATATCTATGTATAATTTCTTTTTACAGGGGTCAGTCTGAGCAGTGACTTCATCACAGGCTTCTGTGGGGAAACAGAGGAGGACCACCAGCAGTCGGTCTCTTTGATCAGGGAAGTGGGCTATAATGTAGCCTTCCTGTTTGCCTACAGCATGAGGAAGGTGAGATCCTATTTTGTCATTGTGTTTAACACTATCAAAAAACAGACATTCTCCCTGGTTCATGTGATGGTTCTATCAAGAAATTCACCATTGTCTATTATCATTTGGAGAATTGAAAGGGTCTTGTGGCTGCCAGTTGGGCTTTACCTTCTGACATGAAGATGTGTGTACCACACCCACAGAAAACTCAGGCATACCACCGTCTCGGGGACGATATCCCAGCTGAGGTGAAGAAGCTGTCGCCTGGAGGAGCTTATCTTTACATTCCGAGAAGATGCGGCTAAGGTCAACACTAGTTTCATCGACAGCAAACAGCTTGTCCTAGTGGAGGGAGTGAGTACTGCAGTGGGTTGAAGCCATGCTGTGTTACAACTGTGTTTGGAGCACTTCTGCTGTTAATAATTTGGGATTGCTGCATCTGTGTGTCTTGGTCATCATGTTTTGCATATCGATTTAACTAGATTTCTGCAAGAAAATAAATAGTTGCAGTAAATTCTCCTCCCTTATCTTATTTAGACCTGCTGGATCAACATCATGAGGTCTGTCTGACAACGATGATGAACAATGGCATTGTCTATCAGCTCAGCCCTAGCACCTTTTGGCATTTCATTTTGGTTTTGGCTTTGTTCTTTTCTGGAGGGCAAATAGAGTTTATGTGTTTATGTATTTAGGGCATTGTTTGGTCTATTTTAGTCTATTTGAGTTGTATGGTCACTTTCCCGTTTGTGGTGTTAGTTTGCGATTGCCGCATGGGTTTCTGTGGCCCTTTCATTTGAAACCCTTCCCTGGTTAGGCATAGCATTGTGTCTGTTTTGGATGCTTTGAGCTTTTTGTTATTTTTGAAGTGTTGAGAGCAGTTCACATCTTTGGTACCGGGAAATCCCAATGACTGGTTTCCCTGTGCTTGTGGTCTTTAGTGTATTACCTGCCATCAATAACTGTTTGAAGATTGGGGTCTTAGTTAATTTTGATTCTTGTTAGTGTCCTTCTTTTGAGGACATGCCTGGCGAATGCACAGAAAACTACCACAAGGTGTTTGCCACTTGTGTGTTAATATGCGCTACCAGTCATGCTGAGATTGGATCTACCGATATACACACTGATAACAGAATTTTATGACCATCTACATAACAGTGGGAATAACCACCCTTGGTTTGGATAACACTAGTGAGACGTTGTGGCATGGTATCTGGAGGCAATGTAAGAGCAGGAGAGAATTTCTGTCTGCTACAGTGCTTAGTCAAGCCTTTTATATTGTACAAATGTTATCTGCTGTTTTTGCTTGACTGAGTCTGTTTTCTGCAGGAAAGTAAGAAGTCATCTCAAGATCTTTGTGGTCGGAATGATGGGAATGTGAAGGTTATTTTTCCAAGAAAGGATTTGCTTTCTTATCCCACGGATACCAACCCTGTCACTGTTAAAGCTGGAGACTATGTACTGGTGAAGGTGAGCTCTTACTTCAGTTTGCTACTCCTACATGTATATCTGTCTGTGTTGAGACTAAAACAGGAGCATGTTTTTACACACACACACACACACACACACACACACAGAGAGATATATATGAGCTGTATGTGTGGAATATTTATTCTGGTAAGCCTGGTCTGTGATATGTAATATACATGGCTGTGAAATATACTGTACAGTTATGGCTACATTTCCATGATTATTGGTGACTACTCTCTCCTTTAGAGATTACCTCAGCCAGCTCTCAGAGTCTGCAAGGCCACGCCTTCAGCCACGCCTCCCTGAGTGATGGACACCCCAGACGCCTATTGATGCACAGGCAGCTGCATATTAGCCTGTAGGTTCCACCTTCTTAGTATCAGGACTGGGTGGGAGTGTGTGTCACAGACCTATAGGTCTTCCCAGCTCCAGCTCTTGGAAGCCAGTATGCTCAGTGAGGAGTGTTCACTGCCTCAGTCACCCTGTCTCCTCATTATCAAGCTCCTTATGAGGTGATTCAGGCATGGTGAGGCAGAAAACCCCTGAAAATATGCAGGGAAGTTTCCTCAGAACTTGAGCTCAGTGTTCCTGAAGTGCAGTTTGAAATGAAATAAGGCTTTTCATTTTTTCATTCATTCATTTATTCAGAATCATGTCTGACTCATGTATGACTCAGTGTTAAAGGAAAGTTTTAACACAGATTTTGTCTGGGTACACACTTTGCAAACTTCAAACTGCATGATTAGCAGACAGTATTGTAGCTATTCAAGTTTATGATCAATAATGTAAGGTAAGTGTGTGTTAACTCTGGGTGGGTCAGGGTGTATTCTCCCCTAAACATACTTCTGACATAATGATTTGTTTAAACACTACAATTCTCTATATCCTAATAATTACTGCCACATTTTAATAACCTGCAATACACTGTAAATACAGCATTTGTAAGCTTTAAATTTACAAACATGAACAATCATACTATATCAAATACATGATACTCATACCTGTGACATAGTGTTTTGAACAGACATTTGCTGCCACACCTGCTATTTTAGCAGGCTAAATAATCTGCCTTCTGAAATGCTAATATGCTTAATTTCATGCAAGTGCTAGTGTTCCTATTTGCTTGCTGATGTGCATGGAAGCGCCATATTATTATTATTATTATTATTATTATTATTATTACTATTATTATTATTATTATTGAGTCACACTGCTATCAAGTTAGCTGGTTGCTCTTAGCTAGTAGTGTGAACAGGACAGGGGACTTGGGGAAGACCCAAAGGGTGAGGTTTGTGTGTGTACATTCACAAGTACTGGTGCACAGCCACTGACATACATAAACACTGCTATCTGGATCTGGAATTTTTAACATTAATGTACAGACTATTCTTTCTCCTTAAAAAATTCATTATGGTAATAATTATGGCAGTGTATGTTCCCCTGCAAACAAATGCTAGGCTGCAGGCTGCACGATGCTGCAATCAACCAGCTGATGGCAAATCCAGACAGTGTTGTTATTGTGGCAAGAGACTTATTGTAAATGCATTGCCATTAATTGAGAGTCATTTTAAAAGATATTTACTCTCCCACTGCGCATACTCCCGTTTTCATAAATTGGCAAATATACATGTTGCTGCTTGTCACACAAACTTTTGTTGTACACAAGTAATAATGAGAAAAGGACTCATCATATGTTTTATGATATAGCTAAAGCTATGCATTTATCGAGAGGATTTAACACATTACAGAACACATCTAATTAATCCTTTCCATGATTGACCCAAGGGCAGATAGCAATTATTTAAGTATTACTATGTTTTAATTTAATAATAAAAATGACCATATGAACCTTTTTGCTTTATATTTGTTTATATTCAGCTGCCTTTATAATGACAATTATTTATGACAATGACAATTTACAATACATTATCAGTGAGTGGTATAATTCAAGTAAAATCATTGTTAAATAAGTCTCATTCTTGTCTCAGATTCAAACACTACAAAATCTTGGTCTTTGCTTGAATGATTTTTTAATGGTCCTGACTACAACACTATCCTTTGATAAGCTTGGAAGTTGTACACTACTGTGAGAGGAAGTTACATTCAGCTAGGAAAGAACCAACAATCAAATAATATACACAGATTAAGATGGTCATTAAAGATCCCAAACTAAGATTAATGCACTAATTAATAAACTACAACTTGTTTGCAGGAGTTCATCAGTGTTTTATCATTGGCATAGGTAAAGGGGTTTTCAGGCACAAGTTAAAAAAGGCACAAGTTGTCAAAGCATAAGAATAATGACCATAATGATCATAAGAAAGCCTTTCTGAGCCAAAGATCTGAATTAACAGGGAATAACAGGAGCACTTGCAAAACTGTGCCTAAGTGTATCCAGAAAGCACTGTTGGGCTTTTGTAGGAAAAAAAGGTTACACAAAGGTTACACTGATAAAACAGTTTAATCTGAACGAAGAATCAAGACCCAGGAGCTGTAAAAGAATAAGTTCATCTCTGCATTGCTCTCTATATAGGGGGAGTTTTACAACATTGGAGTGCACAAGAAACCCGCTTTTGCCCCGACACCATTTTCACTGCCACCTGATGAAAGCAACATGCTGTATATGGGCATCTCTGCCTTCACTGCCAACTCAGCAGGCTTTGTGTAGAAAAATGCAGGAGCACTCACACTCAGAATCACAGATGACATGGTGAGTTTAAACCACTCCTTGCCATCACTGAGGGAAAGGTGTGCATGTGGTTACCTTACAAGACCAGGCTGTTTAGTTAGAAGACTGATAAAGAAGACTGATAACTTTATACTGTTCTCCCAGTGCACATTAATAATCCCTTAATAGTGTAATAAATGAATGGACAAATAAATGATCAACAGTCCCTGAAAATGAAACAAACGTTTATCCTTCCAGATTCCCAGAGCCTCTCCATATCGTCTGAACACCAAGACATTTGAAGCCTTAATTCCGCAGGTATAAGAGATCACTTTCTGTATTCATCACACAAGCATGCAGAAACTGCTGATTTTATATTCTCACATAGGTTTCCTAACACAGTAGACTTTGAATCTTAAAGGAATAATAAGGTTTAAAGAGTAACAAATAATATGATCTCATTAGCAACACAACTTTAATAAAAACACAGACGGAAAAATTCCAGAAAGTGAGACAGAGAAAGGAAACTAGACTTTAAAATGGTGCTGCCCTCTTGACTTACAACTGTAGATTATTGAAATTATTACAAATGTCTGACTTCCAAAAGGGATTGTGTCAGTGTTTCACTACTCAGTATTGCATTTGTTAGACAGTATAAACAAGCAGACTATGGTTAAAAAAAACACAGAAATAAAGCAAACACCAATATAATCTTGAACCACCTAGTGCCAGGAAACATTAGATTACTGGAACAAAATCAGACAACTAGCAGAACAACTTTTTAACCAATGATGCAGATGCACTTTTAGTGGATTTATTTATCTGTATTTCAATCCACTAAAGTTTTTCATTTGATCTAACATTACATTTAAGACCGACGTCCTGTTACGTCTCACAGAAGATTCCACTGATCAAGCTGCTACTTACCCATCCTGGTCCTGGAGTACCTTTGCTCTGTACACTTTAGTGATGTCTTTGCTACCAACAAGCCTATTTTAATCCATCAGATAGTAACCAAACGCTCCTTTGCTGCAGAGCACAGAAATCATTCAAATTTGCAGTCAACAGATACATCTGGGCCAGATTTTGGATCAGTGGACTAGGCTGGAACTGCACATATACTGTATATGCAAAATTCAAAATACGGGGAGTGGTTGGTCTCTTTTGCAATCAAATCTGAATACTATGGAATTCGTTTCACATTTGTTTAATTTGACAGATTTTAAATGGATAATGGACATCACTAGACAAAAAGGAATAAACAACTATATGAAAAGGAACAAAACCAAAAACAAAGGAAGACTTTAACACACTTGCCCAAACAAGCACTAAATCTGACAAAAATAGATCAACCAATGACATAGCTGTGAAGGAACATATTAGCCATTGTTTTCTTGTCATCAACAGTAATTTTAACTGATTGTTAACATACTGTTCAAGTCTTCAACTGATTTGCTCCCTACATACGAATGGGTACAAATATGGTTCATTACCCACCTGCACAAATTGCTTCTGACATACTGGGCAGCTACAGGGTTCTTCTCCCATGTGGATTCTGACATACTGGGCAGCTACGGGCTTCTTCAGTTGTGTGGATTGTCTTCTGCTGCTCCATGTGGCCTGTTTCACCAAAGCCCTTCCTGCAGTATTTGCAGCACTATGGGAAGCGGACACCCTTGTGTGTGCGTTTAGGTGCTTCTCAAGAGTCTGGGCACGTTTGAAACACCTGCCCCAAACATCACTGACATTATTTCTTGTAGGTGATTAGCCACGTGTTTCTCTAGTCACAAGTACTTTTTGATTTATTTGGTTTTTTAAATAGGTAATTTTATATATAATGGCAACAAATGACATTTTAAGTTTTATGACAAAACGTGCAAACAAGCTGGCCTGAGAGGTGTGTAGCGGGATATGACTCAGTGCGTCTCTGGTGCTGCTTTTGATGAGTACAGTGTCATGAGTGTGTCTGTCCAGCGGTGCAAAGAGGGGATACAGCAAGGCATGGCATGGTGTTTATTCATTCGTTTGCATAGAAAATGACGCCTTTTCACATTGTGGAACTACAAATATGGCGGTCTTTTTTGTGCGGCGTAGTAATGACATATGTTGTGGAATTATGAACAAACAGCAAGTCAGACGTGATTAAGAGAGTAATTTAATAAGAAAAAGAATAAAATAAATGTTTGGCTCTCCTCAGGTAGGGAGCCCCGAGTATACAAAACCGTGGCTAGTTATACTACTCCTGTGCTGTCTTTAACCAATCATCTTTTCTTAAGCAGCTCTTCTTTCCTTTGTTGCTGTGGCTATAAGCCAATCAGCTCTCAGCTTGTTTTTTTCCACAAACCAACCCAAACTGACTCCAAACAGTGTGGGTTGTGTGTCAAGTTGACCTTGATGTTAACAGTTCCTGATACATGTTCAACTTAATCAGCAACAGGCGGATATAAATGTGCAAACAGCATTATTAATTTAAGAACAAAAGGATCAGTGTGATTTTATATGAATCACATAATACATAGTTTCGTATCATTTTCCATCACACGTAAAAACAGAGTCTCACCGTATTGTCGGGCAGGAGGATCTGGACTCATTTATTACTTAATATCTTCCTCCATCTAGCGGTCATTAGAGGTTAGTCTTGAATTGATTTCTGTCGTGCAATATTTTAGATATAAATGTTTACATTTTCTATTACAGAACACGGCAAAGTATAGTCAACCAGTTCTAACCTTTTGAGAAAAATTTTAACTTCAAAGTAGGTGAATCTATTTACTTAGATTGAACCAATCGGATCACAGTTTATTTACATAGCATCAATGCTTTGAGTGCTTTAGATATAAGGACATCATGGCGATCTTTCTGCTCACACCTCAGTCAGTCTATAATTCTGTACTATGTGTTTCTATAGCTTCCAACTTTCACGAGTTTCTTGAATCTGTGGAGAAAAGTGCAGACTCAGGTACTTTCTTATTTGTGAACTTTTATACATTTTATGTAATTTATTTATCATCTATAATGTTTTATTACTTTTCATTTATAGATATAAGGACACAAAAACAGTTCATATACTCAATGAATTGTTACAAGATAATCTTTTCTAGAGAATGTTTACCATTTGTTAAAAGACTGATTTATTTCTAAAAGTTTATGTAGTGTGTTAATTTGTCACATGGAGGCAGAAGGGGTGAATCTGATATACCCCTCTTCCATCATCAACTATTCATCGAGTCCTCCAGTGGAGCTTGTACAACCAAAGAAACGCATACAGCGGTCACCGGCGGTTCTAAGTTACATCTAAAGAGGTCTAGGCCTATACACACTGTTCCACCTGAGGTAATAAAATGTTTTGGGGTAAAGGTATTTTCATGAGGCGATCTGTGATCTTATTATAATAGGCTTTGAAGCTCTCTGCAACAGGTGCAGAGTGGTGCAAGACTGTGTTTGAAAGCATAAAGAGGAATAATGTTTCTGGGGTATCTTAAGGCCTTTGTGGGTCTGTAAGTGCAGAGCAGAGGCTCTGATGCAGGTGGTTTCAAGGCCTCTGTGGAAGTCTACGGCAGATGACTCTGGACTGTTCCCGTGAGAAATAGCTTCCTAAGTATTGGGAAAGATCCCGGCTTTTAAAAGACGTGAAAGCCTCTTCGAGAGTTCTGTGGCTAAGCAAGGTTCATTATCTTACCATAAGAGCAGGGTGATACTGACCTGCAACATCATCTTGCAGGTGTTTGATGGTATGAGTTGAGATCATCTTTGTTAAAAACAAAAAAAACAACAACAAAAAAAAACCCCAGGAAAATCTTCCAATAGGATATACTGGGGTCAAGCTTCAATTTGTACAATGATAGATCTCAATTTGCATATATTGAATAATGTATGGTTGAACACAGTGGTTGAGATTTCAAACACCAGTATGTAGAGAAGGTGTGGCAATCACATAATCAGTTGTGAAAACTGGATAAAAATGTGTGTTCCTTGTGTGATTATTAGACATATTCTGGACTATGCCTCGTTTGTATGTAACGCTGAGCTCAAAATAAATAATGGACCTACTACTCTCTTCAATTAATTCTTGAGTCTGCATCTTTATTTTCTGTTTAAAGAGGACTTAATAAAATTACTGGAATGTGGGCAATATCTAGTAACACAGTGCCGAGTCTGCTAAACGTAGATCCCAGCCTTTTATATGGCCTCTTCCCTTTAATTCTACTGACTATAATTAATGTAAACCTTGTCGATTCTGGTGTTTGCTGTATAGAGGTAGCGAAAACTTTGCTAAAACAATGAAAAATATGCATCCTGTGAAAAGTTTATTGAACAATATAACATTGTTCCTTACCCAGAGCCATAACACGTCATTGATGGAAATCACACTGATGTGAG